>NC_090395.1:75099492-75424492 GCF_036365525.1 Heterodontus francisci | reverse complement strand
CTCACTGGGATACAGTTCCTGAAGGTGCTGACTCTCACAGGGGGACAGTTCCTGAAGGTGCTGACTCTCACCAGGATACAGTTCCTGAAGGTGCTGACTCTCACTTAGAAACAGTTCCTGAAGGTGCTGACTCTCACTGGGAAACAGTTCCTGAAGGTGCTGACTCTCACCGGGGGACAGTTCCTGAAGGTGCTGACTCTCACAGGGGGAGAGTTCCTGAAGGTGCTGACTCTCACTGGAATACAGTTCCTGAAGGTGCTGACTCTCACAGGGGGACCGATCCTGAAGGTGCTGACTCTCACTGGGATACAGTTCCTGAAGGTGCTGACTCTCACTCGGATACAGTTCCTGAAGGTGCTGACTTTCACTGGGAAACATTTCCTGAAGGTGCTGACTCTCACCAGAATACAGTTCCTGAAGGTGCTGACTCTCACCAGAATAGAGTTCCAGAAGGTGCTGACTCTCACAGGGGCACAGTTGCGGAAAGGTGCTGACTCTCACCGGGATACAGTTCCTGAAGGTGCTGACTCTCACTGAGAAACAGTTCCTGAAGGTGCTGACTCTCACTGGGAAACAGTTCCTGAAGGTGCTGACTCTCACCGGGGGACAGTTCCTGAAGGTGCTGACTCTCACAGGGGGACAGTTCCTGAAGGTGCTGACTCTCACTGGAATACAGTTCCTGAAGGTGCTGACTCTCACAGGGGGACCAATCCTGAAGGTGCTGACTCTCACTGGGATACAGTTCCTGAAGGTGCTGACTCTCACTCGGATACAGTTCCTGAAGGTGCTGACTTTCACTGGGAAATATTTCCTGAAGGTGCTGACTCTCACCAGAATACAGTTCCTGAAGGTGCTGACTCTCACCAGAATAGAGTTCCAGAAGGTGCTGACTCTCACAGGGGGACAGTTCCTGAAAGGTGCTGACTCTACCGGGATACAGTTCCTGAAGGTGCTGACTCTCACAGGGGGACAGTTCCTGAAGGTGCTGACTCTCACCGGGATACAGTTCCTGAATGTGCTGACTCTCACTGGGGGACAGGTCCTGAAGGTGCTGACTCTCACCGGGATACAGTTCCTGAAAGTGCTGACTCTCACTGGGGGACAGATCCTGAAGGTGCTGACACTCACTGGGATACAGTTCCTGAAGGTGCTGACTCTCACAGGGGGACAGTTCCTAAAGGTGCTGACTCTCACCGTGATACAGTTCCTGAAGCTGCTGACTCTCACTGGGGGACAGTTCCTGAAGGTGCTGACTCTCACCGGGGGACAGTTCCTGAAGGCGCTGACTCTCACTGGAATACAGTTCCTGAAGGTGCTGACTCTCACAGGGGGACCGATCCTGAAGGTGCTGACTCTCACTGGGATACAGTTCCTGAAGGTGCTGACTCTCACAGGGGGACAGTTCCTGAAGGTGCTGACTCTCACCAGGATACAGTTCCTGAAGGTGCTGACTCTCACTTAGAAACAGTTCCTGAAGGTGCTGACTCTCACTGGGAAACAGTTCCTGAAGCTGCTGACTCTCACCGGGGGACAGTTCCTAAAGGTGCTGAGTCTCACAGGGGGACAGTTCCTGAAGGTGCTGACTCTCACTGGAATACAGTTCCTGAAGGTGCTGACTCTCACAGGGGGACCGATCCTGAAGGTGCTGACTCTCACTGCGATACAGTTCCTGAAGGTGCTGACTCTCACTCGGATACAGTTCCTGAAGGTGCTGACTTTCACTGGGAAACATTTCCTGAAGGTGCTGACTCTCACCAGAATACAGTTCCTGAAGGTGCTGACTCTCACCAGAATACAGTTCCTGAAGGTGCTGACTCTCACCAGAATAGAGTTCCAGAAGGTGCTGACTCTCACAGGGGGACAGTTCCTGAAAGGTGCTGACTCTCACTGAGGGACAGGTCCTGAAGGTGCTGCCACTCACTGGGATGCAGTTCCTGAAGGTGCTGACTCTTACTGGGATTCATTTCCTGAATGTGCTGACTCTCACTGGGCTACAGTTCCTGAAGGTGCTGACACTCACTGGGAGACAGTTCCTGAAGGTGCTGGCTCTCACTGGGATTCATTTCCTGAATGTGCTGACTCTCACTGGGCTACAGTTCCTGAAGGTGCTGACTCTCACTGGCGGACAAGTCCTGAAGGTGCTGACACTCACTGGGATGCAGTTCCTGAAGGTGCTGACTCTCACTGGGATTCATTTCCTGAATGTGCTGACTCTCACTGGGCTACAGTTCCTGAAGGTGCTGACTTTCACAGGGGGACAGTTCCTGAAGGTGCTGACTCTCACAGGGGGACAGTTCCTGAAGGAGCTTACTCTCACCGGGATACAGTTCCTGAAGGTGCTGACTCTCACTGGGGGACAGGTCCTGAAGGTGCTGACACTCACCGGGATACAGTTCCTGAAGGTGCTGACTCTCACTGGGGGACAGATCCTGAATGTGCTCTCACCGGGATACAGTTCCTGAAGATGCTGACTCTCACAGGGGGACAGTTCCTGAAGGAGCTTACTCTCACCGGGATACAGTTCCTGAATGTGCTGACTCTCACTGGGCTACAGTTCCTGAAGGTGCTGACTTTCACAGGGGGACAGTTCCTGAAGGTGCTGACTCTCACTGGGGGACAGGCCCTGAAGGTGCTGACACTCACCGGGATCCAGTTCCTGAAGGTGCTGACACTCACTGGGATACAGTTCCTGAAGGTGCTGATTCTCACTGGGAGACAGTTCCTGAAGGTGCTGACTCTCACTGGGGGACAGATCCTGAATGTGCTCTCACCGGGATACAGTTCCTGAAGATGCTGACTCTCACAGGGGGACAGTTCCTGAAGGAGCTTACTCTCACCGGGATACAGTTCCTGAAGGTGCTGACTCTCACTGGGGGACAGGTCCTGAAGGTGCTGACACTCACCGGGATCCAGTTCCTGAAGGTGCTGACACTCACTGGGATACAGTTCCTGAAGGTGCTGATTCTCACTGGGAGACAGTTCCTGAAGGTGCTGACTCTCACTGGGGGATAGTTCCTGAAGGTGCTGACTCTCACTGGGAAACAGTTCCTGAAGGTGCTGACTCTCACTGGGGGACAGTTCCTGAAGGTGCTGACTCTCACTGGGGGACAGTTCCTGATGGTGCTGACTCTCACTGGGAAACAGTTCCTGAAGGTGCTGACTCTCACTGGGAAACAGTTCCTGAAGGTGCTGACTCTCACAGGGGGACAGTTCCTGAAGGTGCTGACTCTCACTGGGAAACAGTTCCTGAAGGTGCTGACTCTCACCAAGATACAGTTCCTGATGGTGCTGACTCTCACTGGGATACAGATCCTGAAGGTGCTGACTCTCACCGGGATACAGTTCCTGAAGGTGCTGACTCTCACTGTGGGACAGTTCCAGAAGATGCTGACTCTCACTGGGGGACAGTTCCTGAAGGTGCTGACTCTCATTGGGATACAGTTCCAGAAGGTGCTGACTCTCACTGGGAAACATTTCCTGAAGGTGCTGACTCTCACAGGGAAACATTTCCTGAAGGTGCTGACTCTCACAGGGAAACATTTCCTGAAGGTGCTGACTCTCACCAGGACACAGTTCCTGAAGGTGCTGACTCTCACCGGGATACAGTTCCTGAAGGTGCTGACTCTTCCAGGGGGACAGTTCCTGAAGGTGCTGACTCTCACTGGGGGACAGTTCCAGAAGGTGCTGACTCTCACCGGGATACAGTTCCTGAAGGTGCTGACTCTCACAGGGGGACAGGTCCTGAAGGTGCTGACTCTCAGTGGGGGACAGTTCCTGAAGGTGCTGACTCTCACCAAGATACAGTTCCTGAAGGTGCTGACTCTCACTGGGATACAGATCCTGAAGGTGCTGACTCTCACCGGGATACAGTTCCTGAAGGTGCTGACTCTCACTGGGGGACAGTTCCAGAAGATGCTGACTCTCACTGGGGGACAGTTCCTGAAGGTGCTGACTCTCATTGGGATACAGTTCCTGAAGGTGCTGACTCTCACTGGGAAACATTTCCTGAAGGTGCTGACTCTCACTGGGAAACATTTCCTGAGGTGCTGACTCTCACCGGGATACAGTTCCTGAAGGTGCTGACTCTCACCGGGATACAGTTCCTGAAGGTGCTGACTCTTCCAGGGGGACAGTTCCTGAAGTTGCTGACTCTCACTGGGGGACAGTTCCAGAAGGTGCTGACTCTCACCGGGATACAGTTCCTGAAGGTGCTGACTCTTCCAGGGGGACAGTTCCTGAAGGTGCTGACTCTCACAGGGGGACAGGTCCTGAAGGTGCTGATTCTCAGTGGGGGACAGTTCCTGAAGGTGCTGACTCTCAGTGGGGGACAGTTCCTGAAGGTGCTGACTCTCACCGGGATGCAGTTCCTGAAGGTGCTGACTCTCACTGGGGGACAGTTCTGAAGGTGCTGACTCTCACTGGGGGACAGTTCCTGAAGGTGCTGACTCCCACTGGGATACAGTTCCTGAAGGTGCTGACTCTCACTGGGAAACAGTTCCTGAAGGTGCTGACTCTCACTGAAAACAGTTCCTGAAGGTGCTGACTCCCACTGGGAAACAGTTCCTGAAGGGGCTGACTCCCACTGGGAAACAGTTCCTGAAGGGGCTGACTCCCACTGGGAAACAGTTCCTGAAGGGGCTGACTCCCACTGGGAAACAGTTCCTGAAGGTGCTGACTCTCACTGGGAAACAGTTCCTGAAGCTGCTGACTCTCACTGGGGGACAGTTCCTGATGGTGCTGACTCTCACCGGGATACAGTTCCAGAAGGTGCTGACTCTCACTGAGATACAGTTCCTGAAGGTGCTGACTCTCACCGGGATACAGTTCCTGAAGGTGCTGACTGTCACTGGGGGACAGTTCCTGAAGGTGCTGACTCTTACTGGGGGACAGTTCCTGAAGGTGCTGACTGTCACTGGGGGACAGTTCCTTAAGGTGCTGACTCTTACTGGGGGACAGTTCCTGAAGGTGCTGACTCTCACTGGGATACAGTTCCTGAAGGTGCTGACTCTCACTGGGATACAGTTCCTGAAGGTGCTGACTCTCACTGGGATACAGTTCCTGAAGGTGCTGACTCTCACTGGGATACAGTTCCTGAAGGTGCTGACTCTCACTGGGATACAGTTCCTGAAGGTGCTGACTCTCACTGTTACATCTTGTACTCCATCCAAATGGCCATTGTTGATGTGCAAGTGAGTCTCATCAGGTTATCTGGCCATGGAAGGTTTCACCGCTGAATGCAATCCACACTGGTATGTTTCTCAGCAATCGAAGAATCATGAAAGTGCATGTGGAGCAGTGGAACGTAAACACCTGATAACTGAAAGTCATGTATCCGTGCACCAACCTTGCAACAATGTAGGTGTAAATAGCCGTGATGGTGTGATCAAGGAATGTTTGGCATAGTTTTATTAAACAAGTGAATGACTTTTGCATGAACAAATACATGGATGGGAGGTGACTGATTCAGAGAGACATAGAGGCTGAGAGTTTCCACTTTGGGCACAATTGGTGATGCGGGTGCAAATTGCGTTAATTTTCATATTTTTTTACTTTAGTACTTCTAGAAATGGCTGTTCCAGTGCACTGATCTACCACATTCTACCTTTCATAAACTTGAGGTCATCCAAAACTCTGCTGCCCACGTCCTTACTCGCACGTAATCTAGTTCACCTACCACCCTTGTGTTCAATGACCTACGTTGGTTCCTGGTCAAGCAAGACCTCTATTTTAACATTCTCATCCTTGTTTTCAAAGCCCTCCATGGCCTCACCCCTCCCTGTCTCTGTAATCTCCTCAGCTCCACAACCCTCCGAGATATCTGCACTCCTGCAATTCCTGCCTCTGGAGTATCCCCAATTTCCATCGCTCCACCATTGGCAGCTATGCCTTCAGCTGCCTGGGACCAAGCTCTGGAATTCCATCCCTCAACCTCTCTCTCCTTCCTTAAGATGCTCCTTAAAACCTACCTCTTTGACCAGGCTTTTAGTTACCTGTCCTAATATCTCCTTATGTGGCTCAGTGTCATATTTTGTTTTAAAACATTCCTGTGATGCGCCTTGGAATGTTTTATTGAATTAAAGGTGTTATATAAAGTTGGGTTTTTTTGCTCAGGTTTCCATGCAAACTCATTGCACATCATCAAATGTAAAATCTCCAAGAACCAGCGAAATCAGACTGCATTTTACAAGGTGAAATTTTAAAAATTGCATTAAAAAATATTCCAAGATATATTTAAGAGTGAGAACTTGATGCCATTTTATTAAAGCAGCTGAAATGGGTTAATCACAAAAAATAAGAACTTTTAATCAGAGTGCCCAGTCCTGTGAGTAACCTAATTTTAAGTAACTAAAAATGGCTTTAAAAAACTTTCCAAATCCAATCACTAGGTACCTTGGGGTACAGTCGCAAGCTTCTTAGTAAAGTAAACAAAGTTAAAAGTTGCACCTCTTAAAATGCTTAATTTTAAAAGCTCCTCAAAGACACAGGAGCAGGTGCTGTTAAGCAGAAACCCGCAGTGGTAATTAATCCAAAATGGGATTCTTTTTAAACTAATACAAAATATTGTGGAAGCTCAATTTATACTGGATGTGCTTTGCTCTTGAAATTTCATCATTTTTTGCGCTGGTTTTCAAATTCCTCCATGACCTCGCCCCTACCTATTTCTGTAAGCTGCTCCCACCCTCCATCCCTCCAAGATATCTGCACTCCTCCAATTCCAGCCTCGAGGATCCCCGATTTTAATCGCTCCACCATTGGCAGCTGCACCTTCAACTACCTGGGCCTTAAGCTCTGGAATTCCCTCCTTTCTGCCTCTCTCTTAAGATGTTCCTTAAAGCCTAACTCTTTGACAAAGTTTTTGGTCACCTGCCCTAATATCTCCTTGCGTGGCTTGGTTCCTAATTTTACTTTATAATGCTCTTGTGAAGTGCTTTGGGACCTCTTATTGTTTGTTAATAAAAGCAAAATACTGCGGATGCTGGAAATCTGAAATAAAAACAAGAAATGCTGGAACCACTTAGCAGGTCTGGCAGCATCTGCGGAAAGAGAAGCAGAGTTAACGTTTCGGAACTTGGGTTCCAAAGAAGGGTCACTGACCCGAAACGTTAACTCTGCTTCTCTTTGCACAGATGCTGCCAGACCTGCTGAGTGGCTCCAGCATTTCTTGTTTTTATTTCTTATTGCTTGTTGTTGTTCTTGTTGGTTTGATAAATTGTGCTGAAAAAACCAACAGAACTTAACAGAAACTAGGCCTCTAATAAATAAAAACTACAGCCAATTTTGATGAAGGAATATCTTTCAACAGTTGAAGCAATGACTTACTGTAAGCATTTATGGAAGAGGTTTAAAATTAAATTGATGTGCAGCTGGCTGTAAGATTCTGTCACAGTCCTCCAGCCCACCAGAGGCTAATCTCTGCTCTGTGCTAAAGGACAGGACTATGGAGGAACATCGGATATCCTCAGGAAAACTCAGTTCATTTTTAACTGTATTATAATTGAGCACTGATTAAATTTGGCAAACTCTCATGCCTAGCTGGGAGCAGTTCTCAAATGGGACTGTAGGCCAGAGGTAGATTTACCGTACAGCATTGCACCATCAATTTTCTGACTTGCAGCCTCTCCAAGTCCACCTCCCAATTCCATGAGTGCAAAGTGGCTGTGCTTACAGATGACACCTCTTAACTCAAAGTTGATTAATTCAGTTGATCTGGTAATTAGAATAACTATCATATAATAGACATCTCTCGTTCAAATTGATTCAAATTATTCAATTCAAATAGCAGATAAATTCACATTCTTTATCAGGCAAAAATTTAACAGGAGCCTAACTGTACCTATTATTTCTAAACCTTATGACATGCTTTTGAATTTAGTGCCAATGCTTCCCTTTTCCACTCCACAGATTAACAGACTCCCATTGTCTGTGTTGTGCTCAGAAAGCAGCTGGATGATTAACTTGTTAAGAACATAAATGTCATCTTGTTTATAATTTATCGATATGATGATGGTCAGTGCTTCTTTAAACTCTGCTCTCTAAGTTCCGAGTATCCTTGCCTATGCACGCCTCCTCACTACATCCTCATTGTGCTGCTGCAATCAAAAAACAATCCTGCCATCTCTCGTTCCAACTCATTTTTTCTCACGACACAACACTGTGGAACAATCTACCTCCCCAAGCCTGCCTTTTCCTTTTGCAATCTGTGGATCCTCCTAGCTTAACAGGATGAATGTGGTTGTGATGCTGCTCACCCATGATTGAATACCAATATTCCCTGTATAGATCCAAACATGGAACAATTTCCATATGGGTGAGGTACCAGATTGGCAGAGCAAGAATCTAGAGAGATAGGGGAAACACTTGATAAAAAAGAAACAATCACTGCAGATTTAGGAGCAGCGTTCAGAAGAAAGCGACTGATTGTTCCCCATCAATTGGATGTCCAATACACAGGTATCTTATCTCAATCCCATTCAGTGTGTTGGTGGGAATTCACTCAGATGTGGTGGGACATCTGACACACTTACAGCACTACATCCAATCTCTGCTGCCCTAACACACCAAATCTCATTCACCCATCGCCCCTATGCTCACTGACCTACATTGACTCCTGGTTCAGCAACCCCTCAATTTTCAAATTCTCATCCTTGTTTTCAAATCCCTCCATTGTCTCGCCCCTCCCCATCTTTGTAACCTCCTCCAATTCCGGCCTCTTCTGCATCCCAGATTTAATCGCTCCATCATTAGTAGCCGTGCCATCAACTGCCTGGGCCCGAAGCTATGGAATTCCCTCCCTAAAGCTCTCCACCTCTCTCTCCTCCTTTAAGACACTCCTTATAACTTACCTCTTTGACCAAGCTATCGGACACCTGTCCCAACATCACCGTATGTGGCTCGGTGTCAAATTCTGTTGGATAATTGCCCCTGTGAAGCGCCTTGGAACATTTTACTATATCAAAGCTGCTATATAAATGCAAGTTGTTGTTGTCTTGGCCTCACGTATGCTGCTGCAGAGACTGGAAGTCAAGCATTTTCCTGTTAGGGGAAGAAACAGCTAGGAATAAAATGATCGTTCAGCCGAGCTACTTTTCACTAGTGACAAGGTGAACTACAAGGAACGAGGCTGGCACCCATCCAACTTTAGAGAGTCCAGTTACTGAACAGGAAATTCCGAATTATAAACTTAACAGAAAACCAATTGTTTTAAAAGCAGGAGTCAGTTTGCCTCAATTTCTGTCCCTGCTGAGCTGGAATTGTTAGTTATTCATTGGAGTAATTATCAAGGTTTCCAATTCATTTTTATCACTGACAAAGCCCTCAAGCCAGACCAGGGATGGGGGGTATTTAAGGGGGATCTCTGAAAGATAGAGCAAATGTCACAGGTGATTCCAGCCACCTCCTCCCCAATCCCTCATTGAGAAGGTTAAGAAAACTGAGCTTGTGTCCTTTAGAACCGAGACTTCATGGGATCCAAATAGGGATTTTTTTTCCTCTTCTTATCAAGGTGAGGGACATTAGTGATATGATGGGAAGGTGGTTAGGTGGGGTTGAGATTTACAGGGAGGAGGTGGGGTTGAGGGATAGGGGGAGGGAGTGGGGTTGAGGGATACGGGGAGGAGGTGGGGTTGAGGGATATGGGGAGGAGGTGGGGTTGAGGGATAGGGGGAGGGAGTGGGGTTGAGGGATATGGGGAGGGGGTGAAGTTGAGGGATACGGAGAGGGGGTGGGGTTGAGGGATATGGGGAGGGGGTGGGGTTGAGGGACACGGGGAGGGGGTGGGGTTGAGGGATACGGGTAGGGGGTGGGGTTGAGGGATACGGAGAGGGAGTGGGGTTGAGGGATACGGAGAGGGAGTGGGGTTGAGGGATACGGAGAGGGAGTGGGGTTGAGGCATAGGGAGAGGGAGTGGGGTTGAGGGATAGGGGGAGGAGGTGGGGTTGAGGGATACGGGGAGGAGGTGGGGTTGAGGGATACGGGGAGGAGGTGGGGTTGAGGCATAGGGAGAGGGAGTGGGGTTGAGGGATGGGGGAGGAGGTGGGGTTGAGGGATACGGGGAGGAGGTGGGGTTGAGGGATACGGGGAGGAGGTGGGGTTGAGGGAACGGGGAGGAGGTGGGGTTGAGGGATAGGGGGAGGAGGTGGGGTTGAGGGATACGGGGAGGAGGTGGGGTTGAGGGATAGGGGGAGGAGGTGGGGTTGAGGGATAGGTGGAGGAGGTGGGGTTGAGGGATACGGGGAGGAGGTGGGGTTGAGGGATACGGGGAGGAGGTGGGGTTGAGGGAACGGGGAGGAGGTGGGGTTGAGGGATAGGGGGAGGAGGTGGGGTTGAGGGATAGGGGGAGGAGGTGGGGTTGAGGGATAGGTGGAGGGGGTGGGGTTGAGGGAATCGGGGAGGAGGTGGGGTTGAGGGATACGGGGAGGAGGTGGGGTTGAGGGATACGGGGAGGAGGTGGGGTTGAGGGATAGGGGGAGGAGGTGGGGTTGAGGGATAGGTGGAGGGGGTGGGGTTGAGGGATACGGAGAGGGAGTGGGGTTGAGGGATAGGGGGAAGAGGTGGGGTTGAGGGATACGGGGAGGAGGTGGGGTTGAGGGATAGGGGGAGCAGGTGGGGTTGAGGGATAGGGGGAGGGAGTGAGGTTGAGGGATACGGAGAGGGGGTGGGGTTGAGGGATACGGGGAGGGGGTGGGGTTGAGGGATACGGGGAGGGGGTGGGGTTGAGGGATACGGGGAGGGGGTGGGGTTGAGGGAACGGGGAGGAGGTGGGGTTGAGGAATAGGGGGAGGAGATGGGGTTGAGGGATACGGGGAGGGAGTGGGGTTGAGGGATACGGGGAGGAGGTGGGGTTGAGGGATACGGGGAGGGAGTGGGGTTGAGGGATACGGGGAGGAGGTGGGGTTGAGGGATACGGGGAGGGGGTGGGGTTGAGGGATACGGGGAGGAGGTGGGGTTGAGGGATACGGGGAGGAGGTGGGGTTGAGGGATACGGGGAGGAGGTGGGGTTGAGGGAACGGGGAGGAGGTGGGGTTGAGGGATACGGGGAGGGGGTGGGGTTGAGGGATAGGTGGAAGGGGTGGGGTTGAGGGATACGGGGAGGAGGTGGGGTTGAGGGATACGGGGAGGAGGTGGGGTTGAGGGATACGGGGAGGGGGTGGGGTTGAGGGATACGGGGAGGAGGTGGGGTTGAGGGATACGGAGAGGGGGTGGGGTTGAGGGATACGGGGAGGAGGTGGGGTTGAGGGATAGGTGGAGGGGGTGGGGTTGAGGGATACGGGGAGGAGGTGGGGTTGAGGGATACGGGGAGGAGGTGGGGTTGAGGGATACGGGGAGGGGGTGGGGTTGAGGGATACGGGGAGGAGGTGGGGTTGAGGGATACGGAGAGGGGGTGGGGTTGAGGGATACGGGGAGGAGGTGGGGTTGAGGGATACGGGGAGGGAGTGGGGTTGAGGGATACGGGGAGGAGGTGGGGTTGAGGGATACGGGGAGGAGGTGGGGTTGAGGGATACGGGGAGGGGGTGGGGTTGAGGGATACGGGGAGGGGGTGGGGTTGAGGGAACGGGGAGGAGGTGGGGTTGAGGGATACGGGGAGGGAGTGGGGTTGAGGGATACGGAGAGGGGGTGGGGTTGAGGGATACGGGGAGGGGGTGGGGTTGAGGGATACGGGGAGGGGGTGGGGTTGAGGGATACGGGGAGGAGGTGGGGTTGAGGGATACGGGGAGGAGGTGGGGTTGAGGGATACGGGGAGGGGGTGGGGTTGAGGGAACGGGGAGGAGGTGGGGTTGAGGGATACGGGGAGGAGGTGGGGTTGAGGGATACGGGGAGGGGGTGGGGTTGAGGGAACGGGGAGGAGGTGGGGTTGAGGAATAGGGGGAGGAGATGGGGTTGAGGGATAGGGGGAGGAAGTGGGGTTGAGGGATACGGGGAGGGAGTGGGGTTGAGGGATTCGGAGAGGGAGTGGGGTTGCGGGATACGGGGAGGAGGTGGGGTTGAGGGATAGGGGGAGGGGGTGGGGCTGAGGAATACGGGGAAGGGGTGGGGTTGAGGAATACGGGGAGGCGGTGGGGTTGAGGAATACGGGGAGGTGGGGTTGAGGAATACAGGGAGGAGGTGGGGTTGAGGAATACGGGGAGGAGGTGGGGTTGAGGGATACGGGGAGGAGTTGGGGTTGAGGGATACGGGGAGGAGGTGGGGTTGAGGGAATGGGGAGGTGGGGTTGAGGGATAGGGGGAGGAGGTGGGGTTGAGGGATAGGGGGAGGAAGTGGGGTTAAGGGATACGGAGAGGGAGTGGGATTGAGGGATTCGGAGAGGGAGTGGGGTTGAGGGATAGGGGGAGGAGGTGGGGTTGAGGGATACGGGGAGGAGGTGGGGTTGGGAGATACGGGGAGGAGGTGGGGTTGGGAGATACGGGGAGGAGGTGGGGTTGAGGGATACGGGGAGGAGGTGGGGTTGAGGGATAGGGGGAGGAGGTGGGGTTGAGGGATACGGGGAGGAGGTGGGGTTGGGAGATACGGGGAGGAGGTGGGGTTGGGAGATACGGGGAGGAGGTGGGGTTGGGAGATACGGGGAGGAGGTGGGGTTGGGAGATACGGGGAGGAGGTGGGGTTGGGGGATAGGGGGAGGAGGTGGAGTTGAGGGATAGGGGGAGGAGGTGGGATTGAGGGATACGGGGAGGAGGTGGGGTTGAGGGATACGGGGAGGAGGTGGGGTTGGGGGATAGGGGGAGGAAGTGGAGTTGAGGGATAGGGGGAGGAGGTGGGGTTGAGGGATACGGGGAGGAGGTGGGGTTGGGGGATACGGGGAGGAGGTGGGGTTGAGGGATACGGGGAGGAGGTGGGGTTGGGGGATACGGGGAGGAGGTGGGATTGAGGGATACGGGGAGGAGGTGGGGTTGAGGGATAGGGGGAGGAGGTGGGATTGAGGGATAGGGGGAGGAGGTGGGGTTGAGGGATACGGGGAGGAGGTGGGGTTGGGGGATAGGGGAGGAGGTGGAGTTGGGGGATAGGGGGAGGAGGTGGGGTTGAGGGATACGGGGAGGAGGTGGGGTTGAGGGATACGGGGAGGAGGTGGGGTTGGGGGATGGGGGAGGAGGTGGAGTTGGGGGATAGGGGGAGGAGGTGGGGTTGAGGGATACGGGGAGGAGGTGGGGTTGGGGGATGGGGGAGGAGGTGGGGTTAATTTCTTTTAAAAAAGGAACAGCTTTGTTGGAATGAACAGCCTTTTTCTGTTCCTAAAAGGTCTCGTGTTCTAATCTAATTGCTATTTTCTGAATCTCTGTCAGTGATGTTCCTCCACATTACTTCAGGCAATTTATTCTATTAACTGTCCCTCTGACCACCCTGTTTTCTCTCTCTCTCTCTCTGAGTACACTAAGTGCCCCCTGGCTATGAGAAACCTATCACTGATATTTCTCAGTTTTGTCCCTGCGATCTGCTCGGAGTGTGACAATCTGACAGGAGCATGTTGTGAGCTGGTTATTCTGGAGGGTAAAAGATTAAACTCAAGGCAACAACAATAACTTGCATTTATATAGTGCCTTTAATGTGGTAAAATGTCCCACGGCGCTTTACAGGAGCAATTATCAAACGTAATTTGACACCAAGCCATGTAAGGAGACATTAGTGCAGATGACCAAAAGCTTGGTCAAAGAAGTCCGTTTTAAGGAGCGTCTTAAAGGAGGAAAGAGAGATGGAGAAACGGAGAGGTTTAGGGAGGGAATTCCAGATCTTTTGGTCTTGCCAGCTGAAGGTACGGGCGCCAATGGTGGAGCAATTAAAATCTGGGATGTACAAGAGGCCAGAATTGGAGAAGTGCAGAGATCACAGAGGGTTGTAGGGCTGGAGGAGGTTACAGAGTTAGTGAAGGGTGAGGCCCACATTCGCACACATTCAGGAGTCACAGGATCAGGGGCCCTGGCCGATTCTCCTCCCTCTAACTAGAGACTAATTTTGGTTCTCCAGCTCCTGGGGGTCCTTAAAATTGGTGACTGGCAACTTAGTACAGAATTACATCTTCCTGGGCTATATAGCTCTGTCAATGGACCATACATTCAACCAACTAGGAAACGAATATACATATTTGCAGTTAAAAACAGAGAATTCTGGAAGTGCTCAGCAGGTCAGGCAGGGTCATTAACCTAAAACATTAACTCAGTTTCTCTCCAGATCCCCAGGGAACAGTTCCCAGCTCGAGGTACACTGTATCACAGGGCTTGGGAAGAGGGGTCACAGTCGGGATTGAGGGGCCGATTAATGGGGTGAGGTCTGGGGCAAGGACAGCCCAAGGTTTCAACTGGGGCCTGGTGCAATCAATCCTCTTCCTTCTGGCCCTACAGGGAAACCTGTAAAATAAATTAATAGATGTGCACTTACTGCAGACCCTCTCTGGCCCTCAATCTAGTCCCTGCTGGCTTTGTCCTGCCAGAGAAGCCAAAACTGTTCCCCATACACAAGTCTCAAGTTAAAATCGCAGTCGGGCCCCCATGACATCGTCAGAGCTGGATATGCACATTTAAAGAGGGACATGCTGCTTGAAATAAGCATCATTGCCGCCTGCAATGTAAACTGTAATTGACCAAATTAGGCTGGGAGCAGAGTGATTGAGTCCCCACACTCCAGTTTAACTCACCCCCACCCAGTTTCTGCTAGGCAAGGGATAGTTAAAAGTGACCCCTATATAAAGTTTTAATCCACATTCCCATTAATTTGTAAATATCTCCAGTTACCCCGAATACTAACAGATCTTGGGCTTCTGATTGAGGATTTATCCGCCAATGAGGTAACAGCATTAGAGACTTCACTTTCCAAACATCCAGGCCCACAAAATGCAAACACAAAGAGGTCGGAGTTAATTGGGCCATTTGCCAGCGATTGCAGAATTTCATCAGGCCCACAGGTCATAGACTCGTTGACTAAAGGAGGTGAGGAACTTAAGAGGAAAGTTTTGATTTTAACTTAAGGAACACATGGATAATAAAATTCCGTCTCAAACTCGCACCAAGTCCTGTTCACCTATCACCCCTGTGCTTGCTGAACCATATGGGCTCCCAGTCCAGGAACACCTCAGTTATAAAATTCTCATCCTTGTGTTCAAATCCCTCCATATCTGTGTAATCCCTTCCTGCCCTACACCCCTCTGAGATCTCTGCGCTCCTCCAAAGTTAGCCTCTTGTGTATCACCCACTCCCTTTACTACACTCTTAGTGACTGTGCCTTCAACCATCTAGATCCTAAGCTCTGTAATTCCTCACTAAACCTCTCCGCCTCTCTCCTGCTTTAAGATGCTCCTTAACCAAGGTTTGACCATGTTTTGGGCCACTTTTCCTTCTTTGATTGGTGTCCATTTTTATTTGATGCGGCTCTTGTGAAGGGGCAGTTTGCTGCATTAAACAGTGCGATACATAACGTTGTTATACGCAGGGAAGAGGATGAGTGAGTAGGACAGTGGAATTTGGAGTTTGGATTGGAGAGATCTCCCAATTAGGGGAAGAGCTAAAAACAAAAGTCAAAGAATTACTCATATGATGGTTCCATACAGCCCTGAAATGTTAATGCAGAAAGATTTGTGAGCTAGTCTAAAACGGAGAGACGTGGCCGGGATCACAATTGGACTGCAATAGTCGAAGGGAACAGTCAGCTCATTCTAAAACCTGCAACCAGTAACTCCTCCCAGTCAATAATCTCAAAGGGTTCATTAGCCTCCAGTGTTAAAGCTTTACAAATGGTAAGCTGGTGACACTCACTACCAACCTGCTCAAAAACAAATGCTTAGATGAGGCTGACTGGCACAGTTCCAATCCCTGTGCTGGTATCTCTGCTGGGAACTGTCTACCCACATACTCACACCTGATACTGCCACATCTTAATAAACACCAAGTTAACCAAGAAACACCAACCCAACCCGGGGACAGCAACCCCCGGAGTCATCGTCACCCTCTCAAACCACATGCCATGGTCGCTGACAGCTGGAGTAGCACTATCATTCTGACTGATCGCAGGTTAGGAGGGGAGTGAGCGGGCTGTCATTTGCTTCCCAGTATATGTTCCTCCATTAGATACAAGGAAAATCTTCTGATAAACAATCCTGACCTCACCTTCAGCCTCCAATTCTATCCCACAATCTATTTTGTCTCTATTATATCTGTACGATGGTCATAACAGGTGTCAGCCATGGCTCAGCGGGTAGCACTCTCACCTCTGAGTCAGAATGTTCAAGCCCCACTCCAGAGATTTAATAATAAATAATAATATCTTGCATTTATATAGCACCTTTCATGACTACAGGACATTCCAAAGTACTTTACAGCCAATGAAGTGCTTTTGAAGTGTAGTCACTGTTGTAATGTAGGAAACACAGCAGCAAATTTGTGCACAGCAAGCTCCCACAAATAGAAATGACCAGATGATCTGTTTTAGTGATGTTGGATGAAGGGTAAGTATTGGCCAGGATACCAGGGAGAACTCCCTGCTCTTCTTCGAAATAGTGTCGGGGGATCTTTATGGCTACCTTCAAGGGAAGACAGGGCTTCGGTTTAACATCTCACCTGAAAGATAGATTTGAGCACTTAATGCAGGCTGACACTTCAGTCCAGTACTCAGGGAGTGCTGCACTGTCGGAGGTGCTGACTTTCGGATGGACCTTAAACTGAGGCCCTGTCTGCTCTCTCAGGTGGATGTAAATGATCCAATGGCCACTATTTTGAAGAAGAGCAGAGAATTCATCACAGTGTCCGGGCCAGTATCTATCCCTTAACCAACATCTTAAAACAGATGATCTGGTCATTATCACATTGCTATTTGTGGGATCTTACTGTGCATAAATTGGCTCCTGTATTTCCTAAAACGGTGACTATGCTTCAAAAGTCCTTCATCAGCTGTAAAGTGCTTTGGGACATCCTGAGGTTGAGGTTTCCTGAGGAAAGGCATATATAAATGCAAGTTCTTTATTTATATCAGTCCACTGAACTTTCCTGTTTTGTTCCTACCGGGTTAGGGCAGGAGTCAGGCCTGGAATGTGGTAACAAGGCCTGGGAGTTAAGTTGGCCCTAGCTCCCACACTGACCTCTCACCCCAAGCAAAACTGAATCTTGAAAGTCTAGCCTCGCAAAAGGAGAATGGCTTTTTGGCTGCTGGCGGAACCTTATTCCAGCAACAGTTTAAGAGAGGAAGAAGAAAAGAAATGGCAGAAATCGAGAAGAGGGATAAGAATACATCAAACACACATTTAAAGCTAACTGGCCCAGGCTGGACAGGGGAACTACTGCTGTGCTAATCAGATAAAGAGGAGGGAATTGGAACAGGCCAGTGCCTGGAATAATGTCCTGAGACATTCATTAACTTCAAAATGTGTAAAGTCAGTATGGCGAAAGCTCACTTTGAAGTTTTCTATGAAGACTTCTGAGAGAGTGGGTCGGTTGATGGTAACTGACACTGGGTACAATCTTCCAGGAACACAAAATTAACTATTTGCCAAACTAATAAAAACAAAAATTAACTTTCAAGTTATTTATTAAATCTTTAAATGGATTTAAAATAAACTCATTTTTAATTGGAGGAAGAGAAGTGTTTAAGCATCCTCCTCACACAGTCCAAAAACCCAACTGTACAATCTTAATACAGTTCACAGCCTTGCTGGGGAGTGGTGTGTGAGTGGGGGGGGCAAGGAGTCCCAGATTTCCACTGGGCTTTTGTCTGCAGAAGTGCTTCCTGGCATCACCACTAAATGGCCTAGCTTTAATTTTAAGATTGTGCACCTTTGTTCAGGATTCCCACATCGGAGGAAATAGATTCTCTCTACCGTATCAAATCCTTTAATCATAGAGTAATAGTCATTTATGGCATAGATTGAGGCCATTTGACCTATCGAGTCCATGCTGACTCTCAGCAGAGCAATCCAGTCAGTCCCACTGCCCCACTTGATTCCCGTAGCCCTACAAGTTTATTTCCTTCAAGTGCCCATCCAATTTCCTTTTGAAATTATTCAGCATCTCCGTTTCCACCACCCTCGTGGGCAGTGAGTTCCAGGTCATTACCACTCACTGCATAAAAAAGTTCTTCCTCACATTCCCCCTGCATCTCTTGCCCAAAACCTTCAATCTGTGTCCCCTAGTCCTTGTAACATCAATTAATGGGAACAGTTTTTCCTTGTCTAACTTATCTAAGCCTGTCATAATCTTGTACACCTCTATCAAATCTCCCCTCAATCTCCTTTGCTCCAGGGAGAACAACCCTAGCTTTTCCAACTAAATTCCCTAATATCTGGAACCATTCTGGTAAATCTCCTCTGCACCCTCTCAAGGACCCTCACATCCTTCCTAAAGGGTGGTGACCAGAACTGGACACAATACTCTAGTTGGGGCCTAACCAGAGCTTTATAAAGGTTCAGCATAACTTCCCTGCTTTTGTACTCAATACCTCTATTTATGAAGTCCAAGATCCTACATGCTTTAATAAAAACAGAAAGTGCTGGATATACTCAGCAGGTCAGGCAGCATCTGTGGAGAGAGAAGCAGAGTTAATGTTTCAGGTCAGTGACCTTTCATCAGGACAGTTCTCAGTTTCCTGGCATGGAGAGGGGGAAGGGAGAGATGTGAGCTCAGCTTGTGTTGAGTTCTAAAGATTACAGTCCTGTGTCTTGTGAAGTGTTTCTATAGGTGCTGGAAGGTATTGGGCAGCTAGTTTTTTCAGCTGGCACAGACACAATGTGCTGAATGGCCTCTTTCTGTGCTGTAACTTTTTTATGGTTCTATGGTTTTAGGAAATTTGATTATGTTAAAAGTGTTTTGTCAGTGTGCATTGCTGTGATGCTATTTCTGAGTAAAAGGGCTGCCCTTTCAGGTAGCCGGGAGTTGGGTACTGACATTGCATGGGGAGTGGAATGTTGTTCTGTCATTAAAACACTGGTGTATTGTCTCATTCTAATTACAAGATTGCATGGTAACAGCTGACATACTTTTAAAAGTGGAGAAAAGCCTAAAGTCCAAAATGGAGCCTACATTGGGAGTACAGCAGAATCAGTAATGTCAGCAACAGAACTGGGTAAGAACGAAAGAAAAAATGAAAATGCTGAAAATATGCAGGAGACAAACTCAACATTTCAGCTCAACTCCCGTGGCCCAGTGAGTCGATATCAAAATTCTTGACCTTCTCTTCCGATCCCCCCCATGGCTTCACTCCTCTTCACCTGAGTGATCTCCACCAGACTGAGACCCTGCGGAGAACAATGTCATTCCAATACCAGGCTTCTCCTGTCTTCCACTCCACCACTGGTGACTGCTCATTCTACCACTCCATTCATCAGTAGCTCCTTTCATTTTACTGTCCCCCTACTCTGCGACTGTGCCTTCACCTCCCTCAACCCTAACCCTGTCCAGTTCCTTGCTTCCTCCTTTCATCATTGACTGTGATTTCCCCTCCTTAACATGAAGTGCTTTGAGATGTCTCCCTGCATGATGGAAGCTAAAGAAACTTCTTCTTCCTCTATCACTGTTCCCCAGTGTGTATTCATTTCAACACAAACTGAGTGTGAAACAGGAACCTGCCAGGCCGGAGGGAGTAGAGTTTTGAGTAGCAGCTCCCAGAGGCTGATGTATTGTATTATCATAAACCCAAAACCAAAGATGCAAATTTATGTGAATTTGACTCAGATCAATGATTGCCTCATAGTTAGCCCAGAATTGGACACAGTGCTCAAGGTGTAATTTCACCAGACCCCTGCAAAGCATCATTCATCTCCAAGTTTTATTTTAGATTTATAATGAATGTCAATGTAGATAAGTGGCATGTGGTGCATTTTGGTTTGAAGGAATAAAGAGTCCACATACTCCTTAGAAAATAAGAGTCTAAACAGGATAGTGGAACTGAGAGAACCATGGGTGCAGAGACTCAAATCATTAAAAGTGGCAATGGAGGTTAACAAGATCATAATAAATGCAAATACAACACTGCAGTGCATTTCTACAGGAATAGAATTGAAAAACAGAGAAGTTATGTTAAACCTGTATAGAACCTTGGTTAGACCACACTTGGAGTACTGTACACAGTTCTGATCTCCATATTATCAAAAAGATATAGTGGCTCTGGAAAAGGTGCAAAAAAGATTTATAAGGACAAAACTAGAACTGAGAGGTTATACCTATCAGAAAAAACTGAACAAATTGGATCTCTTTTCTCTGGAAAAGAGAAGACTAAGTGGTAACTTAAAAATTCTGAAGGGATGTGATGGGGTGAAAGTAGAGAAAATACTTCCACTTGTGGGGGAATCCAAACGAGGGGCTATTAATAAAAGATAGTCACTAATAAATTTAATAGCATGGAGGCATTTAAGGGGAAACTAGATAAACACATGAGGGAGAAAAGAATAGAAGGATATGCTGACACGGTTAGATGAAGTAGCGTGGGAGGAGACTCATGTGGAGTATAAACACTGGTCCGAATGGCTTGTTTCTGTGATTCAGATCCCCACTCTTTTAAGTTGATGGAAGAGCCATTTACAAATGGAAGTTCAGGTACTGTCTACTTGTCACATCCTCAAAATTGCAAGGAGATTTGTCAGACAAGATCCATCCCTTCCCAAGCCTTCTGGAATTCTGCTTGCTACGTTATAAAACATAGAATCATAGAAAGTTTACGGCACAGAAAGAGGCCACTTGGCCCATCGTGTCTGTGCTGGCCAATAAACATTCCACCCATTCTAATCCCACCTTCCAGCATTTGGTCCATAGCCCTGCAGAATACGGGACTCGAGGGTGCATATCCAGACTTCTTTTAAATGAGTTGAGGGTTTATGCCTCAACTACCCTTTCAGGCAGTGAGTTCCAGATCCCCACCACCCTCTGGTTGAAAAATGTTTTCCTCATCTCCCCTCTAATCTTTCTACCAATCACTTTAAATCTATGTCCCCTAGTCACTGACCTCATAGGCCCTTCACCTCCACCCTATACAGGGCCCTCACTATTTTGTATGACTTGCTTCACAACAACTGGAGATGGAGGAATGGAAGGGAAGAAAAGTTATAATTCTCTGGGCGAATGGATCATACACCACACCCAACGATCAGAAATAAAAGCAACCCAAGTCCCGAGCATTGTGCCTGAAATCGCAACGTTTGTGGAGTGATGCCATTTGAAAGGGTTGAGAGGAGAGAGCTGAAAGTTTATCTGAAGGCTGTAGACGAGACATAATTCCTGACACCTGAGCTTGCTCACAACCCATGCAAACAAGTCACGAGATTGTGACTGAGGAACATCCAAGGAGCTGAGAATATATTTTCACACAGCGAGTTATGATCTGAAATGCATAGCGTGAAGGAGGTGAACACTGCTAAACCAATAACTCAGCAAAGTCTGTTACAACTCAGATAGCCAGGTGGTGAAGGATAGAACTGCAGCCTAGTCTTCATACACTTTCTCATATCTCCTTAGGTGGCTCAATGTCAAATTTTATTTAATTATGCTCCTTTGAAGAGCCTTGGATATTTTACTATGTTAAAGGTGCTATATAAATGCAAGTTGTTGTTGTCTTGATGCTTTCTTGTACGCTATGAGTCAGTTATGTGTTTTGGGATGGTCCGTGTTATATTCCAGAAAGCCATTTAGCAAAGGATAGAACTGGACCCAATCTTTACACACTTTTAGCAGCATTTATTTACAGAGATACACATTAGAAACATGCACCTCCTCACCAAACAACCAGTTTCAGTCCATGTCTATTTATTCCTCTTTGGGATCAACTGGGAAGTTGTTAATAAAGAGGAACTAAGTGCCCCTTCTAAAAGGGACACCACTAATACACTAACAAAAACCCCAAAACGTTAAAGGAAACGTAGCTAATCAGACTAAAGTGATATTTCCAGGGGTGATGATGCATTCCAGTTACTCCAGTGCCCACTGGTCACAGAAGGCGTGTCTATTTATATCAACACAAGTGAATCCCCAGTTAATGCCCACCACCTGCATACAATTAATATACAATCAACAATTCATAGCCTGGGGTCCCCCCATCTTTCTCTCTGACATTCCCAGGCCACGGGAGCCTTCTCTTTCCCAGATTTTCCGTGCTCCCTTCCCCTCTGCTATCCTGCCATTGGGTAAGGAAATCAAAGATTATCGGGAGTAGATAGGAGTGTGGAATTCAAGACAGAAACAGATCAGCCAGGATCTTACTGAATGGCAGAGAAGGCCTGATGGGCCAAATGGCCTACTTCTACTCCTAATCCATACGGTCGTATTCTGCTGTTGCCATTGACACCTCCTCTGGACCCATCTTTTGTTCTTTGCCGGCACATTGCCATTTCCTTTGCCTTGCCCCATCATCCCTTTTATCATTTAATCTCTCCTGCCCTCCACCCTATAGTTCAGAACTTCCCCCCGCCCCACCACCCATCCCTACATCTTGTTTCCTGCCTTTGCACTTGCTTAAAAACTGTCAAATCTCTACTTCTAGTTCTGATAAAAGGTCATCGATCTGAAACCTTGGGCTGACTTTTAAACCCTAAAACATGCGGGTGGGGGTCAGGAGAGATGTAAAATTTTTAGAATCTCAAACCCATCTCCAGCCCACCCACTTCTGGATTTAGTGGAGGCAGGACAAAGGAGAGGCAGCCAATCGACTCCCAGAGGGTGGGTTGGCCATTTAAATATTATAATGAGGCTGGAAGCCCAGGTTTAACCGTGCTTGGCCGTGTTTCCCAGGCATCAGGAAACCCAGCAGCCTAAGGGAGGTGAGGACAGCTTTAGGAAGAAGGTTAAGTGCATTTACAGCACTGCTTGTGGGCCAGGAGGAGAGGAATGCTTCCCCCAGCCCTCGAAGCTAACCTGTTCCCTTGGATCGGAAGCCAACCACACCCGCCACCAGGGTTTGGGATGTTATCCCACCCACCACATTCCCACTAGCAGCTGCGAACTCCCTTCCTGTTCCGGAGTGCTCCCCCACCCAACTGCAAGTCAAGTCTGACAATCAGGCTGACTTCCGGATGGGGACTCAGTTTAAAAAAATATATCCATGGAATATGCGGAGAAACCTGGCCTTCCACAAAAACATCACCCCACCCCTGCCAATATCAGGGCCATCAGCTCTCTCCACAGATTTGGTCTAACCTGATTTTCCCACGTTTTCTGTTTTTATTTCAGATTTCCAGTAGGCGCAGTATTTTGTTTTTGATTTTATGTTTTATTCGCGCATATGTCCCTGTAAAAAAAAAATGTTGAACAAGTTGACATTTTTTAACGTTGCCGTTTGTGGGAGCTTGCTGTGCGCAATCCTAGCTGCTGCGTTTCTGACATTACAACAGTGAGGACATTTCACTGGCTGTAAAACACTTTAGGATGTCCTGAGTTTGTGAAAAGGGCTATATCATAGAATCATCGAACAGTACAGCAGAGAAAGCAACCATTCAGCCCATTGAATCTGCACCAGTGCTTTCAAAGAGCAACTCAGTTAGTGCCACTCCCTGTCTCTTCCCCCATACCCCTGCAATTTGTTTCTCCTTCAAATATTTATCCAATTCCCTTTTGAAGGTTACTATTGAATCTGTATCCACCGCCCCAGCAGGCAGTGCATTCCAAATCCGAACCACTTGTTGTGTAATTATAAATGTAAATCTTTATTTTTTCCTCTTTTAATGAACAAATTTACACCTAGGAATTAGGTGGAATTAAGCAGTGGATAAGCAAGCCAGACATTGTACCCAAACTGATGACCGTGTTTGAGGTGACTCAGCATGAAATAGGCCAACTTAATAAACTAAAAACACATGCCCAAACTAGCAGCTGCGATGCACAGTTAGATTCTGCCTTTATCTCACCATAGAGGATTTAATTAGCGGAGATAAAGAAATGAAATAATTGAGAATGAGTGACCAATTCCACTCAGGGGAAAAGTTCAAAGATAGATTAGAGAGACACTCTCAGCTCTTTTAGATCAGAGCTGCTGCAATCCATGGTGTTTGGTGGCTGTAAAGATCATAGAATTATAGAATGGTTACAGTGCAGAAGGAGGCCATTCTGCCCATCGTGTCCATGCTGGCTCTCTGTAAGAGCAACTCAGCTAGTCCCACGCCCCTGCCCTTTCCCCATAGTCCCAAATCTTCTTTCTTTTCAGTTTCTTATCCAATTCCTTTTGAAAGCCACGATTGAACCTGCCTCCATCACACTCTCAGGCAGTGCATTCCAGATCCTAAACACTCACTGAACCTGCCTCCACCACACTCTCAGACAGTGCATTCCAGATCCTAAACACTCACTGAACCTGCCTCCACCACACTCTCAGGCAGTGCATTCCAGATCCTAAACACTCACTGAACCTGCCTCCACCACACTCTCAGACAGTGCATTCCAGATCCTAAACACTCACTGAACCTGCCTCCACCACACTCTCAGGCAGTGCATTCCAGATCCTAAACACTCACTGAACCTGCCTCCACCACACTCTCAGACAGTGCATTCCAGATCCTAAACACTCACTGAACCTGCCTCCACCACACTCTCAGACAGTGCATTCCAGATCCTAAACACTCACTGTGTAAAAATGCTTTTTCTTATATTGCAATTGGTTCTTTTACCAATCACCTTAAATCAGTGTCCTCTGGTTCTCAACCCTTCTGCCAACAGGAACAGTTTTCCCAATCTACTCTGTCCAGACCCCTCATGATTTTGAACACCTCTATCAAATCTTCTCTTCTCTAAGGAGAACAGCCCCAGTTTCTCCAATTTATCCACGTAACTGAAGTCCCTCATCCCTGGAATCATTCTCGTAAATCTTTTCTCCACCCTCTCTTAAGCTTTCACATCCTTCCTGAAGTGTGGTGCCCAGAATTGAACACAATACTCCAGTTGAGGCCAAACCAATATTTTATAAAGGTTCATTATAACTTCCTTGCTTTTGTACTCTCTGCCCTATTTATAAAGCCTTTTAAACCACTTTCTCAACCTGCCCTATCATCTTCAACCATTTGTGCACATATACACCAGGTCTTTCTGTTCCTGCAATCCCTTTAGAATTGTACTTTTTATTTTATATTGCCTCTTCTCATTCTATCAAAATGTATCACTTCACACTACTCCGCTTTAAATTTCATCTGCCACATGTCTGCCCATTCATCCAGCCTTTCTCTGTCCTTGAGAAATTTATTACTATCCTCCTCACAGTTCACTATCCTTCCAAGTATCGTGGATACTTTGTATCATCTCCAAATTTTGAAGTTGTGTCCCGCACACCCAAGTCTAGGCCATTAAAATATATCAAGAAAAGCATTAGCCCTAGTACTGACTCCTGGGGAGCCCCACTGTGTACCTTTCACCAGTCTGAAAATTCACCACTACTTTCTGTTTCCTATTAATCAGCCAACTTCGTATCCATGCAGCTGCTGTCCCTTTTATTCCACGGGCTTCAACTTGCTGGCAAGTCTATTCTGTAGCACCTTGTCAAATGCCTTTTGGATGTTCATATACACGTCAACTGCATTACCTCATAAACCCTCTGTTACCTGATCAAAAAACTCAAGCAAATTAGTTAACCACAATTTGCCTTTGACAAATTCATGCTGGCTTTCCCTAATGAATCCGCACTCATCCAAGTGACTGTTAATTTTGTCCCGGTTTATCTTTTCAAAAAACTTTTCCAACTACAGAGTTTAAACTGACTGGCCTGTAGTTGCTGGGTTTATCCCTGCACCCTTTTTGACAAGAGGGTGTAACATTTGCCATTCTCCAGTCCTCTAGCACCACCCCTCTATCTAAGGAGGATTGGAAGATTATGGCCAGTACCTTCACAATTTTAACCCTTACTTTCCTCTGCATCCTTGGATGAATCTGATCTGATCCTGGTGACTTATCAACTTTAAGTACAGCCAGCCTTTCTAGTACCTTCTCTTTATCAATTTTTAGCCCATTCAGTGTCTCAACTATAGTCATAGTCATAGAGATACAGCACTGAAACAGACCCTTCGGCCCACTGAGTCTGTGCCGACCAACAACCACCCATTTATACTAATCCTACATTAATCCCATATTCCCTACCACGTCCTCACCATTCTCCTACCACCTACCTACACTAGGGGCAATTTACAATGGCCAATTTACCTATCAACCTGCACGCCTTTGGCATGTGGGAGGAAACCGGAGCACCCGGCGGAAACCCACGCAGACACAGGGAGAACTTGCAAACTTCTCACAGGCAGTACCCAGAATCGAACTCGGGTCGCTGGAGCAGTGAGGCTGCGGTGCTAACCACTGCGCAACTGTGCCACCCTTTCACTATCTCCTTTCACTATGACTTTGGCAGCATCTTCTTCCTTGATAAAGACTGATGCAAAATACTCATTTAGTACCTCAGCCATGCCCTCTGCCTTCATCTGTAAATCCCCTTTTATGGCCCCAGTCCTCACCTTATCACCCTTTTACTATTTATATTGTTACGATCGAGGTGGGAGGAGCGCACTATCTTTCTCTAGTTCCACTTCTGCACAGGTCACAAAATATATTTGAATATTTACCCAGTTATTGATGCGGCCAATTATAAATTCTATTTTAGTTTCAGAATAAAATCCACCAACCAGGTTTCTTTAATAAACAAAATTATTAATTTATTATAAAATAAGACTTATTCAATCAAGATGCAAAGCTTATTAACACACAGGTTGAAATATGAAAGTTTCTTTCCAAATTAACAACACACACATGCACGCACACGGCGGTTAAAGAAAAAAATCAAGAAGTTTTCTCTGCAGAGATCTCTTTACAAAAAAGACAAAAAAATACTTTGGCCAAATACTTGTTAATTTTTCAAGGAAAAGGATAAGATATGGAATGATATCAGTTGTCCCTTTCTCTGGTGTCCCAAATACGTGTAGACAGCTATCACTGGGATTTTTTTGGAGCAGCTCTCTTCAGGCGACATCGAGGATTAGTCTGGCAGGCTTTTTAGGAGAAATACAGCATCAGGGGTTTCAGCTATCACACTGGATTCTCAGGGTTTCTCAAAGAGGTGGCAAAAGGATGAGCTGGGTGCCTCTCTCTTAGCAGGCTGACCCCCAACTGACTCAAAACAATATCCAAAACAAAACCAACTCTTGACCACCATAAATCTTGACATGTCACCTCTTTGTAAACAACTCCCCTGGTCACCAAGGCTCCTGCTTAAGACATGTGACTTCCAGTAAAGGTTTGCTTTTAAACAAAATCTCAAGTCCTTCCAGTGACCTTTTAAAAAATAACAAAGTCCAGCAGCTATGGAATCTCTCAGTCTTTCAAATCAGTCATAGAGTTACACAGCACAGAAACCGGCCCTTCGGCCCATTGTGTCCGTGCCGGCCATCACGCACCTATCTATTCTAATCCCATTTTCCATTGAAATGAATCCATTTCAACAATTTTTAAACACGAGGACTCAAAAAATATAAAAAAGGAAACACTTTCATGACAATATGCCAATAGAAGACTTTTGGATTCCCTTTCATGTTAGCTGCCAGTCTCTTCTCATACTCTCTCTTTGCTTCTTTTAATTCTTTTCTCACTTCTCCTCTGAACTTGCTATATTCATCCTGGTTCTCACTTATATTATCAACCTGACATCTGTCTTCAGCTTACTCTTTCTGCTTCATCTTACTCTTAATCTCTCTGGTCATTCAGGGAGCTCTCCTGGGAATGTACCTCAACTGTGCCCTAAGCAAATAGATTCGGTCATTGACCCCTCAAGGACATCCTCTGTCTCCAGCGCTGTAATATTCTCCTTAATCATTCCTGCTACTCCTCCTTCTTTCTTCGCTTCCCTATCTTTCCTGAACACCAGGTGTTCAGGAATATTTAGTACCCCGTCCTGCCACAACATCATATTCCCATTTGGCTATTTGCGCCTGCAGTTCACCAACCTTATTTACCATGCTTTGTGGGTTTACAAACAGGCACTGTTATCCTAACTTAGAGAAAATTAATAAAAAATCATTTCACAATTTATAAGAGCATTTTCCTTTTTTTGTGCTCATAAACCATAGCGGCACAGAAGGAGGCCATTCAGCCCGTCGTGTCTGTGCTGGCCAAAAAAACTAGCCGCCCAATCTAATCCCACCTTCCAGCACCTGGTCCGTAGCCTTGCAGGTTACGGCACTTCAGGTGAATGTCTCATGTTCAAACACTTGTCCCAAACGCCCATTTTGTTGAAACGTATTGGGCAGACTTTTTGAGCAGCGTCAGAGGCGGGAACGGAGGCAGGCAGTCCGGAAACATCCGTCACACAGCAGTGTACCAGTTTTCCGGCATGTTCCCGCCATTGGTCCATTTGGAAGAGGCTGAATCAGTGGAGGGTTGGGGGCGGGGGGGTGCGGGGGTGGGGGTGCGGTGACAGCTACCTGTCCGCAAACAGTGGGCAGCCAATGAGGTCACTTAAAGGGTTTATTAAGGTCCCTCTCCAACACCAAATTTTCCAGTCGGCATGCAAGCTGCCCACTGAGGCCAAAACCCTGCCAATGGACAGATGTCGCCTCCCGGCTGAGCGGGGACCAAATCTCTATCATTCAAGTTAAGCAACCCCCACTCCCCCCGCAGCAGCAATAGCTATAGAGACACTGCTATGGACACAGGCCATCCTGTAGGAGGGATCCCCCTCCACAATGAAGGCCTGGCAGCTGGGGCCTTCTTTTTTAACCTTTAGGCAAGTCTTCAGTGGATGCCTCCATCTTGAGGTGCCCTCTCGTTCTCCCCTACATCAGTAGCTCCCACCTCTGACGGTGGGGCTACCAATCTTTCAGTGCTGGACGGCCTCCTATTGGCCTCAGTGGACTGCCGGCCAGCCTTAATTAGACAGTGCACATGCCATCTGCCCACTAATTGTCCATCTTCTTGAAAATAACGTTAGGTGCAAGGTGATGACACAGCGCCAGGTGATGACACAGCGCCAGGTGAGGACACAGAAATGCTCCCAATGTCGGGGACCGACACAAAAACAAAAATTAAGCCCTTTGTGTCATCAATAGGAGTGCAATCCAGAAACACTTTTTCCCACCCAGAGGGCAAGTGGAATTCTGGAACATTCTCCCTCAAAAGCGTGCAGATGCTTGAGGTCAACAGGAGCTTTCAGGGCTGAGATCGATAGATTTTTGTTGGATACGGGTATCAAGGGATATGGAGTAAAATGGGTAAATGGAGTTGAGGCAGATAGGCCAAGGCCCCATTGAGTGGTGTAGCAGGCTCAAGGGGCTGAATGGCCTCCTCCTGCTCCTACCTCCTGGAAAAAGTCATTGCAATGAGAATTACACGTATCTCTTCTCCAAATCACAAAGAAAGTTATCATCAGATGCAGAGCTGCATTTCATCAGCCAATAGGCTTTGAATATCTATGGATTGTTGAGCTCTTTGCCTGATATTGTTCCCTTTGGAGGTGGCGTGCGCACAGTCATTCCTCAAGGTAAATGAGATCAGTGCAGGAAAATACAATCAGCTTAGTTTTACAGCCGAGTGTCAGTTCCCTCTACTCTGCCCCCACAATCCACCTCAGTCCCCACTCACAAAACATACGCTGAGGCAGCTAAGTAAAATGTTTCCATTTTCCACACGAACCATCCTGTGGTCAAAGTGGGATTGCCAATTAAGGGATTAATTTTCTTTATTAACTCACCAATTTGTGTGTGTCTGTATAAATTTCTTTGTGTGTTATTTAACAGGGTTAGCAGCTGAATTAAACTGGCACACAAGGAATTTTAAAAGTTTGCCAACCAAGAAGGTTCTAGCACACTTGACTAAATTGCAACCAGTTCTATCCACGAGCCCAAATTTAAGAGTTGGATTGAATCTGTCCCCGATGCATGTTTCATAATGGGGGAACTCCAGTGTAACAAGGGGAGTGGATCAGCACTGACAGTGGATTAACAGATTAGGGAAACCCCACTGAAAAAGAGGAGGAGGGGAAAGTCCTCAGTCCAACATCAGGAACTTTTTACATCTGTATTGATATTTTTAGAAAACAATAAAAATATTAGTTTTACTGTGACTTTATTTCTGCATTCTACACAACTGAATGTAGTTTTCTTCTGCCCCTGCCTCAGTGACTGGGGCAAGGAGAGAAACTGCAGCCTTATTAATTACATCAGGAGCCACAATGAAATGCCGCCCCTCATTCGCATTGAAGTGTAGGTTTGACTCTATTGGCAGCACTGAGGGAGTTCTACACAGAGGGGCAGCACTGAGGGAGTTCGACACGGAGGGTTAGCACTGAGGGAGTTCTACATGGAGGGGCAGCACTGAGGGAGTTCTACACGGAGGGGCAGCACTGAGGGAGTTCTACACGGAGGGGCAGCACTGAGGGAGTTCTACACGGAGGGGCAGCACTGAGGGAGTTCTACACGGAGGGGCAGCACTGAGGGAGTTCTACACAGAGGGGCAGCACTGAGGGAGTTCCACACGGGAGGGGCAGCACTGAGGGAGTTCTACATGGAGGGGCAGCCCTGAGGGAGCACTACACGGAGGGGCAGCACTGAGGGAGTTCTACACAGAGGGGCAGCACTGAGGGAGTTCTACACGGGAGGGGCAGCACTGAGGGAGTTCTACACGGAGGGGCAGCACTGAGGGAGTTCTACACGGGAGGGGCAGCACTGAGGGAGTTCTACATGGAGGGGCAGCACTGAGGGAGTTCTACACGGAGGGGCAGCACTGAGGGAGTTCTACACGGAGGGGCAGCACTGAGGGAGTTCTACACAGAGGGGCAGCACTGAGGGAGTTCTACACGGGAGGGGCAGCACTGAGGGAGTTCTACACGGAGGGGCAGCACTGAGGGAGTTCTACATGGAGGGGCAGCACTGAGGGAGTTCTACACGGAGGGGCAGCACTGAGGGAGTTCTACACGGAGGGGCAGCACTGAGGGAGTTCTACACAGAGGGGCAGCACTGAGGGAGTTCCACACGGGAGGGGCAGCACTGAGGGAGTTCTACATGGAGGGGCAGCCCTGAGGGAGCACTACACGGAGGGGCAGCACTGAGGGAGTTCTACACAGAGGGGCAGCACTGAGGGAGCACTACACGGAGGGGCAGCACTGATGGAGTTCTACACAGAGGGGCAGCACTGAGGGAGTTCTACATGGAGGTGCAGCCCTGAGGGAGTTCTACACAGAGGGGCAGCACTGAGGGAGTTCTACACAGAGGGGCAGCACTGAGGGAGTTCCACACGGGAGGGGCAGCACTGAGGGAGTTCTACATGGAGGGGCAGCCCTGAGGGAGTTCTACACAGAGGGGCAGCACTGAGGGAGTTCTACACGGAGGGGCAGCACTGAGGGAGTTCTACACAGAGGGGCAGCACTGAGGGAGTTCTACATGGAGGGGCAGCACTGAGGGAGCACTACACGGAGGGGCAGCACTGAGGGAGTTCTACATGGAGGGGCAGCACTGAGGGAGTTCTACACAGAGGGGCAGCACTGAGGGAGTTCTACACAGAGGGGCAGCACTGAGGGAGTTCTACATGGAGGGGCAGCACTGAGGGAGTTCTACACAGAGGGGCAGCACTGAGGGAGTTCTACACGGGAGGGGCAGCACTGAGGGAGTTCTACACGGAGGGGCAGCACTGAGGGAGTTCTACACGGGAGGGGCAGCACTGAGGGAGTTCTACATGGAGGGGCAGCACTGAGGGAGTTCTACACGGAGGGGCAGCACTGAGGGAGTTCTACACGGAGGGGCAGCACTGAGGGAGTTCTACACAGAGGGGCAGCACTGAGGGAGTTCTACACGGGAGGGGCAGCACTGAGGGAGTTCTACACGGAGGGGCAGCACTGAGGGAGTTCTACATGGAGGGGCAGCACTGAGGGAGTTCTACACGGAGGGGCAGCACTGAGGGAGTTCTACACGGAGGGGCAGCACTGAGGGAGTTCTACACAGAGGGGCAGCACTGAGGGAGTTCTACACAGAGGGGCAGCACTGAGGGAGTTCCACACGGGAGGGGCAGCACTGAGGGAGTTCTACATGGAGGGGCAGCCCTGAGGGAGCACTACACGGAGGGGCAGCACTGAGGGAGTTCTACACAGAGGGGCAGCACTGAGGGAGCACTACACGGAGGGGCAGCACTGAGGGAGTTCTACACAGAGGGGCAGCACTGAGGGAGTTCTACATGGAGGTGCAGCCCTGAGGGAGTTCTACACAGAGGGGCAGCACTGAGGGAGTTCTACACAGAGGGGCAGCACTGAGGGAGTTCCACACGGGAGGGGCAGCACTGAGGGAGTTCTACATGGAGGGGCAGCCCTGAGGGAGTTCTACACAGAGGGGCAGCACTGAGGGAGTTCTACACGGAGGGGCAGCACTGAGGGAGTTCTACACAGAGGGGCAGCACTGAGGGAGTTCTACATGGAGGGGCAGCACTGAGGGAGCACTACACGGAGGGGCAGCACTGAGGGAGTTCTACATGGAGGGGCAGCACTGAGGGAGTTCTACACAGAGGGGCAGCACTGAGGGAGTTCTACACAGAGGGGCAGCACTGAGGGAGTTCTACATGGAGGGGCAGCACTGAGGGAGTTCCACACGGGAGGGGCAGCACTGAGGGAGTTCTACATGGAGGGGCAGCACTGAGGGAGTTCTACACGGAGGGGCAGCACTGAGGGAGTTCTACACGGAGGGGCAGCACTGAGGGAGTTCTACACAGAGGGGCAGCACTGAGGGAGTTCTACAAGGAGGGGCAGCACTGAGGGAGTTCTACACGGAGGGGCAGCACTGAGGGAGTTCTACATGGAGGGGCAGCACTGAGGGAGTTCTACATGGAGGGGCAGCACTGAGGGAGTTCTACACGGAGGGGCAGCACTGAGGGAGCACTACACGGAGGGGCAGCACTGAGGGAGCACTACACAGAGGGGCAGCACTGAGGGAGTTCTACATGGAGGGGCAGCACTGAGGGCGTTCTACACAGAGGGGCAGCACTGAGGGAGTTGTACACGGAGGGGCAGCACTGAGGGAGTACTACACAGAGGGGCAGCACTGAGGGAGCACTACACGGAGGGGCAGCACTGAGGGAGCACTACACAGAGGGACAGCACTGAGGGAGCACTACACAGAGGGGGCAGCACTGAGGGAGTTCTACACGGAGGGGCAGCACTGAGGGAGTTCTACATGGAGGGGCAGCACTGAGGGAGTTCGACACGGAGGGGCAGCACTGAGGAAGCATTACACAGAGGGACAGCACTGAGGAAGCACTACACAGAGGGACAGCACTGAGGGAGTTCTACATGGAGGGGCAGCACTGAGGGAGCACTACACAGAGGGGCAGCACTGAGGGAGCACTACACAGAGGGGCAGCACTGAGGGAGTTCTACATGGAGGGGCAGCACTGAGGAAGCACGACACAGAGGGACAGCACGGAGGGAGTTCTACACGGGGGGGGGGGGGGGGCAGCACCGAGGGAGTTCTACACAGAGGGGCAGCACTGAGGGAGTTCTACATGGAGGGGCAGCACTGAGGGAGTTCTACATGGAGGGGCAGCACCGAGGGAGTTCTACACAGAGGGGCAGCACTGAGAGAGTTCTACATGGAGGTGCAGCACTGAGGGAGTTCTACACGGAGGGGCAGCACTGAGGGAGTTCTACACGGAGGGGCAGCACTGAGCGAGTTCTACATGGAGGGGCAGCACTGAGGGAGTTCTACATGGAGGGGCAGCACTGAGGGAGCACTACACGGAGGGGCAGCACTGAGGGAGTTCTACATGGAGGGGCAGCACTGAGGGAGTTCTACATGGAGGGGCAGCACTGAGGGAGTTCTGCATGGAGGGGCAGCACTGAGGGAGTTCTACATGGAGGGGCAGCACTGAGGGAGCACTACACGGAGGGGCAGCACTGAGGGAGTTCTACACGGAGGGGCAGCACTGAGGAAGCACTACACAGAGGGGCAGCACTGAGGGAGCACTGCACGGAAGGGCAGCACTGAGGGAGTTCTACACGGAGGGGCAGCACTGAGGGAGTTCTGCATGGTAGGACAGCACTGAGGGAGTTCTACACGGAGGGGCAGCACTGAGGGAGTTCTGCACGGAGGGGCAGCACTGAGGGAGTTCTACACGGAGGGGCAGCACTGAGGGAGTTCTACACGGAGGGGCAGCACTGAGGGAGTTCTGCATGGAGGGGCAGCACTGAGGGAGTTCTGCACGGAGGGGCAGCACTGAGGGAGTTCTACATGGAGGGGCAGCACTGAGGGAGCACTACACGGAGGGGCAGCACTGAGGGAGTTCTACACGGAGGGGCAGCACTGAGGGAGTTCTACACGGAGGGGCAGCACTGAGGGAGTTCTACACGGGAGGGGCAGCCCTGAGGGAGTTCTACATGGAGGGGCAGCACTGAGGGAGTTCTACACGGAGGGGCAGCACTGAGGGAGTTCTACACGGAGGGGCAGCACTGAGGGAGTTCTACACGGGAGGGGCAGCCCTGAGGGAGTTCTACACGGAGGGGCAGCACTGAGGGAGTTCTACACGGAGGGGCAGCACTGAGGAAGCACAACACAGAGGGGCAGCACTGAGGGAGCACTGCACGGAGGGGCAGCACTGAGGGAGTTCTACATGGAGGGGCAGCACTGAGGGAGTTCTGCATGGAGGGGCAGCACTGAGGGAGCTCTGCATGGAGGGGCAGCACTGAGGGAGTTCTACATGGAGGGGCAGCACTGAGGGAGCACTACACGGAGGGGCAGCACTGAGGGAGTTCTACACGGAGGGGCAGCACTGAGGGAGTTCTGCATGGTAGGACAGCACTGAGGGAGTTCTACACGGAGGGGCAGCACTGAGGGAGTTCTACACGGGAGGGGCAGCCCTGAGGGAGTTCTACACGGAGGAGCAGCACTGAGGGAGCTCTACACGGGAGGGGCAGCCCTGAGGGAGTTCTACACGGAGGGGCAGCCCTGAGGGAGTTCTACGCTGAGGGGCAGCGCTGAGGGAGTTCTACGCGGAGGTGCAGCCCTGAGGGAGTTCTACACGGGGGGGCAGCACTGAGGGAGTTCTACACGGAGGGGCAGCACTGAGGGAGTTCTGCACGGGAGGGGCAGCACTGAGGGAGTTCTACACGGAGGGGCAGCACTGAGGGAGTTCTACACGGAGGGGCAGCACTGAGGGAGTTCTACACGGGGGGGCAGCACTGAGGGAGTTCTACACGGGGGGGGGGGGCAGCACTGAGGGAGTTCTGCACGGGAGGGGCAGCACTGAGGGAGTTCTACACGGAGGGGCAGCACTGAGGGAGTTGTACACGGAGGGGCAGCACTGAGGGAGTACGACACAGAGGGGCAGCACTGAGGGAGCACTACACGGAGGGGCAGCACTGAGGGAGCACTACACAGAGGGACAGCACTGAGGGAGCACTACACAGAGGGGGCAGCACTGAGGGAGTTCTACACGGAGGGGCAGCACTGAGGGAGTTCTACATGGAGGGGCAGCACTGAGGGAGTTCGACACGGAGGGGCAGCACTGAGGAAGCATTACACAGAGGGGCAGCACTGAGGAAGCACTACACAGAGGGACAGCACTGAGGGAGTTCTACACGGAGGGGCAGCACCGAGGGAGTTCTACACAGAGGGGCAGCACTGAGGGAGTTCTACATGGAGGGGCAGCACTGAGGGAGTTCTACATGGAGGGGCAGCACCGAGGGAGTTCTACACAGAGGGGCAGCACTGAGAGAGTTCTACATGGAGGTGCAGCACTGAGGGAGTTCTACACAGAGGGGCAGCACTGAGGGAGCACTACACGGAGGGGCAGCACTGAGGGAGTTCTACATGGAGGGGCAGCACTGAGGGAGTTCTACACGGAGGGGCAGCACTGAGGGAGTTCTACATGGAGGGGCAGCACTGAGGGAGTTCGACACGGAGGGGCAGCACTGAGGAAGCATTACACAGAGGGGCAGCACTGAGGAAGCACTACACAGAGGGACAGCACTGAGGGAGTTCTACACGGAGGGGCAGCACCGAGGGAGTTCTACACAGAGGGGCAGCACTGAGGGAGTTCTACATGGAGGGGCAGCACTGAGGGAGTTCTACATGGAGGGGCAGCACCGAGGGAGTTCTACACAGAGGGGCAGCACTGAGAGAGTTCTACATGGAGGGGCAGCACTGAGGGAGTTCTACATGGAGGGGCAGCACTGAGGGAGCACTACACGGAGGGGCAGCACTGAGGGAGTTCTACATGGAGGGGCAGCACTGAGGGAGTTCTACATGGAGGGGCAGCACTGAGGGAGTTCTGCATGGAGGGGCAGCACTGAGGGAGTTCTACATGGAGGGGCAGCACTGAGGGAGTTCTACACGGAGGGGCAGCACTGAGGGAGTTCTACACGGAGGGGCAGCACTGAGGAAGCACTACACAGAGGGGCAGCACGGAGGGAGTTCTACACGGGGGGGGGGGGGGGGCAGCACCGAGGGAGTTCTACATGGAGGGGAAGCACTGAGGGAGTTCTACATGGAGGGGCAGCACCGAGGGAGTTCTACACAGAGGGGCAGCACTGAGAGAGTTCTACATGGAGGTGCAGCACTGAGGGAGATCTACACGGAGGGGCAGCACTGAGGGAGTTCTACACGGAGGGGCAGCACTGAGCGAGTTCTACATGGAGGGGCAGCACTGAGGGAGTTCTACATGGAGGGGCAGCACTGAGGGAGCACTACACGGAGGGGCAGCACTGAGGGAGTTCTACATGGAGGGGCAGCACTGAGGGAGTTCTGCATGGAGGGGCAGCACTGAGGGAGTTCGACATGGAGGGGCAGCACTGAGGGAGCACTACACGGAGGGGCAGCACTGAGGGAGTTCTACACGGAGGGGCAGCACTGAGGAAGCACTACACAGAGGGGCAGCACTGAGGGAGCACTGCACGGAGGGGCAGCACTGAGGGAGTTCTACACGGAGGGGCAGCACTGAGGGAGTTCTGCATGGTAGGACAGCACTGAGGGAGTTCTACACGGAGGGGCAGCACTGAGGGAGTTCTGCACGGAGGGGCAGCACTGAGGGAGTTCTACACGGAGGGGCAGCGCTGAGGGAGTTCTACACGGAGGGGCAGCGCTGAGGGAGTTCTGCATGGAGGGGCAGCACTGAGGGAGTTCTGCACGGAGGGGCAGCACTGAGGGAGTTCTACATGGAGGGGCAGCACTGAGGGAGCACTACACGGAGGGGCAGCACTGAGGGAGTTCTACACGGAGGGGCAGCACTGAGGGAGTTCTACACGGAGGGGCAGCACTGAGGGAGTTCTACACGGAGGGGCAGCACTGAGGGAGTTCTACACGGGAGGGGCAGCCCTGAGGGAGTTCTACACGGAGGGGCAGCACTGAGGGAGTTCTACACGGGAGGGGCAGCCCTGAGGGAGTTCTACACGGAGGGGCAGCACTGAGGGAGTTCTACACGGAGGGGCAGCACTGAGGGAGTTCTACACGGAGGGGCAGCACTGAGGGAGTTCTACACGGAGGGGCAGCACTGAGGGAGTTCTACACAGAGGGGCAGCACTGAGGGAGTTCTACACGGAGGGGCAGCACTGAGGGAGTTCTACACGGAGGGGCAGCACTGAGGGAGTTCTACATGGAGGGGCAGCACTGAGGGAGTTCTACATGGAGGGGCAGCACTGAGGGAGTTCTACACGGAGGGGCAGCACTGAGGGAGCACTACACGGAGGGGCAGCACTGAGGGAGCACTACACAGAGGGGCAGCACTGAGGGAGTTCTACATGGAGGGGCAGCACTGAGGGCGTTCTACACAGAGGGGCAGCACTGAGGGAGTTGTACACGGAGGGGCAGCACTGAGGGAGTACTACACAGAGGGGCAGCACTGAGGGAGCACTACACGGAGGGGCAGCACTGAGGGAGCACTACACAGAGGGACAGCACTGAGGGAGCACTACACAGAGGGGGCAGCACTGAGGGAGTTCTACACGGAGGGGCAGCACTGAGGGAGTTCTACATGGAGGGGCAGCACTGAGGGAGTTCGACACGGAGGGGCAGCACTGAGGAAGCATTACACAGAGGGGCAGCACTGAGGAAGCACTACACAGAGGGACAGCACTGAGGGAGTTCTACATGGAGGGGCAGCACTGAGGGAGCACTACACAGAGGGGCAGCACTGAGGGAGCACTACACAGAGGGGCAGCACTGAGGGAGTTCTACATGGAGGGGCAGCACTGAGGAAGCACGACACAGAGGGACAGCACGGAGGGAGTTCTACACGGGGGGGGGGGGGGGGGGGCAGCACCGAGGGAGTTCTACACAGAGGGGCAGCACTGAGGGAGTTCTACATGGAGGGGCAGCACTGAGGGAGTTCGACATGGAGGGGCAGCACCGAGGGAGTTCTACACAGAGGGGCAGCACTGAGAGAGTTCTACATGGAGGTGCAGCACTGAGGGAGTTCTACACGGAGGGGCAGCACTGAGGGAGTTCTACACGGAGGGGCAGCACTGAGCGAGTTCTACATGGAGGGGCAGCACTGAGGGAGTTCTACATGGAGGGGCAGCACTGAGGGAGCACTACACGGAGGGGCAGCACTGAGGGAGTTCTACATGGAGGGGCAGCACTGAGGGAGTTCTGCATGGAGGGGCAGCACTGAGGGAGTTCTGCATGGAGGGGCAACACTGAGGGAGCACTACACGGAGGGGCAGCACTGAGGGAGTTCTACACGGAGGGGCAGCACTGAGGAAGCACTACACAGAGGGGCAGCACTGAGGGAGTTCTGCACGGAGGGGCAGCACTGAGGGAGTTCTACATGGAGGGGCAGCACTGAGGGAGCACTACACGGAGGGGCAGCACTGAGGGAGTTCTACACGGAGGGGCAGCACTGAGGGAGTTCTACACGGAGGGGCAGCACTGAGGGAGTTCTACACGGGAGGGGCAGCCCTGAGGGAGTTCTACATGGAGGGGCAGCACTGAGGGAGTTCTACACGGAGGGGCAGCACTGAGGGAGTTCTACACGGAGGGGCAGCACTGAGGAAGCACAACACAGAGGGGCAGCACTGAGGGAGCACTGCACGGAGGGGCAGCACTGAGGGAGTTCTACATGGAGGGGCAGCACTGAGGGAGTTCTGCATGGAGGGGCAGCACTGAGGGAGCTCTGCATGGAGGGGCAGCACTGAGGGAGTTCTGCACGGAGGGGCAGCACTGAGGGAGTTCTACATGGAGGGGCAGCACTGAGGGAGCACTACACGGAGGGGCAGCACTGAGGGAGTTCTACACGGAGGGGCAGCACTGAGGGAGTTCTGCACGGAGGGGCAGCACTGAGGGAGTTCTACACGGGAGGGGCAGCACTGAGGAAGCACTACACAGAGGGGCAGCACTGAGGGAGCACTGCACGGAGGGGCAGCACTGAGGGAGTTCTACATGGAGGGGCAGCACTGAGGGAGTTCTGCATGGAGGGGCAGCACTGAGGGAGCTCTGCATGGAGGGGCAGCACTGAGGGAGTTCTACATGGAGGGGCAGCACTGAGGGAGCACTACACGGAGGGGCAGCACTGAGGGAGTTCTACACGGAGGGGCAGCACTGAGGGAGTTCTGCATGGTAGGACAGCACTGAGGGAGTTCTACACGGAGGGGCAGCACTGAGGGAGTTCTACACGGGAGGGGCAGCCCTGAGGGAGTTCTACACGGAGGGACAGCACTGAGGGAGCTCTACACGGGAGGGGCAGCCCTGAGGGAGTTCTACACGGAGGGGCAGCCCTGAGGGAGTTCTACGCTGAGGGGCAGCGCTGAGGGAGTTCTACGCGGAGGTGCAGCCCTGAGGGAGTTCTACACGGGGGGCAGCACTGAGGGAGTTCTACACGGAGGGGCAGCACTGAGGGAGTTCTGCACGGGAGGGGCAGCACTGAGGGAGTTCTACACGGAGGGGCAGCACTGAGGGAGTTCTACACGGAGGGGCAGCACTGAGGGAGTTCTACACGGGGGGGCAGCACTGAGGGAATTCTACACGGAGGGGCAGCACTGAGGGAGTTCTGCACGGGAGGGGCAGCACTGAGGGAGTTCTACATGGAGGGGCAGCACTGAGGGAGTTCTACACGGAGGGGCAGCACTGAGGGAGTTCTACACGGGGGGGCAGCACTGAGGGAATTCTACACGGAGGGGCAGCACTGAGGGAGTTCTGCACGGGAGGGGCAGCACTGAGGGAGTTCGACACGGAGGGGCAGCACTGAGGGAGTTGTACACGGAGGGGCAGCACTGAGGGAGTACTACACAGAGGGGCAGCACTGAGGGAGCAATACACGGAGGGGCAGCACTGAGGGAGCACTACACAGAGGGACAGCACTGAGGGAGTTCTGCATGGAGGGGCAGCACTGAGGGAGCACTACACAGAGGGACAGCACTGAGGGAGCACTACACAGAGGGGGCAGCACTGAGGGAGTTCTACACGGAGGGGCAGCACTGAGGGAGTTCTACATGGAGGGGCAGCACTGAGGGAGTTCGACACGGAGGGGCAGCACTGAGGAAGCATTACACAGAGGGGCATCACTGAGGAAGCACTACACAGAGGGACAGCACTGAGGGAGTTCTACACGGAGGGGCAGCACTGAGGGAGCACTACACGGAGGGGCAGCACTGAGGGAGCACTACACAGAGGGGCAGCACTGAGGGAGTTCTACATGGAGGGGCAGCACTGAGGAAGCACTACACAGAGGGACAGCACGGAGGGAGTTCTACACGGGGGGGGGGGGGCAGCACCGAGGGAGTTCTACACAGAGGGGCAGCACTGAGGGAGTTCTACATGGAGGGGCAGCACTGAGGGAGTTCTACATGGAGGGGCAGCACCGAGGGAGTTCTACACAGAGGGGCAGCACTGAGAGAGTTCTACATGGAGGTGCAGCACTGAGGGAGTTCTACACGGAGGGGCAGCACTGAGGGAGTTCTGCACGGAGGGGCAGCACTGAGCGAGTTCTACATGGAGGGGCAGCACTGAGGGAGTTCTACATGGAGGGGCAGCACTGAGGGAGCACTACACGGAGGGGCAGCACTGAGGGAGTTCTACATGGAGGGGCAGCACTGAGGGAGTTCTGCATGGAGGGGCAGCACTGAGGGAGTTCTACATGGAGGGGCAGCACTGAGGGAGCACTGCACGGAGGGGCAGCACTGAGGGAGTTCTACACGGAGGGGCAGTACTGAGGAAGCACTACGCAGAGGGGCAGCACTGAGGGAGCACTGCACGGAGGGGCAGCACTGAGGGAGTTCTACACGGAGGGGCAGCACTGAGGGAGTTCTGCATGGTAGGACAGCACTGAGGGAGTTCTACACGGAGGGGCAGCACTGAGGGAGTTCTGCACGGAGGGGCAGCACTGAGGGAGTTCCACACGGAGGGGCAGCACTGAGGGAGTTCTACACGGAGGGGCAGCACTGAGGGAGTTCTGCATGGAGGGGCAGCACTGAGGGAGTTCTGCACGGAGGGGCAGCACTGAGGGAGTTCTACACGGAGGGGCAGCACTGAGGGAGCACTACACGGAGGGGCAGCACTGAGGGAGTTCTACACGGAGGGGCAGCACTGAGGGAGTTCTACACGGAGGGGCAGCACTGAGGGAGTTCTACACGGGAGGGGCAGCCCTGAGGGAGTTCTACACGGAGGGGCAGCACTGAGGGAGTTCTACACGGGAGGGGCAGCCCTGAGGGAGTTCTACACGGAGGGGCAGCACTGAGGGAGTTCTACACGGAGGGGCAGCACTGAGGGAGTTCTACACGGGAGGGGCAGCCGTGAGGGAGTTCTACACGGAGGGGCAGCACTGAGGGAGTTCTACACGGAGGGGCAGCACTGAGGAAGCACTACACGGAGGGGCAGCACTGAGGGAGCACTGCACGGAGGGGCAGCACTGAGGGAGTTCTACATGGAGGGGCAGCACTGAGGGAGTTCTGCATGGAGGGGCAGCACTGAGGGAGCTCTGCATGGAGGGGCAGCACTGAGGGAGTTCTACATGGAGGGGCAGCACTGAGGGAGCACTACACGGAGGGGCAGCACTGAGGGAGTTCTACACGGAGGGGCAGCACTGAGGGAGTTCTGCATGGTAGGACAGCACTGAGGGAGTTCTACACGGAGGGGCAGCACTGAGGGAGTTCTACACGGGAGGGGCAGCCCTGAGGGAGTTCTACACGGAGGGGCAGCACTGAGGGAGCTCTACACGGGAGGGGCAGCCCTGAGGGAGTTCTACACGGAGGGGCAGCCCTGAGGGAGTTCTACGCTGAGAGGCAGCCCTGAGGGAGTTCTACTTGGAGGTGCAGCCCTGAGGGAGTTCTACACGTGGGGGCAGCACTGAGGGAGTTCTACACGGAGGGGCAGCACTGAGGGAGTTCTGCATGGAGGGGCAGCACTGAGGGAGTTCTGCACGGAGGGGCAGCACTGAGGGAGTTCTACATGGAGGGGCAGCACTGAGGGAGCACTACACGGAGGGGCAGCACTGAGGGAGTTCTACACGGAGGGGCAGCACTGAGGGAGTTCTACACGGAGGGGCAGCACTGAGGGAGTTCTACACGGGAGGGGCAGCCCTGAGGGAGTTCTACACGGAGGGGCAGCACTGAGGGAGTTCTACACGGGAGGGGCAGCCCTGAGGGAGTTCTACACGGAGGGGCAGCACTGAGGGAGTTCTACACGGAGGGGCAGCACTGAGGGAGTTCTACACGGGAGGGGCAGCCCTGAGGGAGTTCTACACGGAGGGGCAGCACTGAGGGAGTTCTACACGGAGGGGCAGCACTGAGGAAGCACTACACGGAGGGGCAGCACTGAGGGAGCACTGCACGGAGGGGCAGCACTGAGGGAGTTCTACATGGAGGGGCAGCACTGAGGGAGTTCTGCATGGAGGGGCAGCACTGAGGGAGCTCTGCATGGAGGGGCAGCACTGAGGGAGTTCTACATGGAGGGGCAGCACTGAGGGAGCACTACACGGAGGGGCAGCACTGAGGGAGTTCTACACGGAGGGGCAGCACTGAGGGAGTTCTGCATGGTAGGACAGCACTGAGGGAGTTCTACACGGAGGGGCAGCACTGAGGGAGTTCTACACGGGAGGGGCAGCCCTGAGGGAGTTCTACACGGAGGGGCAGCACTGAGGGAGCTCTACACGGGAGGGGCAGCCCTGAGGGAGTTCTACACGGAGGGGCAGCCCTGAGGGAGTTCTACGCTGAGGGGCAGCCCTGAGTGAGTTCTACTTGGAGGTGCAGCCCTGATGGAGTTCTACACGTGGGGGCAGCACTGAGGGAGTTCTACACGGAGGGGCAGCACTGAGGGAGTTCTGCACGGGAGGGGCAGCACTGAGGGAGTTCTACACGGAGGGGCAGCACTGAGGGAGTTCTGCACGGAGGGGCAGCACTGAGGGAGTTCTACACGGGGGGGCAGCACTGAGGGAGTTCTACACGGAGGGGCAGCACTGAGGGAGTTCTACACGGGGGGGCAGCACTGAGGGAGTTCTGCACGGGAGGGGCAGCACTGAGGGAGTTCTATACGGAGGGGCAGCACTGAGGGAGTTCTGCACGGGAGGGGCAGCACTGAGGGAGTTCTACACGGAGGGGCAGCACTGAGGGAGTTCTACACGGAGGGGCAGCACTGAGGGAGTTCTGCACGGGAGGGGCAGCACTGAGGGAGCACTACACGGAGGGGCAGCACTGAGGGAGTTCTGCATGGCAGGGCACACTGAGAGCACATCGCTCTATTCAAAGAAGTGCAGTGGGGTGTGACCTGGTACTCTGCCCAACAGTCCATCCTTGACCAGCATCACCGAAGTGAACTGGTCGTTCATCTCCTTTGCAGACTGTGGAATTTTGCTGTGTGCTACATTTGCTTGCAGTATCTACATTTCAGAATTTATCCACTGGCCTAGAGGCAGCCTGAGGATATAATAAGATGCTTCATAAAAGCAAGTTCGTTTTTCTTCTTTGTTTTACAGGTGTGGTGTAGACAGCCTCCAAAACCCAACAGGGAAGCGTGTGCACTTACACAATGTACCCCAGACACCGTGCTTGTAATCTCACACACACACACACACACACACACACACACACACACACACACACACACACACACACACACACACACACACACACACACACACACACACACACACACACACACACACACACACACACACACACACACACACACTATCACAAGAAAGGACTTTCCTGATAGATCATAGAAACGCACACTATAGGACAGGGGTCTGTAACCTACGACTCCAGAGTCGTGTGCAGCTCATCCAGAACTCACATACAGCTCCTGACCTCGAGCAATCAAATCCATTTTGATGGTAATTAAATGGCTTGTTTTGTTTTTTTTAAACTTCTATTGACATTGTACTTGTGAGAAAGTATTCAATTAATAACACTTTTGTAAAAGCTTTTAAAATGTTGTTGAAATGTCGTTTCGCATTATTTTTGGCATTTGAGTAACAGCATTGTGGCTCTTAAAGATATTGCGTTTTTGACTAAAGTTTAAAACGCTGCTCTTGTTATGAAGGTTGCTGAGCCCTGGTTTAGCAGGAGGTAAGCTCCCACTACAGCAATGTGATAACAATCTGATCATTTTTTTAAAGAAGTGTTGTAGATTGAGGGATAAATATTGGCCCAAGCCACTGGGGAGAATTCCCCTGCTTTTCTTCAAAAAACAGCCAAAAGATCTTCTACATCCATCCAAGAGGGCAGACGGGGCTTGTTTTAACATCTCATCCAAAAGATGGCACCACTGACAGTGCAGCACTCCCTCAATACAGCACTGGAGCCTCAATCTCGGCTTTGTTCTCAAGTCTCTGGATATAAAATGGAGGGATGCAATATGCAGGAAACTGTACATTCTGTGCACAATAAAAGTAACAAGGAGCCTTCGCCAAACATTTATTCCTTTCACTGAAGATATCTGCTGCAGACCATAAACTGTTACCAGCAGTAAACTTATCTTGACAGACAGCAACAGAAGCACATCTCAAGTAAACACTGCAAGAGCAGAAAATCACACACAGGAGCATCCTACTACTTCACAGGGTCAAGATTTACAGACACAGTAATGTGCAACTTCACAAATCAGAAGTAATATTGGCATAGTAACCATTATTAGGGAGATATTGAGGGCACACAGTGGGTTAGTCCACATGGTTGCACTACAATGTCTGCAAACACCTTATCGTAAGGAGAATCGAATGAAAAAATTGTTTGGGAGAGTCTCTGTCCAGATCTGCCCATGTGGAAGTCTGCAGCTCACCATAAAATAGAGTTAATTCTATACATAAATGCCCTGAACAGATTCCAGCCTGAAAAGCACTCCCGGGTAACTTATTCCATACATAAACCCCCCGAACCCCTCGATTAGAATCCAGGCTGTAACTCACTCCCGGGTATCTGTTATTCTATATATAAACCCCCCGAACCCCTCGATTAGATTCCAGGCTGTAACTCACTCCCGGGTATCTGTTATTCTATATATAAATCCCCCAAACCCCTCGATTTGATTCCAGTCTGTAACTCACTCCCGGGTATCTGTTATTCTATATATAAACCCCCCAAACCCCTCAATTAGATTCCAGTCTGTAACTCACTCCCGGGTATCTGTTATTCTATATATAAACCCCCCAAACCCCTTGATTAGATTCCAGTCTGTAACTCACTCCCGGGTATCTGTTATTCTATATATAAATCCCCCAAACCCCTTGATTAGATTCCAGTCTGTAACTCACTCCCGGGTATCTGTTATTCTATATATAAACCCCCCGAACCCCTCGATTAGATTCCAGTCTGTAACTCACTCCCGGGTATCTGTTATTCTATATATAAACCCCCCAAATCCCTCGATTAAATTCCAGTCTGTAATTCACTCCCGGGTATCTGTTATTCTATATATAAACCCCCCCCCCCGAACTCCTCGATTAAATTCCAGTCTGTAACTCACTCCCGGGTATCTGTTATTCGATATATAAACCCCCCCGATCCCCTCAATTAAATTCCAGTCTGTAACTCACTCCCGGGTATCTGTTATTCTATATATAAACCCCCCCGAACCCGTCGATTAAATTCCAGTCTGTAACTCACTCCCGGGTATCTGTTATTCTATATATAAACCCCCCCGAACCCCTCGATTAAATTCCAGTCTGTAACTTACTCCCGGGTATCTGTTATTCTATATATAAATCCCCCAAACCCCTCGATTTGATTCCAGTCTGTAACTCACTCCCGGGTATCTGTTATTCTATATATAAACCCCCCAAACCCCTCAATTAGATTCCAGTCTGTAACTCACTCCTGGGTATCTGTTATTCTATATATAAAAACCCCCGAACCCCTCGATTAAATTCCAGTCTGTAACTCACTCCCGGGTATCTGTTATTCTATATATAAATCCCCCAAACCCCTCGATTTGATTCCAGTCTGTAACTCACTCCCGGGTATCTGTTATTCTATATGTAAACCCCCCAAACCCCTCAATTAGATTCCAGTCTGTAACTCACTCCCGGGTATCTGTTATTCTATATATAAACCCCCCAAACCCCTCGATTAGATTCCAGTCTGTAACGCACTCCCGGGTATCTGTTATTCAATATATAAACCCCCCAAACCCCTCGATTAGATTCCAGTCTGTAACTCACTCCCGGGTATCTGTTATTCTATACATAAACCCCCCAAATCCCTCGATTAGATTCCAGTCTGTAACTCACTCCCGGGTATCTGTTATTCTATATATAAACCCCCCAAACCCCTCGATTAGATTCCAGTCTGTAACTCACTCCCGGGTATCTGTTATTCTATATATAAACCCCCCAAACACCTCAATTAGATTCCAGTCTGTAACTCACTCCCGGGTATCTGTTATTCTATATATAAACCCCCCAAATCCCTCGATTAAATTCCAGTCTGTAATTCACTCCCGGGTATCTGTTATTCTATATATAAACCCCCCAAACCCCTCGATTAGATTCCAGTCTGTAACTCACTCCCGGGTATCTGTTATTCTATATATAAACCCCCCAAACACCTCAATTAGATTCCAGTCTGTAACTCACTCCCGGGTATCTGTTATTCTATATATAAACCCCCCAAACACCTCAATTAGATTCCAGTCTGTAACTCACTCCCGGGTATCTGTTATTCTGAATATAAACCCCCCAAACACCTTGATTAGATTCCAGTCTGTAACTCACTCCCGGGTATCTGTTATTCTATATATAAACCCCCCCGAACCCCTCGATTAGATTCCAGTCTGTAACTCACTCCCGGGTATCTGTTATTCTATATATAAACCCCCCAAACACCTCAATTAGATTCCAGTCTGTAACTCACTCCCGGGTATCTGTTATTCTATATATAAACCCCCCAAACACCTTGATTAGATTCCAGTCTGTAACTCACTCCCGGGTATCTGTTATTCTATATATAAACCCCCCCGAACCCCTCGATTAGATTCCAGTCTGTAACTCACTCCCGCTTATCTTTTATTCTATATACAAACCCCCCGAACTCCTCGATTAGATTCCAGTCTGTAACTCACTCCCGGGTATCTGTTATTATATATATAAACCCCCCAAACCCCTCGATTAGATTCCAGTCTGTAACTCACTCCCGGGTATCTGTTATTATATATATAAACCCCCCAAACCCCTCGATTAGATTCCAGTCTGTAACTCACTCCCGGGTATCTGTTATTATATATACAAACCCCCCGAACTCCTCGATTAGATTCCAGGCTGTAACTCACTCCCGGGTATCTGTTATTATATATATAAACCCCCCAAACCCCTCGATTAGATTCCAGTCTGTAACTCACTCCCGGGTATCTGTTATTATATATACAAACCCCCCGAACTCCTCGATTAGATTCCAGGCTGTAACTCACTCCCGGGTATCTGTTATTCTATATATAAACCCCCCCGAACCCCTCGATTAGATTCCAGTCTGTAACTCACTCCCGGGTATCTGTTATTCTATATATAAACCCCCCCGAACCCCTCGATTAGATTCCAGTCTGTAACTCACTCCCGGGTATCTGTTATTCTATATATAAACACCCCGAACCCCTCGATTAGATTCCAGTCTGTAACTCACTCCCGGGTATCTGTTATTCTATATATAAACCCCCCCGAACCCCTCGATTAGATTCCAGTCTGTAACTCACTCCCGGGTATCTGTTATTCTATATATAAACCCCCCAAACTCCTCGATTAGATTCCAGTCTGTAACTCACTCCCGGGTATCTGTTATTCTATATATAAACCCCCCGAACCCCTCGATTAGATTCCAGTCTGTAACTCACTCCCGGGTATCTGTTATTCTATATATAAACCCCGTGAACCTTTCGATTAGATTCCAGTCTGTAACTCACGCCCGGGTATCTTTTATTCTATATATAAAAACCCCCGAACCCCTCGATTAAATTCCAGTCTGTAACTCACTCCCGGGTATCTGTTATTCTATATATAAATCCCCCAAACCCCTCGATTTGATTCCAGTCTGTAACTCACTCCCGGGTATCTGTTATTCTATATGTAAACCCCCCAAACCCCTCGATTAGATTCCAGTCTGTAACGCACTCCCGGGTATCTGTTATTCAATATATAAACCCCCCAAACCCCTCGATTAGATTCCAGTCTGTAACTCACTCCCGGGTATCTGTTATTCTATACATAAACCCCCCAAATCCCTCGATTAGATTCCAGTCTGTAACTCACTCCCGGGTATCTGTTATTCTATATATAAACCCCCCAAACCCCTCGATTAGATTCCAGTCTGTAACTCACTCCCGGGTATCTGTTATTCTATATATAAACCCCCCAAACACCTCAATTAGATTCCAGTCTGTAACTCACTCCCGGGTATCTGTTATTCTATATATAAACCCCCCAAATCCCTCGATTAAATTCCAGTCTGTAATTCACTCCCGGGTATCTGTTATTCTATATATAAACCCCCCAAACCCCTCGATTAGATTCCAGTCTGTAACTCACTCCCGGGTATCTGTTATTCTATATATAAACCCCCCAAACACCTCAATTAGATTCCAGTCTGTAACTCACTCCCGGGTATCTGTTATTCTATATATAAACCCCCCAAACACCTCAATTAGATTCCAGTCTGTAACTCACTCCCGGGTATCTGTTATTCTGAATATAAACCCCCCAAACACCTTGATTAGATTCCAGTCTGTAACTCACTCCCGGGTATCTGTTATTCTATATATAAACCCCCCCGAACCCCTCGATTAGATTCCAGTCTGTAACTCACTCCCGGGTATCTGTTATTCTATATATAAACCCCCCAAACACCTCAATTAGATTCCAGTCTGTAACTCACTCCCGGGTATCTGTTATTCTATATATAAACCCCCCAAACACCTTGATTAGATTCCAGTCTGTAACTCACTCCCGGGTATCTGTTATTCTATATATAAACCCCCCCGAACCCCTCGATTAGATTCCAGTCTGTAACTCACTCCCGCTTATCTTTTATTCTATATACAAACCCCCCGAACTCCTCGATTAGATTCCAGTCTGTAACTCACTCCCGGGTATCTGTTATTATATATATAAACCCCCCAAACCCCTCGATTAGATTCCAGTCTGTAACTCACTCCCGGGTATCTGTTATTATATATATAAACCCCCCAAACCCCTCGATTAGATTCCAGTCTGTAACTCACTCCCGGGTATCTGTTATTATATATACAAACCCCCCGAACTCCTCGATTAGATTCCAGGCTGTAACTCACTCCCGGGTATCTGTTATTATATATATAAACCCCCCAAACCCCTCGATTAGATTCCAGTCTGTAACTCACTCCCGGGTATCTGTTATTATATATACAAACCCCCCGAACTCCTCGATTAGATTCCAGGCTGTAACTCACTCCCGGGTATCTGTTATTCTATATATAAACCCCCCCGAACCTCTCGATTAGATTCCAGTCTGTAACTCACTCCCAGGTATCTGTTATTCTATATATAAACCCCCCCGAACCCCTCGATTAGATTCCAGTCTGTAACTCACTCCCGGGTATCTGTTATTCTATATATAAACACCCCGAACCCCTCGATTAGATTCCAGTCTGTAACTCACTCCCGGGTATCTGTTATTCTATATATAAACCCCCCCGAACCCCTCGTTAGATTCCAGTCTGTAACTCACTCCCGGGTATCTGTTATTCTATATATAAACCCCCCAAACTCCTCGATTAGATTCCAGTCTGTAACTCACTCCCGGGTATCTGTTATTCTATATATAAACCCCCCGAACCCCTCGATTAGATTCCAGTCTGTAACTCACTCCCGGGTATCTGTTATTCTATATATAAACCCCGTGAACCTTTCGATTAGATTCCAGTCTGTAACTCACTCCCGGGTATCTGTTATTCTATATATAAACCCCCCAAACTCCTCGATTAGATTCCAGTCTGTAACTCACTCCCGGGTATCTGTTATTCTATATATAAACCCCCCGAACCCCTCGATTAGATTCCAGTCTGTAACTCACGCCCGGGTATCTTTTATTCTATATATAAACCCCGTGAACCTTTCGATTAGATCCCTATTTGCTAGCACCTCCCATTATGCCTCAGTTAGTGAAGGTACTTCCCAGTGCCTGACTCAGCCACACAATTACAACTTTAATGCACATTTTATTCTGATAAACTGAGTTACAATTTCCCTTGGCCACACTCCACTGAGCACAATACACTCTGACTGTGGCAGTGTCAGTGTTGCTCTCTTTCACACAGAAGCCCCAGTATTCCCTCTTTTGCTTGCCTTCAAAATAAACAATTCTCTTTTAAAAAAAAATCACTGTCGATATCCAGTTTATGAAGACCGTTGATCTTAGAGGGGTCAATAAGTAGATGGTGCTTAGCCTCAGTACCCTGGGCTGGGGACAGGAGAATAATCAGCCAGGGCTCCTGTTCTTGATACTGTACAGCAGGAGTCACTGTTTTGTGTGTGTGCAGATCTCAGATGAAGAAACCATCAGGGTCAGTTGTGATGCCAGCATCTCCCCTGTGTGAATACCCTGCTACCATTCACTGTCTAAACTCACAGATGAAAAACTGCTGCTTGGCTACTGGAGGGAACTCACAATCCACGGAACGGTGGCCCAGGAAGTCCTGTCAACACCAGCACAGGTTGCCCAGGTGTGTTGATACCTGCAGGGAGGGCCCAAGTGTCTGTTACTATTTGCAGGGCATCCTGGTAGTATGTGGATACTTAATGAGGTCCCTGGACGCATAGCGATATTTGTAGAGGAATCCAATTAATGATTGAGAGGGGCCAATGAGAGAATAATATTGATGGGGGTGCTCCCCCACATTGAAAACTTAGAAAGCGAGCTCTTCAACCTGACTCACTGTCTTTGCTACATGTAAGTCAATATCCGCAGTGCAGCTGTAGCACTGACACTGTGTACAGTAAACACTCATCATGTTAACACCCATTCACACTGTACAAACATACACATCCAGAAGTGCAATACACAAGGAATCAGGGGGAAAAAGATTAAACTCTTTTTAATATTTTAAATGTGAAGCCCTGACTGGTATTTCCCAAGTTTGTTCAGGCTCCATTTCCCCTCAGTCACCCACCAGACCAGAGACCTCCAATTCGAAACCACTCTGAAAACTCTTATTTTTTAATAGCTTTCTGTTACGCTGCTCCACCTGTGTCGAGCAGTGGAATTTTTTTGAATTGTGAATTATCTGTGCTCATCCATTTAAAGGAAAGCTGGATAAACACCCGAGGGAGAAATCAGTAGAAGGATCTGCTGATAGGGTGAGATGAAGAGGGGTGAAAGGAGGGTTACGTGGCGAATAAACACCAGAATGAACCATTTGGGCCAAATAGCCTATTTCTGTGCTGTAGACTTGATGTAACTCAATCAACCGCGCTTTAGATCAGAAGGATAAATATTCTGAGAAAACGAGCCAGCACTCACCAGAAGTGAAAATTATGAAGGGTTGTGATAACGCAGATAGGAAGAAACTGTTTCCACTGGCAGGAGGAAGATTGGTAACAAGGGGAGAAAGAGTAAAGGTAATTGGTAAAAGAATCAGAGGAAGAGTTTTTTCTACATAATGAGTTGGGATCTGGAATGTGCTGTTTAAAGGACAGTGGAAGCAGATTCAATGGTAACTTTCAAAAGGGAATTAGCAAGGCTATGGCAAAGAGCAGGGAAGTGGAACCAATCGAATAGCTCCTTCAAAGAGACGGCACAGACACGATGGACTGAATGGCCTGTGCTGTAAGATTTGATGATCCCCCTCAGTACCCAGATGCAGACATTTGGTGAAGATGGATCTGGATTTTCTGTGCTGCTGGCCATGGTTAAATAGCCTGCTGAAACTTCTATATGGGGGAGGAATCAGAGGGCAGGGGGTATCCATGGAGCCCCAACAAAAATCAACACCTGTAGGAGAGGAGGAAAGGAAACTGAAAGGGGGAACAACATCCAGCTGAGCAGCAGTACGACAGGTCAAGGGCAGAATCACAGAAAGATCAACACCAAAACTCTGAGGCCATGGAGCTTCTGCCACAGAAATTTACAATCCCCCACCACATTGTCCAGTTGTCCCTTGAATGAGTCCAGAGGCCTAAACATCTCTCTCCAGTCTGGAGCCCAACTCAGGTATCAATTACTCTGAAGTAGGGTCTCCTGATTATCTTACTTTTAACCCTCCAAGTGAAGAAATCTTTCCCCATTTAAGTCATAAATGGCCAACCCCTTATCTTGAAAATGTGCCCCATATTTTAGACTCTCTAGCCAGGGGAATCAACCTCCCAATATCCACCCTACCAAGCCTCTTAAGAATTGTGTACATTGCAATGAGATCACCTTCTTCTAAACTATAGGGAATATAGGCCTAGTCTTCTCAAACTCTCCTCATAGGACAAACCCCTCACCCCAGGAATCAATCTAGTAAATCTTCATTGCACTCCCTCTAAGGCAAGTATATCCTTCCTTAGGTAAGGAGACCAAACTGTACACAATCCTCCAGGTTTGATCTCACCAAAGTCCTATATAACTGCAGGAAGACTTCTTTACTGTTATTCTCCAAACTCATTGTAATAAAGACTAACATACCATTTGCTTTCCTAATTGCTTGCTGTACCTCCATGTTAACTTTCTGTGATTTATGTACAAGGTCCCTCTGAAAACCAACATTTCCCAATTTCTCACCTTTTACAAAATATTCTGCTTTTCTATTTTTCCTACCAAAGATGTACAGCTTCACACTTCTCCACATTATATTCCATCTGCCACGTTCTCGCCCACTCTATTAACATCCCTTTGCAGCCACTTAGTGTCCTCCTCACAGCTTACTTTACCACCAAGCTCTGTATCAGCTTTGGATACATTACACTTGGTCCTCTCATCTAAGTCATTAATATAGATTGTAAACAGCTGAGGCCCAAGCACTGATCCTTGTAGCACTCCACTAGTTACAGCCTACCAACCTGAGAATGATCCGTTTATTCCTACACTCTGTTTTCTGTCCATTAACCAAACCTCAATCCATGCTAATGTATTACCTACAATTCCATGAACCCTAATATTGTGTAATAATCTCATGTGTGGCTTTACTACATCCATTGATTCCCCCTCACCTACCCTGTTAGTTTCAACATCAAAAAAACTCTAACAGGTTTGTCAAACACAATTTCCCTTTCATAAATCCGAGTTGATGCTGCCTAATCACATTGTGATTTTCATAAATGCCTTGTTACCATGCCTTGAATAGATTCTAGCATTTTTCCTACTACTCATGTCAGGCTAAGTGGCCTATAATTCCCTGTTTTCTCTCTTCCTCCTTTCTTAATAACGGGGTTATATTTGCTACTTTCCAATCCACTGGGACCATTCTAGAATCTGGGGAATTGTGGAAGATCAAAACCTGTGCAACCACTATCTCTACAGCTACCTCTTTGAAAACCCTAGGGTGTAGGCCATCAGGTGCACGGATTTTTTGGAGTTTATTCCCATTAATTTTTCCAGCGCCATTTCTTTTCTGATGCTAATTTCTTTAAGTCCCTCATTCTCACTAGACACTTGGTTGCCCATTATTTCCAGAATGTTTTTGTGTCTTCTACTGTGAAGACAGATACAATATATTTGCTTAATGTCTCTGATAGTTTCTTAATCCCCATTATAATCTGTCCTAAGACTGCCGGTAAGAGACCCACATTTACTTTCACTAATCTCTTCCTTTTTACACATATATAGAAGTTTTTACAATCTACATTTATGTCTTTTTCTAGTTTCTCTCTCGTTATCAATTTTTTGGTCATCCTTTACCGGATTCTAAAATTCTCAGGCTTGCTACTGTTATTGGCAACATTATAAACCTCTTCCTTTAATTTAATACTATCTTTAACTTCTCTCATTAGCCACGGTTGGACCATTTTTTATGTATTTCTTTATATTCCTTAAGGCAATTGCAAATTAGGAATTAATTCTTTAAATGATTGCTATTGCTCATCTACTGCCATATCTTTTAATCTAGTTTCCAAATCTACCTCAGCAAACTCACTCCTCATACCTGCATAGTTTGCTTTGTTCAGTTTTAGAATCCTAGTTTTGTACTTAACTAAATCACTCTCAAACTTAATATTAAATTCTATCATTATGATCACTCTTCCCTAAAGGCTCCTTTATTATGAGGTTTTTTATTGCAAAATACAAGATCTAAAGTATCCTGTTCCCTAGTCAGTTCCTCAACATACTGATCTAAAAAACCATCTTGATGGTTACTGCAAATTTGGTTTGCCCAGTCTGTATGAAGATTACCATCTCCCATGATTTCTGTATTTCCCATGTTACATGCACCTATAATTTCCTGATTTATTCTCTGCCTGTAATAACTGTTAGGGGGCCTATAACTAATCACACCAGTGTTTTTTGCCCCTTGTTATTAACTCCACCCAAACTGATTCTACATCTTGATTTTCTGAAATAAGATCCTTTGTCTCTACTGTCTCCTATTTTTATCCTTCTTTATTATCAGGGCTACTCCTCCACCTTTTCCTATCTCTTCTAAAAGTTAAGTATCTTGTTTTTTTACTTCCAACATTGGTCACTCTGAAACCATGTCTCCATAATGGCTATTAGATCAAACCCATTAATTTTATCTATCTTGTTGCAAATGTTTTGCACATTCAGGTTTCGAGTGCCTTTAACTTTTTTTCTATTTTTCCTGATGTCACCTTAGTCACTAATTCCCTATTACCTTTGTTACTCTCTCTGTCCCTTCCTGAACACACTGCTTATTTTTACCCAAATCACTTCTCTGCTCGAAAGCCTTGACATTTCTCTCAGTGCTTTGGAATTTACCCTTTCCTGAATCTTCCCAACCCCACTTTCATTAGTTTCAAGCCCTGTCTACCTCCCTAGTTATTCAATTTGCCAGAATGCTGATGCCAGCCTGGTTTAATTGGAGCCTGTCCCAATGGAACAGCTCCCTTTCCCCAGAACTGATGCCAGTGCCCCATGAATCAAAACCCTTTTCTCCCCCATCACCCTTTCAGCCATGCATTTAACCTCCTACTCTGTTTATCCCTATACCAATTGACTCGTAGCTCAGGTAACAATCCACAGATTATTACCTTTGAAGTTGTACTTTTTAATTTGGACCCTAACTCCGCAAACTCTCTCAGCAGAACGTCATTCCTAGTTCTCCCGATGTCGTTAGTTCCTACATGGACGATGACAACTGGATCCTCCCACTCCCACTCTAAGTTCTTTGCCAGCCATGTGGAGATGTCTTTAACCCTGGCACCAGGCAGGCAACACAACCTTCAGAACTCTTGACTGCAGCTGATTATACTGTCCCCTACCATTACCGTATTCCTTTTCACTCACCTCTCACTTGAATGGCCACACAGTGCCATGGTCAGTTTGCTCATCCACCCTGTAAATTTTGCCTTCATGCACACAGGCAGTAAGAACCTGTACCTTTTGGATAAGGGCAAAGGCTGAGGCTCCTCCAGCACTACTCCTGGAGTCCCCTTACCTGCCTGACTCGAGGTCACACCCTCCTGTCCCTGACCACTAACCAATCCTGTACCACTACCTAACCTAAAATTACAAGATCGACTACACTTCAAAGGTGCTTAGTGTTGAAAGGCACTCTATAAATTAATACAAGTTCTCAGTTCATATCAGGTTCCGTCTGACATGCCAGCTTGTAAAGCTGAAGTGCAACATTTTCTGACCTCTCAGAACTTCTGACAAGGGAGATCGGCACAAACCTGCAACAAATCTGCTGCAGTGACCCGGAAATCTCAATGAAAATTAAATTAACTTTCTGTAATTTGGCAAACGGATCAGGGAAGGAAATAAAATGATTCATTTCCAGACTCTTGGCGCTGACTGTCCTGGGATTAGAAATAAGGTTCCAGCGACCAACACTCTCGAGAGGCCGCTGCCTTTTCCCCACTTGTCAGATGTGAGCCATCTTGTGGGGGATATAAATAGTCCACAGCAGGAATTTGAGATTTGTAAACAGCGGCAGATAAAACAACATGAGGGCAATTCGTTTTTCAACATTCTTTTCTTGAACTTTTTGCTCGTGTTCCAATTCTTTCTAATCTAATGTATTTATTATGAGTGAAACAGATCTGTCTTGTTTTTAAATCGCCCCCGGACTTTTAACTAGTTTGCGAGTTGACCTTAATTTTGCAAAACAATCGAGGCCAATAATAATAAGTCAAAACTAAAGGTGACGCCTTCTGGCAACATAGTAGCGGCGCTGGTTACACTGGACATGTAACTAATTGTTTTGGTTACAATGTATCCCGAGCGTTGCAGCTTCTCCCCCTGGACTTAACAAATCTATAAAAAATCAGCAGTCACTTACCCGGGGAAGGTCAGGAGTCGAGTTTTCGCTGCAGCATGTGTTGTTTGGCGGCTGGAGTTTTGATTCTTGTCCCTCCCCACCAGGGAAAGTGGCTTTTACTGAAACTGACGCAACATTTCCCCCTCCAGCTGATCCGAGTCAGTTTCAGTGACTTGCTGTCACAGAGCCAGGCAGAGAGGGATGCTGGGGGTTGTAGTCCGGCCTGGGAACATACTGTACACACACAGGGACACAACCATAGGGTTTTAAAGGCATTCTGACAGTTACAGGCTATAAACACTGACAAAATTCTTCAAGTGAGAACCACGTCATACACAATAGGTTGAGAGGGGAGGTGAAGAGGAAAATAAGACTAGCAAAGAAAGAATATGAGAATAAAATGGCAGTTAACATAAAAGGGAACCCAAAGATCTTCTACCAGCATGTAAATAGCAAGCCGGAGTGGCGCCTTTTGGGGACAAAGAAGGTAATATATGCTTACAGGCGCAGGGCAAGCCTAGAATACTTAATACTTTGTATCGGTGTTTATTAAGGAAGAGGAAGAGGACAAAATATCAATATAACTGGAGATAGTAGAGGCAATGGATAGGGTAAAAATTGAGAGGGAAGAGATACTGGAAAGGCTGGCTCTGCTTAGGGTAGATAGGTCACCCGGACCAGATGGCTTGCATCCCAGGTTGCTAAAGGAAATGGGGGTGGGCAGAGCGGTAGGGCTTGCCATAATCTTCCAATCTTCCCCGGATATGTGGGAGGTGCCAGAGGATTGGCGAATGGCAAATGTGACACCCTTATTCAAGAAAGGGTGTAAGGACAGTGCTAGCAACGACAGGCCAGTCAGTTTAACATCAGTGGTGGGTAAGGTTTTAGAAACAATAATCAGGGGGGAAAAATCACCAGGCACTTGGAGAGATTTCAGTTAATTAAGGAGAGCCAGCATGGATTTGTAAAAGGCAGATCATGCTTGACTAATCTAATTGAATTTTTGATGAAGGAACAGAGAAGGTTGATGAAGGGAATGCAATGGATGTCGTCTATACAGATTTGAAGAAAGCGTTTGAAAAGGTACCACATAAAAGTGTGGCTAACAAAATGAGGCTCATGAAATAGAAGGGTCAATGACCAAATGGTTTTAAAAATTGGCTTAAGGATAGAAAACAGCAAATTGTGGTAAATGGTTGTTTTTCAGACTGGAGTATGGCAGTCAGTGGTGTTCCTGAAGGATCAGTGCTGGGACACAGAACAAAGAACAAAGAACAGTACAGCACAGGAACAGGCCATTCAGCCCTCCAAGCCTGCGCCGATCTTGATCCCTGCCTAAACTAAAACCTCCTGCACTTCCGGGGACCGTATCCCTCTATTCCCATCCTATTCATGTATTTGTCAAGATGCCTCTTAAACGTCGCTATCGTACCTGCTTCCACCAGCAAGTTCCAGGCACTCACCACCCTCTGTGTAAAGAACTTGCCTCGCACATCCCCGCTAAACTTTGCCCCTCTCACCTTAAACCTATGTCCCCTAGTAACTGACTCTTCCACCCTGGGAAAAAGTTTCTGACTATCCACTCTGTCCATGCCGCTCATAACTTTGTAAACCTCTATCATGTCGCCCCTCCACCTCCGTCGTTCCAGTGAAAACAATCCGAGTTTATCCAACCTCTCCTCATAGCTAATGCCCTCCAGAACAGGCGACATCCTGGTAAACCTCTTCTGTACCCTCTCCAAAGCCTCCACGTCCTTCTGGTAGTGTGGCAACCAGAATTTCACGCAATATTCTAAGTGTGGCCTAACTAAAGTTCTGTACAGCTGCAGCATGACTCGCCAATTTTTATACTCTAGGCCCCGACCGATGAAGGCAAGCATGCCGTATGCCTTCTTGACTACCTTATCCACCTGCATTGCCACTTTCAGTGACCTGTGGACCTGTACGCCCAGGTCTCTCTGCCTGTCAATACTCCTAAGGGTTCTGCCATTTACTGTATACTTCCCACCTGCATTAGACCTTCCAAAATGCATTACCTCACATTTGTCCGGATTAAACTCCATCTGCCATTTCCCCGCCCAAGTCTCCAACCGATCTATAACCTGCTGTATCCTCTGACAATCCTCATCACTATCCACAACGCCTCCAACCTTTGTGTCGTCTGCAAACTTACTAATCAGACCAGCTACATTTTCCTCCAAATCATTTATATATAAGACAAACAGCAAAGGTCCCAGCACTGATTCCTGCGGAACACCACTAGTCACATCCCTCCATTTGGAAAAGCACCCATCCACTGCTACCCTCTGTCTTATATGACTGAGCCAGTTCTGTATCCATCTTGCCAGCTCACCTCTGATCCCATGTGACTTCACCTTTTGTACCAGTCTGTCATGAGGGACCTTGTCAAAGTATATGGATCTTGTGCTTCATAAAGAGGGGTATTGAGTACAAAAGCAGAGAAACTATGCAGAACCTTTATAAAGCTCTGGTTAGGCCACAACTAGAGTATTGCATCCAGTTCTGGTCACCACACTTCAGGAAGGATGTGAGGGTCCTTGAGACGGTGCAGAGGAGATTTACCAGAATGGTTCCAGGGATGAGGGATTTTAGTTACAAGGTTAGGTTGGAGAAGCAGCTGTTGTTCTCCTTGGAGCAGAGGAGATTGAGGAGAGATTTGATACAGGGGTACAAGGTTATGACAGGTTCAGATAAGGTAGACAAGGAAAAGCTGTTCCCATTAGCTGATGGTGCAAGGATTGGGGGACACAGATTTAAGTTTTTGGGCAAAAGATGCAGGGGGAGGATGTGAGGAAGAATTTTTTACGCAGCGGGTGGTAATGACCTGGAACTCACTGCCTACGAGGGTGATGGAAGCAGAGACAATCAATAATTTCAAAAGGAAATTGGATGGGCACTTGAAGGAAATAAACTTGCAGAGCAATGGGAATAGAGCAGGGGAGTGGGACAGACTGGATTGTTCCGTTGGGAGCCAGCATGGACCTAATGGGCCGAATGGCCTTTGCTGTGTCATAAATAACTCTATGACTCTAATTACAGGGCTGTAAAACACAAACCGGTACAAGTATTGTGTCAACATAGTGACATTTGTTGGGCTGTACATATGCATTGACACAATTACAGAGCTTTTCTGTTCTTTAAATTTTTAAAGGGGCATTCCCTGCAATGTATCACCGGTATGTCTCTCCTTCCTTATCAAACATCCTCCAACAATCGACAATATTATGTCCATGAATTATATGGGCCATAACCCCTGGGGGTCTGGTATACCAAGTCACTGTAATCTGGATGTGTCAGGTGAAATTTGGGGCTGGACTGGGGTACAATGGTCCCCGAACACTTTACTCCCGAACAAGAATCTTAGCAAAGGTGGGGACAGTCACATGATATAGGAGATTATGCATTACGATCAAGTGCAACTGAAGGCATTTCATCATAGAGTGTAATTCTTGCTCAAGTCCTGAGCTTTGCTTAGGGCCTTGTTATGGGGATTCAATATGTAAATGCTCAGTGTCTGGATGCACAGAATTAGAAAGTCCATCATATTTCAGATCAACATTCACAGGTTTATTTGTGTGTCAGAAAGGGAATGTGATGTTGTCTGAGGAGAAGAAAACAGTTCCCAAGAAGGACACCAAGTAAGCTGTGATTAAAGTGGTAGCACTGTGTACCATCTACAAGACGCACTGCAGCAACTCACCTAGGCTCCTTCCAAATCCGCAACCTCCACCACCTAGAAGGACAAGGGCAGTAGACACATGGGGACACCACCACCTGCAAGTTCCCCTCCAAGCTGTACACCATCCTGACTTGGAACTATATCGCCATTCCTTCACTGTCGAGTGGTCCAAATTCTGGAACTCCCTTCCTAACAGCACTGTGTGTGTATCTACACCCAAAGGACTGCAGCGGTTCAAGAAAGCAGCTCACCACCACCTTCTCAATGGTAATTAGGGATGGGCAATAAATGCTGGTGCAGCCAGTGACACCCACATCCCATAAATGAAGTAAAGGGGTGACAAGAAATGGAGAAGGTGGAGGAAGCAGTGGTATTCCATCTACAGGGTGCTGAAGCAGCTTCTCCCTGACACTGGTATCTCCTCCAGGGCCACAAGGGTGACAATCTCTTCTGTAAATGATATTTTCAAGCGTATGGCTGGTGAGGCTTCCCACCTAGCCTGTTACAATCCATCAGCTCCCAAGAGATCCAGACCACTGTGCACCTATGTCTATCCCGCCCACCCCAACCCGCGGCGGGAACAGGACAAATGCGCCATATTGGAAGGATCAAAGACTGTGATCTAGTATACCAACTCAAGTAAAAAGTGCACAATGTACAGGGGAAGAAAAACAAATCATGTAAACATTTTCTTGAAATGTTGGGTCAGAATCACAGACCCAAGGACTCTGCAGCAAGTTGTCACAGGGATTATTGTCCCCACGCCTGAGATGGGTGTTCACAATGGTCCTGAGAGCTGCTCCAAATTTAGGCCAGGATAGAACCAAAAGAAAGCAAATCTCACCCTATGGCACATCCTCCAATGGTGCAGTGTCACAGGAAATTCTCACCCAGTATAATTTGCATTTTATCATAAAATAATGTTTATCAATGTCCAATTTGATAGCAATTCCTTTTTAAAGCTTTCTGTGTGAGCAATGCCACGGGATGTCCACGCACTCCCATGCATAGAGTAAGTGTGGGCTGACAGAATTATTCCAGCTCAGACATAATATATATTATATTATAATGATCCCAATTTAACTGGGTGTAAGTGAATGGGTTTTGAGAGAGTTAAAATAAGGCCAGCTTGGCAGGCAGTGTGGTGCAGCATGCAGGAGGTGGTCTCTGAAGAATACATACACCCAGCAGTTTTCACAGCTGCTGCGGAAATCCAATAACAACTTGCATTTACATAGCACCTTTAATGTCATAAAATGTCTCAAGGTGCTTCACAGGTGTGACTATTGGCACCGAGGCACTTAAGAAGGTATTGGGCAGGTCACCAAAAACTTGATCATAGTAGAAAGTTTTAAGGAGCATCTTAAAGGAGAGAGGGATAGAGAGCGGTTTAGGGAGGGAATTCCAGAGCTTAGGGCCCAGGCAACTGATGGCACGGCGGGCAATGGTGAAGCAGCTAATACTGAAGATGCACAAGAGGCTAGAATTTAAGGAATGCAGAGTTCTCGAAGAGTTATAGGGCTGGAGGAGGTTACAGAGATTGGGAGGGACGAGGCCATGGAGGAATTGGAAAACAAGGATGAGAATTTTAAAATCAACATTGTTAGACCGGAAGTCAGTGTCAGTCAGTGAGTAGAGAGGGTGATGGGTGAACGGGACTTGGTGCGACTTAGGACACAAGTTGATATATAATCTCATGTTTTTGAAGTCAGCTTGTTGTGTTGAATGTATAAGAATATTAAAATCAAGGTGTTGCTGACAGTGATGGGAAAGTTGGACCAATCAAAGGAAAATGAGAAGGTTCAGATTTGTGAGCTATAAAAAAGAAAGACTTACATTTATATAGTGCCTTTCACAACTCAGGACGCACAAGGCTCTTTACAGCCAATGAAGTATTTTGTGAAGTGTAATCATTGTTGCAATGTTGGAAATGCAACAGCCAATTTGCACAGAGGAAGATCCCACAAACAGTAATGTGATAATATGTTCTTGTGATGTTAATTGAGGGATAGATATTGGCCATTGCTCTTCTTCAAAATAACATTGTGTGATCTTTTACATCCACCCAAGGGGACAGACGAGGCCTCAGTTTAACATCTCATACAAAAGGTAGCACCTCTGACAGTGCAGCACTCCCTCAGTACTGCACTGGAGTAAACAGCACAGATGGTTTGATAGAGGGAGCAGGGAATGATCAATTGTCCAGGCTCCAGAAGAGTGGCGGATGCAGTGCTGAGCCATACGGCTACAAGAGTTCATTCAGTAAGGAGGGGGCAAACAAAATGGCAGTGGGCACCATTCCTGCTGTTGCCCGGGCCTCCTGCCATTTTGCCCGGGGCGGGGAAATTCGAGGATGGCCTTGCCACCCCAGGCAAATTGAGGCCTTTAACTAGCCAATTAATGGCCACTTAAGGGTCTCTTCTGGTCTCCACATTAATTTTGTGGAAGGCAGAGAGTCCGCCACCATGGTAAAGCCTGGTAGCCTCCTAAGGTAGGAGGTCCCTCCTTTGGGGTAATCCGGCAGTGATGGTTATTCCCCATCCCCCAGGAACAGCCCCTATAACCTCACCAATCTGAATAGCCCCAATGACCCTGACCCCACTTAGCAGAGGTCTTCTCTTCTCTTCGGGACTGCAGGCCTCCTGCAGTACCAGCAGTGGCCACTGCTGCTATTGGAGCTGTCCGTAGAGCAGAGCTGCCGGTCTTCCGATTGGCCGGCAGTTCTGGAGGCGGGACCACATCCCTTAAAGGGACAGCATCTCTGACAGCGGGCCGTTAATTAACTGCCCACCATTAAATAGCTATGGGGGTCCGAAGGAGGTGGGCTCTAGCCTCAGGGATGGAGCATTGCAGTAAAGGCTGCAGTTGTATGAGGAGCCATGCATGGAAAGGTTGTGGCCATTGCTGTCTTTCCCTGTCCAACACACATGGTCTAGTTCAGGGGTTTGCAACCCGTGGCTCCGGAGCCACATACGGATCTTTAACATCTCATTTGCCACTCGAAACTTTTTCCAGTTGGATCACATTAACGTGAAAAAGTTTTAAAAAGTTAAATCAAGAAAAAAGCCGTGTTTTTATTGTGGGGATAAAAAGTCAATCATCATGCTGCACTTTATGGTTTCAAATGGTTATTTTAACAAAAACATAATTGTTCTCTAAATAAAGCTGTTCGAGCGGTATCGCTACATCATGGTTAACGATAATATCGTTAGCTCGAGGAACAGGTTTTATGGTTGTGATCAAAAGTGGTTTCTAATATAGTTGAGACAATAAATTAGAAGTTTTTTATCACGAGAATAGCCAAAAAAAAATCTTAATTCTATAATCTTAAGTTATAGCTTGTTTTCAAGATGACTTTACTGTCAAAATTATAAAAGTCAAAAACACATTAATTCAGAGTTAGGTATATTTTAATTTCATTTTTTTCTATTGATACATAAATTCAATACATATATTTTATTATATCTGCAAATTATGGATTCTACCAGAGACACTTGGCAATTTGCCAGGTATTTGTTTTAGAACTGTTAACATTTCATCTAGCGGCTGTCAATAGTTTTTATTTTTGTCACATTTTTTCCAAAAGGCTCTTCATGTATAAAATGTTGCCAACCCCTGGTGTAGTTCTCAAGGGAGAAAACTGAGGTACACAAACACTACAGCAAACACCTCCTGTAAAACACAGATTCAGTAGAAATTACTAAGCACTTTCTTTAATCAGCTGCTGTCAAGAGTGTTAAGTGAGAAGTAATAACAGAACAAAGAGAGGAGAGAGAATGTAGACCATTTAATGTTCATGAGAAGTAAAGGGATATTAGTCGTTATGCAGTCTTCTGAAAGTAGGGGGCAGCAACACACAGCCTGACTGTGTGAAACACCTCAGTCATTTATTATATATATGGACATGGGTTAACACTTACTGTTTCTACTATTCACTTGCAGGATGTGAATGTACCTCTCAAGGCCAGCATTTATTGCCCATCCCTAATTGCCCTTGAGAAGGTGGTGGTGAGCTGCCTTCTTGAACCGCTGCAGTCCATATGGGGTAGGTACACCCACATTGCTGTTAGGAAGGGAGTTCCAGGATTTTGACCCAGAGACAGTGAAGGAACGGTGATATAGTTCCGAGTCAGGATGGTGTGTGACTTGGAGGCGAACTTGGAGGTGGTGGTGTTCCCATGCATCTGCTGCCCTTGTCCTTCTAAGTGGTAGATGTTGCGGGTTTGGAAGGTGCTGTTGAAGGAGCCTTGGTGCTGTAAGACTGTCAGGTTGTTGCTTGACTAGTCTGTGGGACATCTCTCCCAACTTTGGCAGCAGTCCCCAGATGTTAATGAGGAAGAATTTGAAGATTCTGATGTTATGCCTGGGTCACAGTAGAGTAGCCCATCCATTTAAAGACAGTTCAATGCGTCTAGCAGGGCAGGTTAGAGATCAGGCAATGTTACACTGAGTCTACAGTACAGCAACAGGCTTCTCGGCCCAATAAATCTATACTGGTGTTCATGCTCCACACGAGCCTCTTCTCACCCCTAACAGCATAACCTTCTATTCCTTTCTTCCTCATGTGCTTATCTAGCTTCTCCTTAAATGCATTTTATTGCTCTTCACTTCAGACTGTAATACTATTCTCTCTGTGCCATGTGTTAAATGCATTGTCTGCTTGCATGAGCATGCATTTATATAGAATGCTATCGCCTCGCTCAGAAACAGCCCAAAGCACTTTGTATACAATGAATCCTTTTGAAGCACATTGGCTGGTGTTCGTTTACTGATCCATACAGAGCAGGAAAATTCCATGCTCAATCCTCACTCGTGCTGATCCCAGGCAGGCCAGGAGTGGTAGAAGGAGAACAATGGCCTCAGAACCCCAGACTAAAGAGGGTCGGGTGGGGGGGATGTGTGGGGGGGTTGGGGAATCAGCTGGGAGTTCTGCTCCTGACCACTAATCAAAGACTGCTGCTGGAAATTGTGGTTGTGATTGGACGCAAGGTGGAGAGAGAATTGTGACGACTTCCATTCACAATATTCCAATGAGGAAAGGCTCTCAGGGATAGTACCCAACAATGACCATCACTCTCCAGGAGAGCAGGAGAGAACAGAGAAAGAAAGAGAAGAACAAAAGGTTTCAGAAAGCATCATGCACATTCCTCGCTGATTGTTAACCAGTCTAATTGGCAGTCAGATAATCTCCTGAAATTGCCTGTTATCAGTTACACCAGAAACTCTCTCTGTCTGGCAGTAGGCTTCTGTCACAATAGGTTGACTGATGCATGCAATTTGCTTATAAGTATCAGAACAGCAGAGAGGCTTTAACATCAGCACCTTCCCATTAAGCACATGACCACCTTTTACTAAAGAAAAAAAACAATGTCAATCTAATGGGAACTGATGTGTAAATATGTGGAATGCGTTGGGCAAGGCAACCAGTGAATGTCAAGACTACACCATCTCCACATGTCCTGTACTTTACACAAAGCATTAAAAGTAGAAACACAGGCCATTAAAAAAATCAAAGAATTGGGGTTCATTTCTAGAGGAATCTCCAGAAATGAACCCCAATGAAATGAACCCCAATGCTTTGATTTCTTTTTTTAAAACAGAGAACATATATTAAACTCGTGTAGAACCTTGGTTAGACAATACTTGAAGCATTCTGGACAGTCCTGGTCTCCATATTATAAAAAGGATATAGAGGCACTGGAGAAGGTGCAAAAAAAAATTACAAGGCTGATACACCAGAACTGAGAGGTTATAACTATCAGGAAAGACTGAAATAGCTAGGACTCTTTTCCCTAGAAAAGACTGAGGGGTGATGCGATTCCGCTAATGTTACTTCCACAAGTTTGCATAGTTTCAGGAAAAACCCCAAATTTGGTATAGAGTTCAGATTGCCTGCAGTAATTCGAGCACATGGGATTGGGGGTAATATACTGCAATGAATTGAGAATTGGTTAACAGATAGAAAAGGAGAGAATAGGAATAAATGGGTCATTCTCAGGATGGCAGGCTGTTACTAGTGGGATACCACAAAGATCCGTGCTGGGGCCACAGCTGTTTACAATCTATATAAATGATTTGGATATGGGGTTCAATTGTAACATTTCCAAATTTGTGGATGACCCAAAACTAAGAGGGAATGTAAGTTGTGAGGAGGATGCAAGGAGACTTCAAGGGGATTTGGACAGGCTCAGTGAATGGGCAAGAACATGGCAGATGGAATATAATGTGAATAAGTGTGAAGTAATCAACTTTGGTATAAAAAACAGAAAGGCAGAGTATTTCTTAAATGGTGAGAGGTTGGGAAGTGTTGATGTCCAAAGAGACCTGGGTGTCCTTGTTCATGAGTCAATAAAAGCTAGTATGCAAGTACAGCAAGCAATTAGGAAGGCAAATGGTATGTTGACCTTCATTGCAAGGAGATTTGAGTACAGGAGTAAAGATGTCTTGCTTCAATTGTATAAAGCCTTGGTGAGACTGCACCTGGAGTATTGTGTACAGTTTTGGTCTCCTTATCTAAGAAAGGATATACTTGTCATAGAAGAAGTGCAACAGAGGTTCACCAGACTAATCCCTGGGATGGCAGGATTGTCTTATGAGGAGTGATTGCAGAAACTGGGCCTGTATTCACTAGCGTTTCAAAGAATGAGAAGTGATCGCATTGAAACTTATAGAATTCTTACAGGGCGTGACAGGATAGATGTGGATAGGATGTTTCCCCTGGCTTGTGAATCTAGAACAAGAGGACACAGTCTCAAAATAATGGGCAGGACATTAAAGATTGAGATGAAGAGGAATTTCTTTACTCAGAATCTGTGGAATTCTCTACCCCAGAGGGCTGTGGAAGCTCAATCATTGAGCATGTTCAAGACAGAAATCGATAGATATCTGAATACTAATGACATCGTGGGGTATGGGGACAGTGGGGAAAAATAGCTGAGGTAGATAATCAGTCATGATCTGTTTGAATGGCAGAGCAGGCTCGATGGGCCGAATGGTCCACTCTTGTGCCTATTTCCGATGTTCCTATGTTCCTAGTATCCTATAATGTTTTAATCTTGATAAGATAAAAAGGGAAGATTCAGTTTTCGGAAACTAATAACTGAATTAAAGAGAAACTTGAAGGCCAAAGGCAATCTATAAATACGAGTGTTAGATTGTGTTCAGTGCTATTTCTTTCTGGAGTCTGATGGTTAAAGAAAATGTAACATAGCAGCACAGGGTAAACCTGAGCTCCCAGTGAGAAGCCCCACTCAACAGCACCAAGGAACAGAGACTGCTAGTGTAGCACTGATTGTTCAACCCACACTCAATTTAAGGATGGCTCCCTTCAGAGGATAGCAACGTAGGAACATTAGGAAGAGGAGGATCCCATTCAGACTGTTAGTTTGGAACAGCAGTAGATCATTCAGTCCCTTGGGCTTGTTCCACCACTCAATTAGATCATGGCTGATCTGTGCCTCCACTGCATTTTCCATCTTTGCTCCATATCCTTTGATACTCTTACCCAGTAAAATCTTTCAATCTCAGTCTTGAAAGTTCCAAGTGACCCCTTCATTCACAGCTTCCAGGGGGAGGAAGTTCCAAATTCCGACGACCCTGATTTTGATCCAGAACAGCCTAGATCTAATTTTAAGATTATTTCCCTTCATTCTTGATTACCCCACCGGACAAAATAGTTTCTTCATTTCGATGCTATCAGATCCTTTCATTATTTTAAAGATCTCAATCTGATCACACCTCAGTCTCCTACACTCTAAGCAAAACAAGCCGGGTGTGAAGTGTGCTCAATTTACCATCACTAGAAAGGAAGATTATAGACTAAAAATATATCCTGGAAGCAAAAGAAGATGGAACTGTTTTGATGCAGCAGTTACCCTGCTATCCAGTCAAAAGAGAACCAGAGAGGAATGCAGTACAGAGGGAAGCCATTCGGCCCATTGTGCCTGTGCTGGCTCTTTGCCAGAGAAATGGTTGTAGAGTTGAACAAAAAGAACTCAAGTGTAACTGACTACCTCGCTGTATAAACTGCAAAAATGTAATCTTGCTAAAATAAAATTACGATTGTTTTGTAGCACCTCATCATATCGTTAGGATATCCAAAGCACAATAAAAGCAACAGATTAGAGAGAGCTTCGAATTTGAACTATACAGAGATGCCATAAAAAAACTGGTCTCTGATAAGGCTGTAATTCTGAATGGAGCCCAGTTATTGCAGTGTTCCTGTAGTTCCAAAACCATGCAATTAAATTGGCTACTGTCTTATCTTCAACCACGAATAGTAGTGTATTAAAATAATTATTGGTCTTACAACAAACTGCGCACTGCTCAGGCCTTGATATCTTTAAGTGATCTAAAAGTTGATTGAGTCCTTTTAACTAAGTTAGCTCAAGTCAGATAACTCAGGAATTGTGATCACATAAATAACTCCTAAAGACAAAGCAGAACCGCAGGAAGCCGAGGAGAAAGTTATTCCAGAGTATTTGATTTTATGAAATCAGAAAACAGCTCAAAGATTTAAATTACCTTTTTAAATGGGAAATTTAGACATTATGTGGGATCAACAAAATGTCAGACTCCCTCCCTCTTTAACCTGCAAATTTTTCAAGTATTTATCCAATTCTCTTTTGAAAGTTACTATCGAATCTGCTTCCACTGCCCTTTCAGGCAGCGCGTTCCAGATCACAAACAACTCTCTTATTGAAAAAAATTCTCCTAATTTGCCTCTGGTTGTTTTGTCAATTACCTTAAACCTGCATTCTCTCTCTATCGACCCTCCTACCATGGAATAGTTTCTCCTTACCTTCTCTAGCAAAGCCTTCATAATTTTGAACGCCTCTATTAAACCTCCTCTTAACCTTCACTGGTCTACCAAGAACAATCCCAGCTTCACCAGAATCTCCACATTAGTGAAGTCTCTCATCCCTGGTATTAATTTTGTAAATCTTTCTCACACCCTCTCCAAGGTCTTCACATCCTTACTGAAATGTGGTGCCCAGAATTGGACACAATACTCCAGCTGAGGTCTAACCAGTGATTTAGAAAGGTTTGGCATAACTTCCTTGCTTTTTTACTCTATGCCTCTAATTATAACACCAAGTATCCCTTATGCTCTTTTAACAGATGATTATGAACATAGCTTCCTCCTTTCTATGTGAAAAGCAAGTTAATGGATTGACCCAAAAAAATTACTTCAGCCTGAGTTGCTGGGCAGCTAAAGTGGAAGGAACATTCGGGACGGTACTTATTGTCAATACTCTGACTTTTTTTGTTGATGAAAGATACACTAAAATTCCAATAGACAATGAGAGAAGCAATTTTTAACAAAATCTCTCCTAATCTTCTCGTTTCCCTTTAGTCTTGGGGACTGAATAGGATGAAGTAGTGACTAGTTGGTTTCCATGGTTGGTCAACACTGTGAAGAGATAAAGGGCCATTTTCCGCTGGGAAAATTGCTTGATCTCACTGACAAAAGACTATGGCGACATGGGCGGTACAGTGGTTAGCACCGCAGCCTCACAGCTCCAGCGACCCGGGTTCAGTTCTGGGTACTGCCTGTGTGGGTATCCGCCCAGTGCTATGGTTTCCTCCCACGGCCAAAGACTTGCAGGTTGATAGGTAAATTGGCCATTGTAAATTGCCCCTAGTGTAGGTAGGTGGTAGGAGAATGGTGGGGATGTGGTAGAAAATATGGGGCTAATGTAGGATTAGTTATAAATGGGTGGTTGTTGGTCGGCACAGCCTCGGTGGGCCGAAGGGCCTGTGATATCTCTAAATAAAAAACATTCTCGGCCAGTGTATCATGTAATCCAGTAATTAAAAGCTTAGAAATAGTCAGATCTGGTGTGGTGTGTCTCAGAATCATGGCATAGCCTAACCCTGTTTTTGCCATGGAAATGTAGAGTTACAAAACACCAGGGTGATAAAGTTGAAGCAGCACTCCCTTTAAAAAAAGGTCCTGATGTCAAGGGCCATTCATTAAGGTCTAAAGGGAAGAATGTTTGCCCAGTTGATTAACCGAATTTCAGAAACAGTTTGGTCCTCTCACAGGGATTTGGTAGAGTTGGTTTACTGAAAGGATGGAATCAAATGGGCTGAAGACCCTTCTTAGATATAGCTCTTGGAGTGAAAGGGATCAAAGGATATGGGGGGAAAGCGGGAACACGTTACTGAGTTGGATGATCAGCCATGATCATAATAAATGGCGGAGCAGGCTCGAAGGGCCGAATGGCCTACTCCTGCTCCTATTTTCTATGTTTCTATGTTTCATCCAATGTCATGTGATCTTGTGAATGGGTTGGAATGTTCCATAGAGAGTGAGGTTGGAGCAACCTGAGTGAGGTGTAACAGTCCCAGTTCACTTTCAACACAAATGTACCTGCATTAACATCAGACATTACATTTCAAATTAATTTGTGTTGTCCGTAAACTTGAACTCTTCCGAAATTCTGCTGCCCACATTGTAACTCGCACTAATTCCTGTTCACCCATCACTCCCATGCTTGTCGACCCAAAATCCTCATCTTTGTTTTCAAATCCCTCCACGGCCTCACCTCTCCCTATTTCTCTAACCTCCTCCAGCCTTACAGCCCTCCGAGATAACTGCACTCCTCCAATTCTTGCCTCTTGTGCATCTCCGATTTTAATCGCTCTAGCATTGACGGCCATTCAGGTGCCTGGGCCCCAAGCTCTGGAATTCCCTCCCTAAACCTCTCTGCCTCTCTATCTCACTCTCTTTTAATAGGCTGCTTAAAACCTACCTCTTTGACCAAGATTTTGGTCATCTGTCCCAATGTCTCTTGATGTGACTCAGTTCAAATCGTGTCGGAAAATGCTGCTATGATGCAGCCTTGGGTTATTTAACTATCTTAAAGACACTGTATAAATGCAAGTTTTTGTTGTATGTGAAGTGCTTTTCTGAGAGACAGGTTAGAGCGCTATATAAATGCAAGTTTTTGTTGTATGTGAAGTGCTTTTCTGAGAGACAGGTTAGAGCGCTATATAAATGCAAGTTTTTGTTGTATGTGAAGTGCTTTTCTGAGAGACAGGTTAGAGCGCTATATAAATGCAAGTTTTTGTTGTATGTGAAGTGCTTTTCTGAGAGACAGGTTAGAGCGCTATATAAATGCAAGTTTTTGTTGTATGTGAAGTGCTTTTCTGAGAGACAGGTTAGAGCGCTATATAAATGCAAGTTTTTGTTGTATGTGAAGTGCTTTTCTGAGAGACAGGTTAGAGCGCTATATAAATGCAAGTTTTTCTCGCTTTCCTTCTTCCCACTTTGTTATTAACAGAATGTCACACTCCACATTGTTTTATGCAGTGAGATGTTTTAATGAGTCGACATCCACTGTGTGATTTACACATGTAGTTTGGATCTTTCTTATTAAGCACAACAAACCTGATCGGTCTCCTTTTCAACAGGGAAACACCATCAATTCACAGAATACTGCACATATTAAACAGCAAGAAGCCCAAAGATTTATTTGTAGACTTTACGATCAATCAGCAGAGGGCAGTGTCAGTTTTAGTATTAGAAATTGCTCCACATTTTGCATCAAGCTGACCTGTAGCTCCCAGAGATACAGGATCAGAGGCTGTGCAAAAGCTACAGAAGCATTACCATGGAAAAGAAAATGGTGGAAGTTCACAACCTGTGGAACAGTACCTGAACAGTACAGACCTTACAGTGAGGGGGAGGGTGAAGCAGGGACAGGGACAGGGGAGGATTTGGGCAATGGGGGTCTAGATGAGTTGGACTCTGTGTAGGAGGGAGCTTGCAAGTCTGTTGAGGAGAACAAGGGAGGGTCAAGGCTGGAGGTTACGAACGTTCAGATGAGGGTTTCGGCAGAGGTAGGTGTAGAGCTACAAAACACCTGGGTGATAAAGTTGAGGCACTGCTCACTTTAAAAAAAGGTCCTGATGACAAGGGCCATTCATTAAGGTCTAAAGGGAGGAATATTTGCCCAGTTGATTAACCTACTTTCAGAAACAGCTTGGTTTACTGAAAGGTGTGTTGGGGGGGGAGATGATATTGCAGAGAATGAACCGATGCACTTGGTGAGATGTGAAGCTCAACTTATGGTTAACTAGGACACCAAGATGCCACATCATTGGATTAAACATGAATGAGCAGCCAGGAAAGGGGAATGGAAGAAGAGCTCAGGTGTGAAGCAGGATGTGTGCAGGATAGTTTTGGACTTGCTGATGTTGAGCTATGGAAAATTCTGACTCACCCACCGCCTGATGTCAGGTCAGTACTGGGACCGGATCTGATGCAACTGTGATGCCATCCACAGCTGAATAACTTGACAACCTTCACCATTTAGGCTTACAAAAGAACAATGGGTACTTGGGAGAGACATCAGAGGGCACACAGTACCCTTGGGAATGTATCCCAGCAAAGGTTAACATTTCTCGGAGTCATTTTGTCTGATAATGCGCTTTGGGACATTGTACTATGTTAAAGTGCTTTATAAATGTAATACAAATGTTGTTGTAGGTGGAGAAAATAACTTGTATACTGAGCACAACAATGCAGGAAGGACCTGTGAAACAAGAATTTAATTGCAAGCTTTCAGAATAGGTTTGAGGAGTGAAACAGCTTCTAGTCATTTCAATGGAATTAAAAACAGAGGATCAGAACTGTGACACACACAGAATCAAAGACAGACCAGTCGATTAAAATAATCACACAAATCACACATACGTAAATGAATTTTCTTTTTTGTCAAACTCTGTAATAACAGTCCACAGCATGAGAATTCATTTGAATTCTAAAGGGGGCGCAGGAGCAGAGGGACCTGGGGGTTGAGAGCCCGGTTAATAGAGCATACAGTATCCTGGGCTTTATTAATAGGGGCACAGAGTAGAAAAACAAGGAAGTCATGTTCAATAAAAACAAAAAGTGCTGAAAATACTCAGCAGGTCTGGCATCATCTGTGGAGAGAGAAGCAGAGTTAACAGGTCAGTGATCTTTCATTAGAACTGGCAAAGGTTAGAAATGTAATAGGTTTTAAGCAAGTAAAACGGGGGTGGGGGAAGAGAGAACAGAAGGGGAGGTGTTGATAGGACAGAGGGCCAGAGAGATTAATTGACAAGGAGGTCATGGGGCAAAGGCAAAGGGAGTGTGCTAATGATGCGGTGAAAGACAAAGTATTAGTGCATAGAAAGTGTTAATGACAGAATAACGAACAGCCCTAGCCACAAACATGAAAAAAAAAGTGGGCAGGCACATGGTAATAAAATGATGAAACAAAATAAAAATAAAAAAGGGCCAGTCACGCTCTGAAATTATTGAACTCAATGTTCAGTCGGGCAGGCTGTAGTGTGCCTAATCGGTAAATGAGATGCTGTTCCACGAGCTTGTGTTGATGTTCACTGGAACACTGCAGCAATCCCAGGACTTGCTGCAGTGTTGAAATGGCAAGCAACTGGAAGCTCGATGTCATGTTTTTGGACTGAGTCTTCATTTTTCCTCAACTGAGGATTCCCCCCCACTGTGGTTGACAGGGCCCTCGACCGTGTCCGGCCCATTTCCCACACCTCCACCTTCACCCTTCCCCTCCCTCCCAAAACAGCGACAGGGTTCCCCTGGTCCTCACTTTCCACCCCACCAGCCTCCACATCCAAAGGATAATCTTCCGCCATTTCCACCACCTCCAGCGTGATGCCACTACCAAACGCATCTTTCCCTCCCACAGAATCGTTACAGTGCAGAAAGAGGCCATTCGGCCCATCGTGTCCACACTGGCTCTCTGAAAGAGCAATTCCCTCAGTCCCATTCCCCCGCCTTTTCCCCATAACCCTGCACATTCTTTCTTTTCATATAACTGTCTAATTCCCTTTTGAATGCTTCAATTGAACCTGCCTCCACCATATTCTCAGGCAGCACATTCCAGACCTTAACCACTCAATGCGTGAAAAAGTATTTCCTCATGTTACTTTTGCTTCTCTTACCAAATACTTTAAATCTGTGCCCTCTCGTTCTCGATCCTTTCATGAGTGGGAACAGTTTCTCTCTATCTACTCTGTTCATGATTTTGAACACCTCTATCAAATCACCTCTCAGCCTTCTCTTCTCCAAGGAAAACAGTCCTAACTTCTCCAATCTATCTTCATAACTGAAATTCCTCATCCCTGGAACCATTCTCGTGAATCTTTTCTGTACTCTCTCCAATGCCCTCACGCCTTTCCTCAAGTGCAGTGACACAATACTCCAGCTGAGGCCGAACTAGTGTCTTATACAAGTTCAACATAACTTGCTCTTGTACTCTGTGCCCCTATTAATAAAGCCCAGGATACTGTATGTTTTATTAACTGCTCTCTCAACCTGTCCTGCCACCTTTAATGACTTATGCACATATACACCCAGGTCCCTCTGTTCCTGCAACCCCATTTAGAATTGTACCCTTTATTCTATATTGTCTCTCCATGTTCTTCCTACCAAAATGAGTCACCTCACATTTCTCTGCATTGAACTTGATCTGCCACCTGTCTGTCCATTCCACCAACTTGTCTATGTCCTTTTGAAGTTCTACACTATCCTCCACACAGTTCACAATGCTTCCAAGTTTCGTATCATCTGCAAACTTTGAAATTGTGACCTGTACACCAAGGTCTAGGTCACTAATATATATCAGGAAAAGCAAGGTTCCCAACACTGACCCCTGGGGAACTCCACTACAAACCTTCCTCCAGCCCGAAAAACATCCATTAACCACTACTCTCTGTTTCCTGTCACTCAGCCAATTCCATATCCATGTTGCTAACATCCCTTTTATTCCATGAGCTACAAGTTTGCTCACAAGTCTGTTGTGTGGCACTGTATCAGACGCCTTTTGAAAGTCCATGTACACCACATCAACAGCATTGCCCTCATCAACCCTCTCTGTTACCTCCTCAAAAAGCTCCAGCAAGTTAGTTAAACATGATTTTCCCTTAAGAAATCCATCCTGGCTTTCCTTAATTAACTCACATTTGTCCATGTGACTATTGATTTTGTCCCAAATTATTTTTTCTAGAAGTTTTCCCACCACTGAGGTTAAACTGACTGGCCTGTAGTTTCTGGGCTTATCTTTACACCATTTTTGAACAAGGGTGTAACGTTTGCAATTCTCCAGTCCTCTGGCACCACCTCTGAGTCTAAGAAAGACTGAAAAATTACAGCCAGTGCCTCTGTGATTTCCACCCTCACTTCCCTCAGTATCCTTGGATGCATTTCATCTGGTCCTGGTTCCTTATTCACTTTAAGTTCAGACAGCCTATCTAATACTTCTTCTTTATCAATTTTAAACCCCTCTATAGTGTCCGACTTACCTCCTCTTTCAACATTGCCTGGGTTGCATCTTCATCCTTGGCAAAGACAGATGCAAAGTATTCATTTAATACCTCAGCTATGCCCTCTGCCTGTGGCCTAAATTTTATTCGGGCACCACGCTCCGCAGTGGCGCCCTTTGAACTCGGCAGTGTGCACGCATTCGCCAGCTGCCACTGAGCCCCTGGGCCGCCCCCCCCCCCATAATACGTGGAAGGGGGCAGGACTGCTGGCTCCATGCTGGCACAGCTGTGAGTCTTGTGCTGGGGCCCTCTTTAAAGGGCAGCCAGTACAGCAGCTGTGCCTGCATCCAAAGAAGATTCCTGACACAGAGCGTTACATTAAAGGAACATTTCATTATGGAGAGACAGCAGCATGCCAGGATGGCACCACGGTTCAGTGGGGCCATCTGGCGCGACTGGGTGCAGTGCCGGAAACGAATGAGTGATCTGCTAAGAAGCACGAGAGTAAGTACCAATGTCTATCAGTGCTCCTTTGAAACTGGGTGCACCCACACAGAGTGGCATATACGTACCATTGCCATGCTGAAGAATGGGAGATTGGGAGGGGAGGGAATAAGAGCCATGAGTGGTTCAATGTATGACATAACTTACCCTCGTCTGGTGCTCAGGGAATGGCACCTACATGAGTGGCTCACTCAGTAGTGCACACCGAGCAACACCCACTTTTGTGGCCAGCAGCTGTCTTTTGACATGTGTTGCCCTGTTGACATTCCTTTGTTAATATTTGCCCCCTTGCCCCTCTAGGCGATGACAGCTCACAATTTGAGGGAATCCTCCCACACCGGAGGAGGTCTAGCACATCTGCAAATGCTGACAGATGCCGAGGAGGAGGCCCTGCAGTTGGCACCAAGGCAGCAGCCGCGCTCATTCGGGCAGATTGACATCGGACTCCAAGGTGAGCAAACGTCTAATTGAAATGAAAGCTGGGCACTGTGGAATGTCAGTTCTGTAATGTAATGCTGACATTGTGGAATGTGTTACATCAGAACTGACAATGTCCTCTTCCCATTGTGTCTTCCAGGTGTAAGAACAGAGCTGACCTCAGCTGCGCATGTGACTTCCAACACCTCGGAGGAAGAGCCAGACTCCGAGGAAGCAGCGTCCCAGGACATTGATGCACCCTCCACCAGCGCAGAAAGCGTCACCTCGGTGGCTATCCGTCCGGCCTTAGAGAGTGGGTCACAATCTGGTGAGAGCACTGCACACGCGCCCAAGCAGCTGACTGAGGCTGGGACTGCCGTGGCCCCTGACAGTCAGAGGCCTGTGATTGGCCAATCCCATGCTGAGCCCCAGGCTACTGATGACCCTCTGCTGACAGACCAGGGCAGGCCGGAGCCATAGGAATAATTATGGTAACGCCAGCCAGAGATTCCACAGCCCATGTGCAGCCTTGAGCAGACGATAGGGGAGTCTATCCCTGCCATGACTGCTGCCATCTCCCAGGCATTTGAGTGCCTGGCGTCATCCATTGAGGTGGCGGCAGCCCTCGTGGGAGTCAGAATCAATTAATAAACTCAGACCTGCAATCCCTCGCCACTGCCGTCACATCCATTCAGCAGAGGATAGGTGAGAGATGGACCGGGGGCATGGAGAATACCCCTGCTCCTGGTCCCTCCCGGGAGAGCAGAGGGATTCCAATGAACCCTGAGATGGAGGAGGCGAGCCAGCGCACCAGATCTGGGGTCCCCCCTCCAGGCGATTCCATTGTGGATGCTGGCCCCTCCGCCCCTCCGCCTCTCCGCCCCTCCGCCTCTCCGCCCCGCTGCCACTCCGCCCCTCCGCCTCTCCGCCCCTCCGCCCCTCCGCCTCTCCGCCCCGCTGCCTCTCCGCCCCTCCGCCTCTCCGCCCCTCCGCCCCTCCGCCTCTCCGCCCCTCTGCCTCCCCGCCCCTCCGCCCCTCCGCCTGTGAGTCAAGCTCCAGCAGCCGCGACAACTGAGGAGAGTTCTGTGATGATGCAGGATCCCCCCAGTCAGCCGGGGCCCTCCAGGTCTCGTGCTCACAGAAGACGACCACTGAAGTCATCCACAGTCAAAGAGCAATCAGATCAGCAACCTTCCTCCAGTCAGGCTGCTAGTGCAGAGGTTGCACCGAGAAGGGGCACCCGCAAGTGTTTAAAGAGAACACATTGACACAAATGGGAATGCATGAGTGTCACAGCAATGTACATAATTCATGCACTAAATCTTATTCACCAGTATGTGTGTCCTGTTTTCCTGTGTGAATGATGTGTGCCAGCAGGTATCACCAATGTCACATCCCTTGCTCCGTTGGCCCTCCAGGAAAGCTAATGTATGCAATCGAATCATTGCCATGTCACCAGTAATCATGAGCATCTCAACGGATGCAGTGACATGGACACTGGCTCAGTCAGCTGCTGCCTCTAATGGTTTACACCGCGATGCTGCAGATGTGGACTGTTGCACAGCAGGTGAGCGAGAGTGATGTGTGGCTAACAGAACTCACATCGGCTCATATGAAGCAGAGAGCCTTCATCTGCTGAGGCACTGCCGTTCATTCCTAGAGCCCTGCTAGACCTGCATGCGGAGCCTGAGTGGCATCTGCCCTCCCATGCACCTTCCTGTGGTAGGTCCTCATAGTTCGAGGAGGAATGCAGTTGATTTCTCTCCTCATCATTCCAGACATGCCCCCTATCGGATGCATATTTGTGCAGAGCACCGCGAGCAGGAAAGAAAGGTCATGCTCTTGTCGGCCCATTGTACAGAACACCATCCAGGGATCGGCAGTGCATTTAGAACATGCAGATCGCCTGATCAATGGCAGATCTTTCAGCTCTATAGATGGCGTTTATTTCTCCCCTCTGCAGCAGTGGTTGGGTCTCTCACTGGTGTCAAGAGCCATGTCTGCAAGGGATTGCCCTTGTCTCCAAGAAGCCAGTCCTTCATCTGAGCCAGTTCAGTGAACAGCAGTGGCAGCTGGGACAGGGGCAGGGCCCAGGTGTCATGGCAGCCGCCTGAGAAGCGGTCACAGATTTGCATGAAGCATCTCCGGTGATGAAATACCAGCTGCACCTAGATTGAGAGGATTCCTTTCATTGAAACGTCTTCAGGCGGTAGCCTGGCCGGAGGCCTGATGGCCACATGGGTGCAGTCTATGGACCCTGAAGCCTATGGTTCTCCGGCAATGGTGCCGAGACTGATGGCCCTCTGGACCTGGCCGTGAGAGTCCGTCCTGAAGCAGACATACTCATTGGCCCTCGGTCCAAGGCATCAGTGACCTCCCTGATGCAGGGGTGCACTGCTGACTGTGTGACCCCACAAAGGTCTCAGGTGGGCCCTGAAAAGCTGCAGAGGCGTCAGGCTTGAGAACCGCTGCCACTATGAGGACCGCAGGCATAGGATATCCACCGAAGCCCATGGGCTGCTGGTCATCGCTGAGCAGGGGACAGAGACGTGTCACCACCCTCTCTATATGCGCAATCTCCGGACACTGGTGCTCTGACATCCGATGGCATGTCATATGGGGCCTGTGGATGCATGGAGACCATAATGGAGAGCTCCCCTTGGGGGCTGTTGCTCACGACCAGGGGCCTCTACGTGGACCGCACCTGCCTGTTGATTTTGCCTCTGGCGCATACAGATCCTCAGGAGAAGAGGATCTCACAATGTAGGATGAGCCAGACCTATTTCTATGTGATAAATAAAGTTGTATCCTTCATTTATTGGAAGGTTTCTAACAGGGCAGGGATTGGTGTTGACGGGTACATCAGGTGCTAACATGGATCAACTATGTGATGTGGCATGGCATTGCCCAACTTGGCTAACACTCAGAGTGGCACAACATAACCACAACAAGATCCTACCAGCTGCATCGATTGCCCCCACCATCCTTATAACCTTAACACTCCTACCCTTTCTGTCACCCTCCCCATACACTGGGTGACTAGAGTGCCATTTCTCCTACACAAACACAAACAAATGCAGAGCATACACTGTTTATGGAGGGAGGGTACACAGTACCTCCCTTCATGCCCTCAGAGTTTTCAGTCCGGTAATCCCAGACCCCCACCGTCCTCGCTTCCAGTACCCAGAGTGAAATCCCTGAATATCAGAGCTTACCTTCTGCCTCTGATGACCCGCCGGCTTTTCTGTTTGGGAACGGGATGACACGTGACAGCCGCCCGTTCAATGTAAAATCCGGAAGTGTGCACGGACAGGTGGTGGGCTGCATAATCTGCAGAGGTAAGTACCGTTTTGAATATGGTAATCGGGGTGCTGCCGCCGAGCAGCAGACCCTTCTCGACATTGGGGGTCGAGGCGGGCCTCTCCCCACTGAATTTTCCAGCCCCCGCGCTGCAACCCACGCCGTCGAGGGGCTGGTAAAATTCAGCCCTCCATGTGTAAATCCCCTTTCCGCTCCCTAATCAGCCCCACTCCTCCTTTTACCACCCTTTTACTATTTATATGCCTATAGAAAACTTAGGTATTTCCTTTAATACTAGCTGCCAGTCTCTTTTCATGGTCTCTCTTTGCTTCTCTTATTTGCTTTTTCACTTCCTCTCTGGACCTTCTATATTCAGCCTGATTCTCAATAGTATTTTCTACCTGGCATCTGTCATAAGCACATTTTTTCTTCTTTATCTTAGTCTCTATCTCTTTTGTCATCCAGGGAGCTCTGTTTGTTTGCCCTACTTTTCCCCTTCCAGGGAACATACCCTGACTGTGCCCGAACGATCTCTTCTTTGAAGGTGATCCATTGTTCATCTACCGGATTTCCTGCCAGCTTTTGACCCCAATTTATTCACCCCAGCTCCATTCTTACCCCATTGAAGTTGGCCTTCCCCCAGTTAATTATTCTTACCCTGGATTGTTCTTTGTCCTTTTCCATAGTCAGCCTAAATCTTATGATACAATGATCACTATCTCCCCAATGCTCTCCTACTGATACTTGATCCACTTGGCCCACCTCATTCTCAAGAACCAGGTCTAGCAGTGCTTCCTTTCTCATTGCACTGGAAACATACTGTTGTAGAAAATTTTCCTGAACACACTTTAGGAACTCTTGCCCCTCACTGCCCTTTACACGACTATTATCCCAGTCTAGAACAAACAAAACAAAAGAACAAAGATAATTACAGCACAGGAACAGGCCCTTCGGACCTCCAAGCCTGCGCCGATCCAGATCCTCTCTCTAAACATGTCGCCTATTTTCTAAGGTTCTGTATCTCTTTTCTTCCTGCCCATTCATGTATCTGTCTAGATACATCTTAAAAGACTCCATCGTGCCCGCATCTACCACCTCCGCTGGCAATGCGTTCCAGGTGCCCACCACCCTCTGCGTAAAGAACTTTCCACGCATATCCCCCCTAAACTTTTCCCCTTTCACTTTGAACTCGTGTCCTCTAGTAATTGAAACCCCCACTCTGGGAAAAAGCCTCTTGCTATCCACCCTGTCTATACCTCTCATGATTTTGTACACCTCAATCAGGTCCCCCCTCAACCTCCGTCTTTCTAATGAAAATAATCCTAATCTACTCAACCTCTCTTCATAGCTAGCGCCCTCCATACCAGGCAACATCCTGGTGAACCTCCTCTGCACCCTCTCCAAAGCATCCACATCCTTTTGATAATGTGGCGACCAGAACTGTACGCAGTATTCCAAATGTGGCCGAACCAAAGTCCAATACAACTGTAACATGACCTGCCAACTCTTGTACTCAATACCCCGTCCGATGAAGGAAAGCATGCCGTATGCCTTCTTGACCACTCTATTTACCTGCGTTGCCACCTTCAGGGAACAGTGGACCTGAACACCCAAATCTCTCTGGACATCAATTTTCCCCAGGACTTTTCCATTTACTGTATAGTTCACTCTTGAATTGGATCTTCCAAAATGCATCACTTCGCATTTTCCCTGATTGAACTCCATCTGCCATTTCTCTGCCCAACTCTCCAATCTATCTATATTCTGCTGTACTCTCTGACAGTCCCCTTCACTATCTGCCACTCCACCAATCTTAGTGTCGTCTGCAAACTTGCTAATCAGTCCACCTATACTTTTGTCCAAATCATTAATGTATATCACAAACAACAGTGGTCCCAGCACAGATCCCTGTGGAACACCACTGGTCACACGTTTCCATTTTGAGAAACTCCCTTCTACTGCTACTCTCTGTCTCCTGTTGCCCAGCCAGTTCTTTATCCATCTAGCTAGTACACCTTGGACCCCAAGCGCCTTCACTTTCTCCATCAGCCTGCCATGGGGAACCTTATCAAACGCCTTACTGAAGTCCATGTATATGACATCGACAGCCCTTCCCTCATCAATCAACTTTGTCACTTCCTCAAAGAATTCTATTAAGTTGGTAAGACATGACCTTCCCTGCACAAAACCATGTTGCCTATCACTGATGAGCCCATTTTCTTCCAAATGGGAATAGATCCTATCCCTCAGTATCTTCTCCAGCAGCTTCCCTACCACTGACGTCAGGCTCACCGGTCTATAATTACCTGGATTATCCCTGCTACCCTTCTTAAACAAGGGGACAACATTAGCAATTCTCCAGTCCTCCGGGACCTCACCCGTGTTTAAGGATGCTGCAAAGATATCTGTTAAGGCCCCAGCTATTTCCTCTCTCGCTTCCCTCAGTAACCTGGGATAGATCCCATCCGGACCTGGGGACTTGTCCACCTTAATGCCCTTTAGAATACCCAACACTTCCTCCCTCCTTATGCCGACTTGACCTAGAGTAATCAAACATCTGTTCCTAACCTCAACATCCGTCATGTCCCTCTCCTCGGTGAATACCGATGCAAAGTACTCGTTTAGAATCTCACCCATTTTCTATGTTTGGATAATTAAAGTACCCTATTATAACTACCTTATAATTTTTGCACCTCTCTGTAATTTCCTTGCAAATTTGTTCCTCCACGTCCTTCCCACTAGCTGGTGGCCTGTAGACAACACCGAGCAATGTAACTGTACTTTTTTTGTTCCTTAGCTCTAGCCAAATTGATTCTGTCCTCGACTCCTCTGGGACATCCTTTTTCTCCAGCACTGCAATGCTCTCCCTAATCAATACTGCAACCACTCTCCCTTTTTTCCCTTTCCTATCTTTCCTGAACACCTTGTATCCAGGAATATTTAACACCCAGTCCTGCCCTTCTTTGAGCCAGGTCTCTGTTATAGCCACAACATCATATTTCCACATTGAAATCTGCGCCTGTACCTCACCAGTCTTATTAACCACACTCTGTGCATTCACATACATGCACATTAACCCTGATTCAGACTTTATTACTTTCTCCTTTACTCTGACCCATCTTTCTTTGGCCTCCTTATCTTGAGAGACAATGGGTAAGTGCCTGGAGGTGGTCAGTGGTGTGTGGAGCAGCACTTGGAGTGGCTATAAAGGCCAATTCGAGAGTGACAGGCTCTTCCACAGGTGCTGCAGAAAAATTCGTTTGTCGGGGCTGTTACACAGTTGGCTCTCCGCTTGCGCTTTTGTCTTTTTTCCTATAGACCCATAGAACCATAGAAAAATTATGGCACACAGAAAAGTGGCAAATGGAATTCAATCCAGAGAAGTGTGAGGTAATGCACTTGGGGAGGGCAAATAAAGCGAGGGAATACACAATAAACGGGATGATATTGAGAAGGGTAGAAGAAGTGAGAGACCTTGGAGTGCATGTCCACAGGTCCCTGAAGGTGGCAGGACAGGTAGATAGAGCGGTGAAGAAGGCATATGGAATACTTTCCTTTTTTGGCCGAGGTATAGAATACAACAGCAGGGATGTGATGCTGGAACTGTATAAAATGCTGGTTAGGCCACAGCTGGAGTATTGTGTACAGTTCTGGTCACCACATTACAGGAAGGACATAGTTGCTCTGGAGAGAGTACAGAGGAGATTTACAAGAATGTTGCCAGGGCTCGAAAGTTGCAGCTATGAGGAAAGATTGGATAGGCTCGGGTTGTTTTCCTTAGAACAGAGGAGGCTGATGGGTGACTTAGTTGAGGTGTACAAAATTATGAGGGGCCTAGATAGAGTAAACAGGAAGGAGCTGTTTCCCCTAGTGGAGAGGTCAATTACCAGGAGCACAGATTTAAGGTGATTGGTAGAAGGATTAGAGGGGACATGAGGATAAACTTATTCACCCAGAGGGTGGTGGGTGTCTGGAATTCACTGTCCAGATCGGTGGTGGAGGCAGAAACTGTCAATTCATTTAAAAGGTATCTGGACATACACCTGAAGTGCTGTAAGACAGACAAAAAACTAATTAAGAACCCTGCCCACATCATCTGCATCCACACACAAGTTCCCTTGTACATCTCTGATAGGCCCTACCCTTTCCTTAGTTATCCTCTTGCTCTTAATGTACTGATAAAATATCTTTGGGTTTTCCTTGATTTTACCTGCCAATAATTTTTCATGTCCTCTCTTTGGGCAGCACAGTGGCGCAGTGGTTAGCACCGCAGCCTCACAACTCCAGCAATCCGGGTTCGATTCTGGGTACTGCCTGTGCGGAGTTTGCAAGTTCTCCCTGTGACCGCGTGGGTTTCCACCGGGTGCTCCGGTTTCTTCCCACAGCCAAAGACTTGCAGGTTGGTGGGTAAATTGGCCATTGTAAATTGCCCCTAGTGTAGGTAGGTGGTAGGAGAATTGTGGGAATGTGGTAGGGAATATGGGATTAATGTAGGTTAGTATAAATGGGTGGTTGATGGTCGGCACAGACTCAGTGGGCCGAAGGGCCTGTTTCAGTGCTGTATCTCTCTATGACTCTTTGCTTTTCTAATTTCCCTTTTTACATCACCCCTGCAGTTTCTACACTCCTCTAGGCTTTCTAAAGTATTAAGTTTTTTGTGATCATCATAAGCTTTCTTTTTCTGCTTTCTCTGCTAATATCCCACCTAATAACTGACTATTCCCTACTCTTGTGCTATCTGTCTCCCCCAGTATTCTGTGCGCCTTGGTATTTCTCTCTGATACTTGTTCTGGTTCCCACACCCCTGACAGGTTACCTTCCGTCAGCATTCCGAAGGGATCGGTCCATCTGCGACACCCTGGTCCACTCCTCCATTACCTCCGACACCTCGTCCCCTTCCTACGGCACCTTCCCAGGAGGTGTAATACCTGCCCTTTTACCTCCTCTCTCCTCACTATCCAAGGTGCCAAACACTCCTTTCAGGTGAAGCAGTGATTTACTTGTACTTCATTCAATGTAGTATACTGTATTCGCTGCTCACAATGCGGTCTCCTCTACATTGGGGAGACCAAACACAGATTGGGTGACCGCTTTGCGGAACACCCCTGCATAGTCCGAAAGCATGACCCCGAGCCTCCGGTCGCTTGCCATTTCAACACACCCCCCCTGCCCTCATCCTCACATCTCTGTCCTGGGATTGCTGCAGTGTTCCAGTGAACATCAACGCAAGCTCGAGGAACAGCATCTCATTTACCGATTAGGCACTCTACAGCCTGCCGGACTGAACATTAAGTTCAAAAAACTGGTCCTTTTTTATTTTTATTTTATTTTATTTTGTTTCATCATTTTTTACCTTGTGCCTGCTCACTGTTTTTTTCATGTTTGTGCTTTTGGCTAGGGCTGTTCATTATTCTGTCATTTAACACTTCCTCTGCACTAACACTTTGTATTTCACCACATCATTAGCACACTTTCTTTGCCTTTGCCCTATGACCTTTTTGTCAGTTATTCTCTGTGACCCTCTGTCCTATCAACACCTGCCCTTTAGTTCTCTTTTCCCTCACCCCCGATTTATTTGCTTAAATCTTATTACATTTCTCACCTTTGTCAGTTCTGATGAAGGGTCACTGACCTGAAATGTTAACTCTGCTTCTCTCTCCACAGATTCTGCCAGACCTGCTGAGTATTTCACGCACTTTCTGTTTCTATTTCGGATTTCCAGCATCTGCAGTATTTTGCTTTTAATAGAAGTTATATTAAACTTGTATAGAACACCGGTTTGGCCTCAACAAGGGTATTGCGTCCAGTTCTGGGCGCCACACTTTAGGAAAGATGTGGAGGCATTCGAGAGAGTGCAGAAAATGGTTCATGAGAAAAAGTTCCAGAAATGAGAAAAGTCAGTTCCGTCGATCGATTGGAGAAGTTGGGACTGGTTTCCTTGGAGAACAGAAGGCTGGGAGGAGATTTGATTTTGGGATTCAAAATTATAAGGGGTCTGGACAGGGTAAATAGGGAAAAACTGTTCCCAAGGGAGGAAGAATCGAGAACAAGAGGGCACAGATTTAAGATAACTGGCAAAAGAAGCAATAGCAATATGAGGAAAAAACTGTTTACACAGTGAGTGTTTAGGATCTGGAATAGACTGTCTGAGAGTGTCGTGGAGGCAGGTTCAGTGAGTGTTTAGGATCTGGAATATACTGTCTGAGAGTGTGGTGGAGGCAGGTTCAGTCAGTGTTTAGGATCTGGAATATACTGTCTGAGAGTGTGGTGGAGGCAGGTTCAGTCAGAGTTTAGGATCTGGAATATACTGTCTGAGAGTGTGGTGGAGGCAGGTTCAGTCAGTGTTTAGGATCTGGAATATACTGTCTGAGAGTGTGGTGGAGGCAGGTTCAGTCAGTGTTTAGGATCTGGAATATACTGTCTGAGAGTGTGGTGGAGGCAGGTTCAGTCAGTGTTTAGGATCTGGAATATACTGTCTGAGAGTGTGGTGGAGGCAGGTTCAGTCAGTGTTTAGGATCTGGAATATACTGTCTGAGAGTTTGGTGGAGGCAGGTTCAGTCAGTGTTTAGGATCTGGAATATACTGTCTGAGAGTGTGGTGGAGGCAGGTTCAGTGAGTGGTTAGGATCTGGAATGCACTGTCTGAGAGTGTGGTGGAGGCAGGTTCAGTCAGTGTTTAGGATCTGGAATGCACTGCCTGAGAGTGTGGTGGAGGCAGGTTCAGTCAGTGTTTAGGATCTGGAATATACTGTCTGAGAGTGTGGTGGAGGCAGGTTCAGTCAGTGTTTAGGATCTGGAATATACTGTCTGAGAGTGTGGTGGAGGCAGGTTCAGTCAGTTTTTAGGATCTGGAATATACTGTCTGAGAGTGTGGTGGAGGCAGGTTCAGTCAGTGTTTAGGATCTGGAATACAGTGTCTGAGAGTTTGGTGGAGGCAGGTTCAGTGAGTGTTTAGGATCTGGAATATACTGTCTGAGAGTGTGGTGGAGGCAGGTTCAGTGAGTGTTTAGGATCTGGAATGCACTGTCTGAGAGTGTGGTGGAGGCAGGCTCAGTGAGTGTTTAGGATCTGGAATGCACTGCCTGAGAGTGTGGTGGAGGCAGGTTCAGTCAGTGTTTAGGATCTGGAATATACTGTCTGAGAGTGTGGTGGAGAGCAGGTTCAGTCAGTGTTTAGGATCTGGAATATACTGTCTGAGAGTTTGGTGGAGGCAGGTTCAGTCAGTGTTTAGGATCTGGAATATACTGTCTGAGAGTGTGGTGGAGGCAGGTTCAGTCAGTGTTTAGGATCTGGAATATACTGTCTGAGAGTGTGGTGGAGGCAGGTTCAGTCAGTGTTTAGGATCTGGAATATACTGTCTGAGAGTGTGGTGGAGGCAGGTTCAGTCAGTGTTTAGGATCTGGAATACACTGTCTGAGAGTTTGGTGGAGGCAGGTTCAGTCAGTGTTTAGGATCTGGAATATACTGTCTGAGAGTGTGGTGGAGGCAGGTTCAGTCAGTGTTTAGGATCTGGAATATACTGTCTGAGAGTGTGGTGGAGGCGGGTTCAGTCAGTGTTTAGGATCTGGAATACACTGTCTGAGAGTTTGGTGGAGGCAGGTTCAGTGAGTGTTTAGGATCTGGAATGCACTGTCTGAGAGTGTGGTGGAGGCAGGTTCAGTCAGTGTTTAGGATCTGGAACGTACTGTCTGAGAGTGTGGTGGAGGCAGGTTCAGTCAGTGTTTAGGATCTGGAATACACTGTCTGAGAGTGTGGTGGAGGCAGGTTCAGTGAGTGTTTAGGATCTGGAATGCACTGTCTGAGAGTGTGGTGGAGGCAGGTTCAGTGAGTGTTTAGGATCTGGAATGCACTGCCTGAGAGTGCGGTGGAGGCAGGATCAGTGAGTGTTTAGGATCTGGAACGCACTGTCTGAGAGTGTGGTGGAGGCAGGTTCAGTGAGTGTTTTGGATCTGGAATGCACTGTCTGAGAGTGTGGTGGAGGCAGGTTCAGTGTGTGTTTAGGATCTGGAATGCACTGTCTGAGAGTGTGGTGGAGGCAGGTTCAGTGAGTGTTTAGGATCTGGAATGCACGGTCTGAGAGTGTGGTGCAGGCAGGTTCAGTGAGTGTTTAGGATCTGGAATGCACTGTCTGAGAGTGTGGTGGAGGCAGGTTCAGTGAGTGTTTAGGATCTGGAATGCACTGTCTGAGAGTGTGGTGGAGGCAGGTTCAGTGAGTGGGATCTGGAATGCACTGTCTGAGAGTGTGGTGGAGGCAGGTTCAGTGAGTGGGATCTGGAATGCACTGTCTGAGAGTGCGGTGGATGCAAATTCAATTGAGGCATTCAAGAGGGAATTGGATTGTTATCTGAAAAGGAAGAATGTGCAGGGCTACAGGGAGAAAGGCAGGGAGTCTTTCTCCTCTTCTTCTTCTTCTTTGGCCTCCTTGTCTCAAGAGACAATGGGTAAGTGCCTGGAGGTGGTCAGTGGTTTGTGGAGCAGTGCCTGGAGTGGCTATAAAGGGCAATACTAGAGTGACAGACTCTTCCACAGGCGCTGCAAATAAATTTGTTTGTCGGGGCTGTTACACAGTTGGCTCTCTCCTTGCGCTTCTGTCTTTTTTCCTGCCAACTGCTAAGTCTCTTCGACTCGCCACACTTTAGCCCCGCCTTTATGGCTGTCCGCCAGCTCTGGCGATCGCTGGCAACTGACTCCCACGACTTGTGATCAATGTCACAGGACTTCATGTCGCGTTTGCAGACGTCTTTAAAGCAGAGACATGGACGGCCGGCGGGTCTGATACCAGTGACGAACTCGCTGTACAATGTGTGCTTAGGGATCCTGCCATTTGGGGCAGCACAGTGGCGCAGTGGTTAGCACCGCAGCCTCACAGCTCCAGCGCCCCGGGTTCGATTCTGGGTACTGTCTGTGCGGTGTTTGCAAGTTCTCCATGTGTCTGCGTGGGTTTTCGCCGGGTGCTCCGGTTTCCTCCCACAGCCAAAGACTTGCAGGTTGATAGGTAAATTGGCCATTGTAAATTGCCCCTAGTGTAGGTAGGTGGTAGGGAATATGGGATTACTGTAGGGTTAATATAAATGGGTGGTTGTTGGTCGGCACAGACTCGGTGGGCCGAAGGGCCTGCTTCAGTGCTGTATCTCCAAATAAATAATAAAAATAAATCTTCCATGCAGCTCACATGGCCAAGCCATCTAAAGCGCTGCTGGCTCAGTAGGGTGTATATGCTGGGGATGTTGGCCGCCTCAAGGACTTCTGCATGGAGATACGGTCCTGCCACCTGATGCCAAGGATTCTCCGGAGGCAGCGAAGATGGAATGAATTGAGACGTCGCTCTTGGCTGACATATGTTGTCCAGGCCTCGCTGCCATAGAGCAAGGTACTGAGGACACAGGCTTGATACACTCGGACTTTTGTGTTCCGTGTCAGTGCGCCATTTTCCCACACTCTCTTGGCCAGTCTGGACATAGCAGTGGAAGCCTTTCCCATGCGCTTGTTGATTTCTGCATTGAGAGACAGGTTACTGGTGATAGTTGAGCCTAGGTAGGTGAACTCTTGAACCACTTCCAGAGCGTGGCCACCGATATTGACGGATGGTGCATTTCTGATGTCCTGTCCCATGATGTTCGTTTTCTTGAGGCTGATGGTTAGGCCAAATTCGTTGCAGGCAGCCGCGAACCTGTCGATGAGACTCTGCAGGCACTCTTCAGTGTGAGATGTTAAAGCAACATCGTCAGCAAAGAGGAGTTCTCCGATGAAGACTTTCCGTACTTTGGACTTCGCTCTTAGACGGGCAAGGTTGAACAACCTGCCACCTGATCTTGGGTGGAGGAAAATTCTTTCTTCTGAAGACTTGAACGCATGTGAAAGCAGCAGGGAGAAAAAAATCCCAAAAAGTGTGGGTGCGAGAACACAGCCCTGTTTCACGGCACTCAGGATAGGAAAGGGGTCTGATGAGGTGCTGCTATGTTGAATTGTGCCTTTCATATTGTCATGGAATGAGGTGATGATACTTAGTAGCTTTGGTGGACATCCAATCTTTTCTAGTAGTCTGAAGAGACCACGTCTGCTGACGAGGTCAAAGGCTTTGGTGAGATCAATGAAAGCAATGTAGAGGGGCATCTGTTGTTCGTGGCATTTCCCCTGTATCTGACGAAGGGAGAACAGCATGTCAACGGTCGATCTCTCTGCACGAAAGCCACACTGTGCCTCAGGGTAGACACGCTCAGCCAGCTTCTGGAGTCTGTTTAAAGCGACTCGAGCGAAGACTTTCCCCACTATGCTGAGCAGGGAGATTCCACGGTAGTTGTTGCAGTCACCACGGTCACCCTTGTTCTTATAGAGGGTGATGATAATGGCATCGCGCATGTCCTGTGGTACTGCTCCCTCGTCCCAGCACAGGCAAAGCAGTTCGTAGAGTGCTGAGCATATATCAGGCTTGGCACTCTTGATTATTTTAGGGGTAAATGCCGTCCTTCCCAGCGGCTTTTCCACTGGCTAGAGAATCAATGGCATCACTGAGTTCCGATTTTGTTGGCTGTATGTCCAGCTCATCCATGACTGGCAGAGACTGGGCTGCAGTGAGGGCGGTCTCAGTGACAACATTTTCCCTGGAGTACAGTTCTAGGTAGTGCTCCACCCAGCGGTCCATTTGTTTGCGTTGGTCAGTGATTGTGTCCCCTGATTTAGACTTGAGGGGGGCGATCTTCCTGATGGTCGGCCCAAAAGCTCTCTTAATGCCATCATACATTCCTCTGATGTTTCCAGTGTCTGAGGCCAGCTGAATATGACTGCATAGGTGTTGCCAGTAGTCATTTGCACAGCACCTGGCTGTTGATTGTGCAGCGCTTCTGGCTGCTTTAAGTGCTACGGATGTTAACTCGCTGGGGGCTTTCTTGTAGTTCAACAGTGACACTTGGTAAATTGCTCCTTTGGAGAGCCAGCATAGACACAATGGGCTGAATGGCCTCCTTCTGTGCTGTAACAATTCTGTGATTCTGTGAATAAAGAGGTTCCCAGAGATTGGGAATTTGCAATAAATCTGCACAAAAAGGAATGATGGTACTTGTCAGCTCCGGACAAGGCAATGTTTATTGCACTTTGACATCGATAGTAATTACTGAGAAAAAGACAGTGAGTGATTCTTTCTCCAAACTGTTCAGTTGTGATGATGAGAGGCTCTCGGTTTTACACACTGCACCCTAATCCAACGTTTTGTCAGTGAAATGGGAGTGAAGTACCTGCATTTGTTTTTTAAACTTTGAATAAAGTCTTGCTGCACTAAAGGAAGTCAATTTATTTTACATGCACCACCACCACCCCTTCCCCCCACTTAACTTACAAACAACTCCTGTTCACATCCTTCCTCTCCTGAAGACACTGACGCTCACTGAGGGAGTGCTGCATTGTAGGAGGTGCCGTCTTTCGCATATGATGTTAAACCAATCTGTGCTCTCAGGCGGATATAAAAGATCCCATAGCACTCTTTCGATGAAGAGTGGGGGAGTTCTCCTTGGTGTCCTGGTCAACTTTATCCCTCGATCGACATCACTAAAAGCAAATTATCTGGTCATTATCATTTACAATGGACAATTTACCTATCAAAGACTTGCAGGTTGATAGGTAAACTGTCCATTGTAAATTGCCCCTAGTGTAGGTAGGTGGTAGGAGAATGGTGGGGACGTGGTAGGGACATTTGGGATTAATGTAGGATTAGTATAAATGGGTGGTTGTTGGTCGGCACAGACTCAGTGGGCCGAAGGGCCTGTTTCAGTGCTGTATCTCTATGACTATGACTATAGTTGAGACACTGAATGGGCTAAAAATTGATAAAGAGAAGGTACTAGAAAGGCTGGCTGTACTTAAAGTTGATAAGTCGCCAGGATCAGATCAAATTCATCCAAGGATGCAGAGGAAAGTAAAGGTTAAAATTGTGAAGGTACTGACCATAATCTTCCAATCCTCCTTAGATAGAGGGGTGGTGCTAGAGGACTGGAGAATGGCAAATGTTACGGGCGGCACAGTGGTGCAGTGGTTAGCACTGCAGCCTCACAGCTCCAGCGACCCGGGTTCGGTTCTGGGTACTGTCTGTGTGGAGTTTGCAAGTTCTCCCTGTGACTGCGTGGGTTTTCGCCGGGTTCTCCGGTTTCCTCCCACCGTCAAAGACTTGCAGGTTGATAGGTAAATTGGCCATTGTAAATTGCCCCTAGTATAGGTAGGTGGTAGGGGAATTGAAAGAAGATGAGGATGTGGTAGGAATATGGGATTAGTATAAATGGGTGGTTGATGGTCGGCACAGACACGGTGAGCCGAAGGGCCTGTTTCAGTGCTGTATCTTTAAAAAATAAAAAATTATCACATTTTGTTTGTGGGATCTTGCTGTGCACAGATTTGGCTACTGCGTTTCACAGTGACTAGACTTCAAATAGTATGTCAACAGCTGTAAAGCACTTTGGGGCAGTCTGACTTTGTGAAAGGCACTATAGAAATGCATGTTCTTTCTTTCCTTCATTTATCTTTCATTGGTTACATTTGTGGGTTATTCCAACCCTATCCTGGGATGCCCAGGTTAATTGCACCCCCCAATGCCCTTTCTCCAGACGTGCCCAGGTTAATTGCATCCCCCAATGCTCTGTCCCAGAGGTGCACAGGTTAATTGCACCGCACAATGTTGTCCTGGCAGGTAGAAAGTAGAAATGAAAAAAAGTGTTCAAAAATATTTTAAAAATGTAACCAGCAGCTGGCTGACAGGTCAGGGGTATGAGGAACTGGTCAGGGGTTTGAGGAACTGGTCAGGGGTATGAGGAACTGGTCAGGGGTATGAGGAACTGGTCAGGGGTTTGAGGAACAGGTCAGGGGTATGAGGAACAGGTCAGGGGTATGAGGAACAGGTCAGGGGTTTGAGGAACTGGTCAGGGGTATGAGGAACAGGTCAGGGGTATGAGGAACTGGTCAGGGGTATGAGGAACTGGTCAGGGGTATGAGGAACAGGTCAGGGGTATGAGGAACAGGTCAGGGGTTTGAGGAACTGGTCAGGGGTTTGAGGAACTGGTCAGGGGTATGAGGAACAGGTCAGGGGTATGAGGAACAGGTCAGGGGTATGAGGAACTGGTCAGGGGTTTGAGGAACTGGTCAGGGGTATGAGGAACAGGTCAGGGGTTTGAGGAACTGGTCAGGGGTTTGAGGAACTGGTCAGGGGTATGAGGAACAGGTCAGGGGTTTGAGGAACTAGTCAGGGGTTTGAGGAACTGGTCAGGAGTATGAGGAACTGGTCAGGAGTATGAGGAACTGGTCAGGGGTATGAGGAACAGGTCAGGGGTATGAGGAACTGGTCAGGGGTTTGAGGAACTGGTCAAGGGTTTGAGGAACTGGTCAGGGGTATGAGGAACTGGTCAGGGGTTTGAGGAACTGGTCAGGGGTTTGAGGAACTGGTCAGGGGTATGAGGAACTGGTAGTGTTGACTAGTTGCTGCCCCATATCAACAACAAATTGCATTTATATAGCTCCTTTAACATAGTAAAATGTCCCAAGATGCTTCACAGAAATGTTATCAAAAAAGAATTTGACACCGAGACCCATACGGAGATAATTAGGACAGGTAACTAAAATCTTGGTCAAAGAGGTCAGTTTTAAGGAGCGTCAAAAGGAGGAGAGAGAGAGAGACGGAGAGGTTTAGGGAAAGAATTCCCGAGATTAGAGCCCAGGCAGCTGAAGGCACGGCCGCCAATTTTGGAGTGATTAAAATCAGGGAATCTCAAGAGGCGAGAATTGGAAGAGTGCAGAGATCTGAGTGGGTTGTTGGATTGGAAGCGATTACAGAGATAGGGATGGGTGAGGCAAGGACAGATTCGTCAGAACTATTTCACTGCATCTAATTCACCTCTCACCCTCTTTCACACTAGATATGTGCCTCTGCATCTTGTGTTCAGTCTGTAACTAGCAAGTATATCATCTTCCGGATGTAGTTAATCATTTATTGAAATTGTATTTAAATTGCACAGGAGCTGCCCCTGGGGCGGCATATTTTTTGAATGCAAATAGATTCACAAGCATATGTTTCACTCCCATTAAATTTAGTGGATACAGTGGGATTGGAAATATGTTCTATTTTCTGCTTGATTTAGTTTCTCATTGTGTTAACTCTTTGAAAGCTGAATCCTCACCAGGCAGAAAATGCAGTTCAGTCTTCCAGCTGGTGCAGATCTGGTTTCTGATCAATCTGGGTTTGGTTTTCGATCCACTGTCTGTTCCTTTTGCAACTCTCCCTTCTATTCAATATATATTGAGTCATGTCAATAGTGAGTAGGTCCAGCAATTCTCTTTCATCGTGAAGGGCCAGTCCACACATGTAATTGTGATCTCCTAGCCTCCTGCCTGATGCATCTCTCCACTATGCCAGTAAATTGCAGCATCACAGTTTCCTACTCGAGCAGCAGAGAAAGCAAGAGAGATTTTGGAGAGAAGGCTATCCTAATATTCATAGCTCTAGCAAAAGCCTCCTATTAAATCCTCAGGAAAGTTAAAGGGAAATCTTTCATTCATAGAACACTTTATCATGTCTGTTAGAAACATTTGAAAGTGTTTCACATGTGTATTGCTTTAATGTGTAGTGAATGCCATGTAGATATATACACGTATAGCAGCACAATCCTACATATAGGAATAAGGTGAATGACAAGTTAACAATAACTTGCATTGATATAGCACCTTTAACATAGCAAATGAGGCGCAACCCGCAACCCCAGCTTCTCCAATCTAACCTTGTAGCTAAACTCCTCCATCCCTAGAACCATTCTGGTAAATCTCCTCTGCATCCTCTCTAGGACCCTCACATCCTTCCTAAATTGTGTTGACCAGAACTGGATGCAATACTCTAGTTGGGGCCTAACCAGAGCTTCATAAAGGTTCAGCACAACCTCCCTGCTTTTGTACTCAATACCTCTATTTATGAAGACCAAGATCCCATATGCTTTACTAACTACTCTCTCAATATGTCCTGCCACCTTCAAAGATCTATGCACATGAAACTCCAGGTCCCTCTGTTCCTGCACACTCTTTAGAACTGTGCCATTAAGTCTATATTTTTTTTATTCATTCATGGGACGTGGGTGTCGCTGGCTAGGACAGCATTTGTTGTCCATCCCTAATTGCTCTTGAACGGAGTGGCTTGCTAGGCCATTTCATAGGGCATTTAAGAGTCAACCACGTTCCTGTGGGTCTGGAGTCACATGTAGGCCAGACCAAGTGAGGATGACAGATTTCCTTTCCTGAAGGACATTAGTGAACCAGGTGGGTTTTTACAACAATCGACAATGGTTTCATGGCCATCATTAGACTAGTTTTTAATTCCAGATTTATTAATTGAGTTCAAATTTCACCATCTGCCATGGTGGGATTCGAACCCATGTCCCTAGAGCATTAGCCTGGGGGTCTGGATTACTAGTCCAGTGACACTACCACTATACCACAGCCTCCCCCTTCTCCTTAACCCTTCTATCAAAATGCATTACCTTGCACTTGTCTGTATTAAAATCCACCAGCCACTTGTTTGCCCATTCTGCTAGCCTATCTATGTCCTGTAGCAGTCAACTGGTATCATCCTCACTGTCTGCCATATCTCCAAGTTTGGTACGATTGGCAAATTTTGAAATTTTACTCTGTATTCATTGACACATTGCTGTTTGTGGGAGCTTGCTGTGCACAAATTGGCTGCCACATTTCCTAAATTACAACAGTAACTAAGCTTCAAAAGTACTTCATTGGCTGCAAAGCGCTTTGGGATGTCTTGAAAGACAGTATGTAATTACAAGTGCTGTCTTTCTTCCCTTCACAGGCTAACACTCAGATATGATTTCAATGGAGCACTTTACAGGGTCAGGATCAAGCAAGAGTGAGAAAGGGAAATTGAAGTGTTAAGGGGCAACATGATTGAAAGGAAAGATTTTTTTTTTTAAGAGGGAAGATTTTGAAAGCAGAAAGCAAGAGGGCAGGCCAAAGGAATTTAGGGAGAGAAGTTTCAGAGGGCAGGGGAGTAGTGACTGAAATAGTGACTGTCACTGCTGCCATGGAGGAAATGGTGGGAAGTGAAGAGTAACCCAGTGTCTGAGGAGCAGAAGGGACATGTAGTGACATACATAGTTGAGAAAGGACAGAGTGAATCGATTTGAAGGGGAGGGTGAAATGAGGGGATTGTGAAAATTGCATGCAAGCACTCCTTACATAAATTGATAAAATAGCCTTAGTCGTCAGGAAATTACTAGAGTCTATAATTGTCAGCTGATCAGAGAGAGCCAGCGTGGATTTGTTAAGGGTAGGTCATGCCTGATGAACCTGATTAAATTTTTTGAAGAGGTGACTAAAATAGTGGACAGAGGAATGTCTATGGATGTTATTTATATGGACTTTCAGATGGCTTTTGATAAATTTCCTCACAAGAGACTATTAGCTAAAGTTGTCGCTCATAAAATTGAGGCAAATTATTGACCCGGTTAGGAAATTGGCTGAGAGACACAGAGAGTAGGGATTATGATCAGGTACTTGAATTGGCAGAATGTGAATAGTTGTGTACTGAAAAGACTTGTGTTAGGGCCACAACTGTTCACCATATTTATGAATGACTTAGATTATGGATTAGAAAGCCACACATCCCCAAATTTGATGATGACAGCATTATAAGCAGTGTAGCTGGAAGTGTAAAATTGCAAAGAGATATTGATGAATTTATTGAATTGACAAAACTGGGACAAATGGATTTTAATCTGGATAAATGTGAGGTTGTCCACTTTAGACGTAAAAAGGATAGAAAAGAATACTTTCTAAATGGTGAAAGGCTAGAAACAGTGAAGGTCCAAAGAGACTTGAGGCTGCAGGTATATGGATCATTAAAATGTCATGAACAAATCATGTCATGATCAAAAAGCAAATGGAATGCTGGCCTGTGTATCTCGAGGACTAGAATACAGGGGATAGAAGTTATGCTTTAGCTATACAAAGCCCTGGTTAGACCACACCTGGAATATTGTGAAGGATATATTGGCCTTGGAGGGAGTGCAGCATAGGTTCACCAGAATGAGATTACACAAACTAGCATGAACTGTTCAGGTCTGTGACCTACCATCACCTTTCTGAGGTAAGGTCACAGACCTGAATCATTAACTCTGTTTCTCTATCCACAGATGCTACCAGACCTCCTGAGCATTTCCAACATTTTCTGTTTTATTATCGAGTTTCAGCATACACAGTATTTTGCTTTTGTGTTTCACGAACTAGCGTTGTATTCCCTTGAATTTAGAAGGTGAAAGGGTGATTTGATCAACGTTTTCAAGCTATTAAGGGGAACAGATAGGGTAGATAGAGAGAAACAATTTCTGCTGGTTGGGGAGTCTAGGACTAAGGGGCATAGTTTAAAAATTAGAGCCAGATCTTTCAGGAATGAAATTAGGTAACACTTTGACACACAAAGGGTGTTAGAAGTTTGGAACTCTCTTCCACAAACAGCAATCAATGCTAGATCAATTGTAAATTTTAAGTCTGAGATAGATTATAGATAGATGAGATAGATAAATCATAGATTTTTGCTCTCCAAAGGTATTTAGGGATATGGAGTTAGGTCAAAGATCAGCCATAACCTCATTGAATGGTGGAACAGGCTCAAAGGGTTTCTGTTCGTACGTTCCTGCTGTTGAGTTAATAAAATGCTGATAGGGTGCAATGAAGAGGGATGGGAGGAGGCTTCAGTGGAGCATAAAAGCCAGCATAGACCAGTCGGGCCGAATGGCCTGTTTCTGTGCTGTAATTTCGATATAATTCTAAGTATAAGGTTTAAGTCCATGCTTTCATTAATATGCATTTGTGTCAAGCTGTTCATATGAAGAGTTGTGATTCCAGATTTATTCGCCAACGAGGCACTGGTTCCAAGAGCAGCCCTTTCCAAATTTCCGGGTCATGAAATTCAAATAACAAAGCAAAGAGAGAAAAAAAAGAGAAAACCTCCCTGCTCTTCAGATAAAGCCATGGGATTGGTAATGGACACCACTAGATCAGGCAGATTTGATCCAAACAAACAGCAATGTGAAAAATGAAGCATTTTTGTCTAAAATGCAGCATGGTTTTGGGTTTTTAAAAATTCTGGCACAGTATGCAAGGAATTAAAAACCAGTTGCTCAATATGGGCTGAATTTAGTAACTCCGTCGTGGGTCCTAGTGGCAGACCCAGCAGTGGCCACCGTCCCCGCTAGTCATGTGTGCGGTGGGCCCACCGCAATCATGCAGTGGGTGGTCAATTATAAAAATAGAGGTGGAGGACCCGGCCAATTATGCGGCAGGGGTGGGCTCCGAGGTGCAACTCACATCATTAACTGACCCCTTCGCAGTAGCTGGTGCCATATTTAAAGTGCTGCTAGGCCTGCTTGTATTGCCTCCTTTCAGTGAGGCAATGAAGCTGGAGTGCTGTCGGAGCCCTTTGATGGTACTTCGAACTGCTGGACACCCCTACAACATGACTGGAACTGCTGGTTCCTGGGACTACTGGACACCTCCCATTCCCCGCAACACCACTGTAGCTGCTGGTTCCTGTGACTGCAACTTCTGGACCCTGCTGAACCAGGATTTCAGACTGTTGGAACAGAGCCTGATAGAACTGGGACCATGTCTGAGGCAAGACACTGGGTGGCCCCACAATTTAGTGATGCCTCCCTGCAGACTGCAAAGGAAAGACAGGAGGTCCAGTTCCCGAGGGATGGCAAGAAGAGACCCTCCTGCCTGACCGAGTAAGCATAGACAGAGATCACAGATGAGGTAAGCAGCCTTGGGGTCACCCCCCCACCCACCCTCCCAGACATGGGTCCAGTGTAGGAGCAGAGTCAATGACCTCCTTCGGTTTGCCAAAGTGAGTGCTCCACACCTCACTCCTTTCGGGGCTTGCATGTGGTTACACAGCAGGCAGTGCGACATGGGGAGGGAGGCACCACAGAGGTGCTGGCACAGATGGTCTCGCATCACCCCAAACAGTCATAGGGAGAAAGAAGAGCAGATATGTAGGCAAATCTCTGAGAGGTGCAAGAACAATAGGGCAGTAATAGTAGGGGATTTTAACTATCCCAATATTAACTGGGATAGTTTTAGTGTGAAAGGAATTGAGGGAGCAGAATTCTTGAGGTGCATTCAGGAGAAATCTTTTGCCCAGTATGTAGCAAGTCCAACAAGAGAGGGTGAAGTTTTAGACTTAGTTTTAGGAAATGAAGATGGGCAGGTGGAAGGAGTGGCAGTGGGACAGCATTTTGGTGGTAGTAATCAGAGTCATAGAGATACAGCACTGAAACAGGATCTTTGGCCCACCGAGTCTGTGCCGACCATCAACCACCCATTTATACTAATCCTATATTAATCCCATATCCCCTACCACATCCCCACCTTCTCCCAATTCTCCTACCACCTACCTACACTAGGGGCAATTTACAATGGACAATTTACCTATCAACCTGCAAGTCTTTGGCTGTGGGAGGAAACCGGAGCACACAGCGGAAACCCACGCGGTCACAGGGAGAACTTGCAAACTCCACACAGGCAGTATCCAGAATCGAACCGGGGTCGCTGGAGCTGTGAGGCTGCGGTGCTAACCACTGTGCCACTATGACGCCCCCATAATTCAGTCAGTTTTAACATAATAATGGGAAAGAACAGAAATAGAACAGGAGTTAGAGTTCTCAATTGGGACAAGGCCAATTTTCCTAAACTGAGGAATGATTTAGCGAAAGTGGACTGGAAACAGCTACTTGAAAGTAAATCAGTGTCAGAACAGTGGGAGGCATTCAAAGGGGAGATTCAAGGGGTTCAGAGTAAACATGTTCTCACTAAGAAAACGGGTGAGATGGCCAAATCTTGAGCCCCCTGCATATCAAGGAGCTTACAGGGTAAGATAAGGCAGAAAAGGAAAGCTTATGTCTGACACTGAGAACTCAATACTACAGAAAGCCGGGAGGAGTATAGAAAGTGGAGGGGTGAAATCACAAAGGAAATTAAGACAGCTAAGAGAGAGCATGAAAGAATATTGGCAAGAAAACTCAAAGTGAACCCAAAGATGTTTTATCAATACCTTAAGAGTAAGAGGATAACTAAGGAGAGAGTAGGGCCCATAAAAGACCAAAAAGGTAACCTATGTGCAGGGGCGGGAGATGTTGGTATGGTTCTTAATGAATACTTTGTGTCTGTGTTCACAAAAGAGGGAGACGATGCAGATATTGTAGCTAAGGAGGAGGAGTATGAAGTATTGGATGTGATAAACATAGGGAGAAAGGAAGTATTAATGGGATTAACATCCTTGAAAGATGATAAATCACCAGGGCCAGATGAAGTGTACCCTAAGCTATTAAAAGAAGCAAGAGAGGAAATAGTAGAAGGTCTAACCATCATTTTCCAGTCCTCACTGGATACAGGTGTGGTGCCGGAGGATTGGAGACCTATTAACATTGTACCTCTGTTCAAAAAGGGAGTGAAGGATAGACCGAATAATTACAGGCCAGTCAGTCTAACCTCAGTAGTGGGCAAATTATTGGAATCTATTCTGAGAGACAGGATAAACTGTCACTTAGAAAGGCACAGGTTAATCAAGGATAGTCAGCATGGATTTATTCAGGCAAGATCTTGTTTGACCAAATTGATCAAATTTTTTGAAGTAACACGGAAGATAGAGGAGCGTTGTGCAGTTGATGTGGTCTACATGGATTTTAGCAAGGCTTTTGACAAGGTCCCACATGGCAGACTGGTTAAAAAACTAAAATCCCATGGGATCCAGGGAAATGCAGTGACGAGGGGGTATAGATTTAAAGTGATTGGTAGAAAATTAGAGGGGAGATAAGGAAAAATGTTTTCACCCAGAGGGTGGTGAGGGTCTGGAACTCACTGCCTGAAAGCGTAGTTGAGGCAGAAACCCTCAACTCATTTAAAAGGAGTCTGGATATGCACCTCAAGTGCCGTAGCCTGCAGGGCTACGGACCAAATACTGGAAGGTGGGATTAGAATAGGTGGATCATTTTTTGGCCGACACAGTCACGATGGGCCAAGTGGCCTCTTTCTGTGCCTGAAACTTTCTATGATTCCATTATTCTATGGTCACCACATCCTGCCAGATGCATCTCGGACACAGGGCACCTTCTTTCAAACCTCACCCCATTACCTCCCCTGACAGCTACATGGGGAGAAGCCATATAGGCAAGCCCAGCAGTGGATGAGGGGCTACTGCTAGTAGAACTGTTATCTTGCTCTTCCTATGAAGTCTTACTGTCTCTTTTTTTCCACTTGCAGGACAAGCGGGCCTATAACAGGAGGGAGACCTCGCGGACTGGCAGAGGAATTGCTGAAATATGGATATGGCCTCTCTCAGTGGTTGATGAGGAGGCACTCGGCTCAGCGGGCATTGAGGGCGGCCACTCAATCGCGGATAGAGAGACTGGAGTCTTTGCACAGAGAACGAGGATGGTGTTTAATCGACATCCAAAACACTTATGCAGATGCACGTCATGCCTGACTGGTATGATGACAGCTGCAAAGCCTAACCCACACGTTTGTGTTCTCTTGAAGTAATTTATGACTTTAACCCCTTATAGGGACTAAACCAAATCAACTGTACATTCCTATAAGTCTCCTTTAATTAAGTTCAGACCAGACAGATTCCTACAGACACTTGTTTGGGTCTGAAGAACTGAACTAATCTTCCCTCAAAGAAAGAAAAGTAACAGAGAATATTACTATCTTTCAGATAGCCTATTTTTTAATAATTATAGTTCAGTCATAAATATCCCAGATATTATAAGGGTCTGGGAAACGCTCTTCAATAAGTATCTCCCCACTTAAGGAGACACAGAGTGGGTTCTTGTAGTTGTATACAAAATGCTACTTGAGACGATTTATTAACTTTTATATATTAAAGAATTGAACATGTAATACACTTTAAATGGCTAAATATGCTACAATATCAATGATTACTAAGAGATGTAAAACATAATCGTATTTCTAAAGTAGAATCCAAAAATTCAACCTTGACAATGTTACAGCAAAATATTTTAGAATATCCATCAAAAGTTAAAGTAAACTTTTACCTTAAATTTCCCAAGTACCATAGGTTGAGAAGCATTGATGAGGAATTCAATACTTCTGGTTTTTTGATTCAAAATCTCATGCTTATACTGTTTCTAATCTTTCATCTCATCTTTTAGAATGTAGGTGTTACTTTTCTGTGTGTGTTCTTCCTGCTTTTGAGATCCATATATGATATCATTAACTACCATTCCCACAATGTATTTGCTGGAAATTCCCTTCTCTTTAAGTTGTGAACTTTTATCTGGTCAAAATGTTTGCAAATGGGTTTACTTGGCTTCTGTTTTTGTAAGTACCGTTCCACTTTGACATTTACCATCTGTAATTGTCTTTTTATGGTACCTTGTACCATCCTCTTGAGTCAGTCTGTCTATATCACTAACACTCTCAACTAATCAAGGTTATAGTTAGGAGTACTGTCCTCACATAAGATGTCCCAGTGTGTTTCATCTTCTAATTCCATTGTAGCAAAGACCTTGGAATGGATTTTTTAAACTTAAAAGGCGTTTCTGGCTCATGTTCTATTGTAACAGGGATGTTTATGAATTTTTAACTGCGCTCTTAAAAAGGGGAGTTCAGTGAGTCTTGAAAACTGACCATTTATTCAATCTTTAATTCTAAAAAGGTATAACGTATTAATTATATCTGAATTCTACCGAATTAAGCCTATTATACCCATGTTTCATCACACTCTCATGCAGGTCGGCATCTGCAGGAGATTCCAGTGGAAGGGAAACATAATTCCACCTCTGAAGAGGATCTGGAGTCAAAGGATGAACCCTCTCATGACTCTCCTGCACCTTCCACCAGCGCAGATACTTTCACCTCAGTATGTTTCCGCCTGGCTGCAGCATCAGGGTCACAAGCTGGTGAGAGCACTGCATACACACCTGAGCAGCTGGAGAGTTGTAGTCTTCGCTGACAATGCCACTCATACATTTGGAGGTAGCTGACTCAAGTCTGGTATACTCTCTGGTGCGTGGGCCCTTCTTGCCATAGCCGGCTGCTGTTGCTGTTGTTGTGGAGCTTCATGGGCAGACTTAGCTGCCTCCTGGCCTTCCCTCAGTGAGGTGTTGCATCATGCCACGGGGATCCAAAAAGACAGGGTGTATGAGACCCATGCCAGGTGATAAGTACGCCTCCTGAGCACTGTCCTTGCAGATATGAACCTGTCTTGGCAGCTTTCCCTTTCCCACTTCTCCTGGAAGACTCCCTAATGGCCCTCAGTGCCCACTGTTGCTGATAGCCAACCTTCTCATTCAGCAGTATGGCATCCGAACCTTTCACCCAACAGTTTGGGCACCCAAACAGCCACCCAATTCCAAGACCCCCTTGCACAACATCCAACACCCTGCTCACCCGGTACTGCCACCCGAGACCAAACCCACCCATGCAGAGTGCAAAGCACAGCAGGCCGGCAATGACTTCCACTCCCCCACTCTTCCCCTATGCAGTGCTGGTTATGGCTGCCTACCTGTCACAGCACTGAGGTCTTGCCTCGGTGCCACCAGCTTTCAACGTCTGGGGCTCCGAAGACACGCGAGGGCCACCCGTCATCCAGTTAATTCGAAGCCCTCCATTGAATAGTTTACAATTATATGCAAATGTATTAAAACTAACTGTTCTACAATTTAAATTACACACCCGTCGCATCGGGGCGATGAGACTGCCGTGGTGCTCTCCCGCCACTGACTAAATCCAGAACCAACGTCACGATGTCAGAATTCCAGGCGACTCATGACACTATTCTCCAGCCCCCACACCTTCATTCCCACTCCAAACGGCCATACTAAATTCAGCCCTCTGTGTGCCATCTGTTGTTAGATGTATTTGATTGAGGAGAGTGATTGTTTGCAGGCATATTTTTTAACCTACACTTTACAAATTGATGTGTTTGATATGAAGCCTTCGAATAAAAGTTCCAACAATTGTACCAATCATTAGGTTTTCAGTATGAACGAACCAGCAGGAGAGAATGTGTATTAAGGTCATTCTCCTAGAACACCCACTGCTGGCAAAAACAAGGGTTCCAACTGAAGTAACTATGGTTAAGAGTACAAGTCCCACTATGGAAAGTTCTGAAATCAGTAAATTTACACATTTGTGCTGGTGCCAAAAACAGGACCATGAGAGCTACTGCATTATCATAACAAGCCACTGGATGACTGAGGAGGGAGGGGGAAATTGAATAAATAAACAATATTCGAGCTCTGGAGTGTAAAGAAGTTTTACTGAAATTTACGGCAAAATGTCAAGTACTTTAAACAGAAAAAGGTTCATGCACCAACTGCTACTGTTCCTACAGAATGAATGCAACTGCAGACAAACTAGGAAAAGACTCAAAGCTCAGAGTACAGATAATCACAGTTGAAAATTACATTTTTGTTTAAAACAAAACAACAAAAATCAGAAATAAAAAGACAAAAAATACTGGAAACATGTCAGCATTAGGATAAAAAAAAAGCAGGTTAATTTTCTGGCGGAGAATCTTCATCAGAACAGTCCTAGTGAAAAGTCTCCCTCACCAGTTAACCTGGCCTCTTCAGATTTTGGTGGATCTGCTGCACATTTCCTGAGGTTAATCACAGTAGATCAGTGTACAAACCTTCTGAACTAGAATAAATAAATTATCCCTGCAGTGGAAAACCATTGTCAATATAAAACAATCCTTAATGTATCGGAATTGACCATTTCAGCTATGACATTCACATTATAACTTCCTTGCAATATACCGCAAGAATGTTATGAAGGGAATTAATGCCCTCTTGAAAAAGTTCAAACTCTACAATACTAGATTTCTCTGTGAAATTCAAGGCATTTGTATAATCAAGGAATTCACAAGATGGAATATATCAAAAACAATTCACAATAAGGGCATTCTGGGTATTCTTCAACCTATTACAACCTTATAATTGTCTCTAGTAACCATTATTATATATTTAGTGCAACCACATAAAAGGCTGAGTGTGGAGAAAAAATATGAAATTGCCTATGACTTTATTTTTGTTTTATTGACCAGAGTACACAGATACCTCAACAGGGAGTGCTATTCATGTGGGACACTGGCTCATCTACACTAGCCAACTAGGAAAATAAAAGCACACGCATTTTCACACTAAATAAATAGAAGATCACATCACCAAACACCAGCCATTCACTCCGACTAAATCCCAACTCCAATTTACTCACTCTACAGAATCCCAGTACAAAGGATTTCTTCCCTCATTCCAATTCAATCCAAAAAATCCTGACCTAAAGATAAAATGTATTAGAATTTCCTTCCTTTTCAAAAAAGCCAGTAAAAGAAAACAGACAAAACATTGACAGAAAGAATTCACTGGCACATTACTGCCCGTATTAGGTAATGGATCACTTTTGTGCAAATTATAACTCTGTGTAGCATTGCACTTCAATTGTTGAAGGGGGAACAAGAGACATTTGACATGTGCCAATTTCTGGATCTAGAGAGGGGTTTTTAGCACCAGTTTTATCCCCTTCTTTCCTGGAGGTGTCAACTGAACTGGATTCAGTTCCAAAGTCATGGTAATCCTCCAGTTGCCATTCTTAAGCAAGCCCAGACATCGAGTAGCAACGGGTTATTTTTACTAGGAAGGAAAAGGGGAAACACAGTAAGCCAATTCTGTACTCCTACCCCATTCACACACATGCACCTGCTGGGTAATAATCAGGTGAAGGAACCATTTGGCTGATATTCCCCCCATTATTCTGTTGTGGTCACTAATAGCATCCCTACAAATGCGCTGGCTCAGCACAGACCAGGAAAGCAAACTTGGACCTCTGGTCCCTGAAACTCTCAGATTAACAACCTTAGGCAACATTCCTGGGCAAATTAGTAAATGCTGTTGAATAGAAGTTGATTAAAAAGCATTCAGATTTTGAGCAACTTTTAAATTTCAACCAAAGTTTCCAAAATTAAACTGAAAGGCACTTTGTTCCATTTAAACATTTGAGAAGCTGTCACTGCTCCTCCAACCCACTGTCGTTGTGAGGACAGGAGTCTGCTTGACATGCACAGAAACCCACAAACTGCTGAGATCAGTCAGGTCCACATTACAGTGTAAAACCTGAGGGTGTGCATCTAGTTTCCTATTGTATTTGGTAGTTGTCCTTACAACTGGGAGCTTGCACAAATGCCTGAACGCTTTGGGCAAACTATAAAGCAAAACAAGGTCCAACTAAAACAAATTGATTTGACAGCCCTCTGAAACAGGACTGAAAAATATATGATTGGCATCTGTACAAATGATATGTGACCTTTGCAGTTTCAAAAAAACCAGAAATCACTTTCCCATACTTAGATCATAGAAACATCGAATTTCACATACATACAAAAAGTGTTCATTCATGTGGCAATGAAGGTTTCTCCTCTCCTGACACCGACAGCTCCATATAGAGCAGCCACGCTCTAGTACCTTGCACAAGTGGCCATTTTTTACTCATGAGCCTGAGCGCGGAGCAGACAGGCAATTTGACCATAATATCCAGAATGCACCCTTAATTTTCAATCAAACTTTTCAATTTGTGCAAATAAAGTGAATGAAGAGGCATTCCTTTGAAAAGATTTTCCAGTTAATTCCGTTAATAGTTCAGAGACTCATTACAAATAGAGGGGTGTCCAATACATTTGCAAAGAGCCACACGTGGCTAATTGCATTTCTGATTAGTAAATAGAATGAGTAATAGATGCTGTGGTTGGGCTTGTGATCTCAATACATAGATCTGCTGCGTGTGCATGTGAACTTTAACCATAATGCATTTATTGGTAAAATAGTAAGAGGTAAAGCAGTTTGTGTGAGTGCTTTTTGATCATTGTGAGGGCTTTACTTTCTTGGTTATGTTAAAATAGCGTATAACACGGGCGAAAATACCAGTCTTCAGTACCATGGAAACACCAGCAATATTGTTGAAAGGGGAGCTGCCTTCGTGGTTAGCTCTATCAATTGGAATAACTGCTCCAGGGCAGAAGAAAGCAACCCAACCAATAACAAGCAGTTCCAAAAGAATTCGTCGTGGTAGAGGTCGAGGAGCATCCAACTGAGTAGATGGAGAGCAGAGATGCATTTCATTGTCCGAGTAAACATTGTAAGCAAATCCTGTGATGAAGTCTAAATACCACTTGCAACTGATGAACAAAAACATAGCAGCTGCATTAAGATGTGACGTGTCTGTTTGATTTAAGCCAGAAATCCAAACTTGGGTGAAGATTGTTGCTGTTTGCAAGGCAATTTCTATCAAAATGAATGCATGAGGCTGAAAGGGTGTCGCTATGGTCCTGCCTCTGGCTGCTCAGCAGTTTCTATTCTATTGCATAACATTGCATTACTGGACAGTTAATGCTTGAAATTGAATTTAAAAGCCAGAAAAGTAGATGATATCAGAAACTCACAGTAGCAGGCTGTTGACCTAGGAATGAGGATCGACATGGAACATATTTAGAACACACTTCATTTCTTTGGACAGAAAGTCCTAATGTACATATATTTAGCCACAATTAAGCTCATAAGCCCAGGTCCACATTTGTTTCTTCCAATGAAAATCTGAAATGCAAGGGCAGCGGGAGCTGAGCATAGCACAGCCATCTTTCATAATGGAGCTTTGCTCATCACAAGCTCCCATTCAGTAGTAGCTCCAATTTAGGCATTAACAACAATTAATGTAGCCAGTTCTATGATGAATCTTGTAAGATTATCCCCAAGGAAATTGCTCTTAAAATAAATGTAAATTCCTGCTCGGTTTCCCTATTAATACAAGTTTTCTATCCTTGGCTTCTTTGAGTGCAAATAGGCCACTTATCAAAAAAACAGCTTTCACATCAGATTGATCACTGGGAACAGAATTTGGAGAAGAGGCTGAAAACGTCCCAACCCCAATGTTATACCACATGCAGCCAAAGCAACTTCTTCAGCTGTAAGTCACGTCAGTTGTGAAATTTAGTATTAGCTGTGCAACGCCTGCCCAGTGTGAAGGCAAACCAATGTTCATGTTCAATCATAGGCAAAAGTGCCTAGAAAGCTGCAAAGCACCAAAATGGGCAACTGCTCACCAATCCTGCCTGGTGTTCACTTGTCAACATTCAGGGAGCGTATGTTCACAACCTTCCCTGGTGAAAAGAACTTCAAGCAAACTGGCTCCAGTCCACAAATTGCAGTTAACTCATTTGGGAGATTCGAAAGTGTTTAGAAACTTTGAAATGATGACAATGTACATTTATATTTTTTTAAAAGCAAAGCACAAAATCTGAAGTTCTTGATTCCTTTGCTGTATCATCTGATACATTCCTCTTCAGACAGGTTATATATATTCTCTTCATCTTCTGTATCTGGTAAATTCCCCCACAGAAGCAGATCAACACCTGAAATCAAACAAGTTGCACTGTCAGCATTAGCATTCATTTTCCCCTTAATATCTAATCCATATACAAGATGGAAAAAAAATTCCAGAGGATCCGTATCTCCGCTGCCTACATCAGGAATCGATCAGAAGACCACTGCCTTTCATGATATATATTATTGACCTAAACTTGGCTGTACAGGGCAGAATTTCAAAATTTGAAAATGAGACAAAACTTGGAAGTCTTGTGAACTGTGAGGAGGAAATTGATAGACTTCAAGAGGAAATAGACGGGCTGGTGGAATGGGTGGACATGTGGCAGATGAAATTTAGTTCAGTGAAGTTTGAAGTGTTACATTTTGGTAGGAAGAATAGGGAGAGGCAATATAAAATAAAAGGTATAATTCTAAATTCTAAAGGGGATGCTGGAACAGAGAGACCTAGGGGTATAAATGCGCAAATCGTTGAAGGTGGCAGCACAAGTTGAGAAAGTGGTTTAAAAGGCATATGGATGCTAGGCTTTATAAATAGAGTCACAGATAACAAAAGCAAGGAAGTTATGATGAACCTTTATAAAACACTGTTTTGACCTCAGCTGGAGTATTGTGTCCAACTCTGGGCACTGCACTTCAGGAATGATGTGAAGGCTTTAGACAGGGTGCAGAAAAGATTTACAAGAATGGTTCTAGGGATGACGGTCTTCAACTACATGGATAGATTGTACAAGCTGAGGTTGTTTTCCTTAGAGAAAGTTAAGAAGAGATTTGATAGAGGTGTTTAAAATCATGAGGGGTCTAGACAGAGTGGATGGACAGAAACTATTCCCATTTGCGGAAGTATCAAGAACCAGAGGACACTGATTGAAAGTGATTGGCAAAAGAACCAATGACAACATAAGAGAAAACTTTTTACGCAGCGAGTTGTTGGGTTCTGGAATGCATTGCCTGAAAGGGTGGTGGAAGCAGATTCAATCAAGGCTTTCAAAAGAGAATTGGATAAGTAACTGAAGAAAAAAACTGGCAGGGCTACAGAGAAAGGGCAGGGGAATGGAACTAACTAAATACCTCTTGCAGACAGCCAGCATGGACGCAATAGCTGAATGGCCTCCTTCTGTGCTGTAACCATTCTATGATTCTATGATTATCCCAGAGTCCTACCCATTGAGCTTACCATCCTCCATTGAATGACCATCTCTCAGTGCATTGACTTCAAAATCCTAATCTAGAAATTCCTCCTAGGTCTGGCTTCACCTTACCTATACCTTCACCAGTGCCGAGACCTCTGTCACTGTACGTTCCCCTGCCCTGAATCATTGGTGGCAAAGCCTTCAGTCATTGTACCCCTGCCTCTTGGAGCTCTCTTCCCTCCACCTTGTTATGTCCATTAATTCAAAATCTTCCTCTAACAAAAACAAAGGCCATTTATTTTTAAAGTTTTATTTGAATTACTGGATAATTCATTTTATGAAGTAAAAGAGGATTTTGGATCAACAGGAATAGTTTGCACTATGGAGCTGAAATCTTGTAAAACTGTATGTTTAAAAAAAATTCTGAAGCTACTCTGTTAAAATAAATTGGAGCTCACCTTCGTGACATGGCCCAAATGTTACTGGTCATTACATCCACCTGGAATTCATCCAGATTGCAAGAGAAAAACTATTTGCAAGATTTAGGTCACTTCCTTTTGCTCCAAACAAGCCTGGTCTTCCTTTTAGATCACCTCAAATGTGCACACAGACAACTTTTTTTATACAGTAGGTTCAGGCTTTTATTGTATCAGATAGAAAACCCTCATTCTCTCCCACTGTCTCCAATCCACAAGTTTGTCTTTGATGTCATAATTCAATGCCTCAACTATGTGTAAAAATTGAGAGTTTTTTTTAAGTGCTTCCTGCTTCCCCCAATTGAAAATGTCAGTTCATTCTGTGATACTGTTTCACCAGTAATGTCAGCCATTAGGCACAACTCTTTATCCAGGTATTGACAAGACTACTAGGCTGGAAGGCATTAAAATAAAGCCTGATCCTGTCTCCAGTGGATATCCATATGTGCAGTTTCCAGCAGGGATCACTCAATAGTAATCAGGAATGGGAACCAATGATGATTTATTTTCTACATAGTTCAGGGGTGTTGTGGCCAATTATAGTGCCCTTAGATGTTTTCCATATCAAGGCAAACAACAGTACAGACTGTAAAGTGAACACAGGTTTCCCTGATCGGTAAAGTTCAGTGCTGTACTATATGGTACACTAACACACTAAGTCATCAGGGAATTATGTAAATTTGACCATAAAATATTTCAAAACTAGTGAAAATATCAAAGTATTTAACTAGTTATGTAAGGCAGAGTAAATCCAGGAGTTAAATGATAATATTTAATCCCAAAGAGCAATTGTAACTGCCTATTTTAAACATCTGATATTAGCACTTTTATTTAGATCCTGTATGACATACACCAGTCCCCAGTGGTCAAGTGCCCTGTTCTGTGGTCTCTACCAGTGATGATCTATAACCAGCAGACGAGGTGGATCATAGCAGAAGCTCAGATTAGTCTCCCCATCCATTTCCACTTTCTATTTCCTTTGAAAGCTTGGGATTAGGACCTTTCTTCATGGACAGCCAGGAATCCATTACTCCATGCAATTCATTGGCACAAGAACTACAAACTTCTGAGGTGTGATAAAATCACAATTTTATATCACTGTAAATAACCTACAAGATTTTGTGAGCGAGGGTTCATGTTGGTCTCAGTAATCTGATGTTATATCATTAGGAGCAATCACCCTTAAAACAGATGGCCTCTCAAGATTACCAAGAGAGCAGGTTTTGCTACATGTCGTAAAGTGCAGCATGCAAAAATTTAAATGATTGTAATAGCATTTGAGTTCAAGGACAACGTCTACAAAACAATCTTTCATACTTCAATAACAACTAGGCTATCAGCTCCCTGTGTGTATACAACACTAGCCGGCTGGACAATGGGGACACTATACTGCATTTTCCCAACTCAGCTTGATAATGTGCTTACCAGAGGAATCCAGCCTGTTGACAGCATAGATCACCTGGCTGTGAAACATCCAGAAATGGCCATTGTTACAGGAAAGCAAACACGGTTTGCATGGGATGACCACATGGTAGCCAACAGCATTACCACTGAAAACAAGAGAAAGTGATGATTGCATATGATCTGCTTTCACAGCTGTTGCAACAGAATCCTCTCCAAAGCACAACTTGCCCATTTTCCTTACAGAAAACTCATGTACTTCTTGAGTGGCAGCAAATTGAAAATCAATGCATAGCATACATTTATTATATATTTGAAGTAGAATATTTGACAAGAATACTTAAGTACACGCATCAGTGCTAAGAAAAAATGGGAACTGAGCTTCAAAAGTGTCAGGAATCAGCGGTCCCATTGGTTATGACACAAGCTGGTATAGTACTAATTCACACAGACCAGAAGGTTTCAGGTTTAAGTCCCAGGTCTGTGCAAAGTCAGCCAAGGTTTCACTTCCTGATCAAGTTACTTCTGCTAGCTTGTCCTAAGAACAGGATTAGGCTGAATCAAGCTGATTTCCACAGCTGAATAGCCTGCTAACATTCACACATGAAAAATGTAGCTACTACCTGTGGAAACAAACCCTGGTAGGGAATCAGCATCCTTAGAAAAGGGGATGAAAGTGGACAGCAACATTTGCTCTCCAAAACTTAGAACTCAAGATCTTATAGATACTTCTAACAACTTGCATCTATATAGAATATTCAAAACAGTAAACATCCCAAGATAAGATAAGGGGAGGGAGAAAACAATAAAGGAACAGATGCCTGAAGCATACTGAAAGGTTGGTTTAAAAGAAGGATTTTATAGGTGGAGAAAGAAATGGAGAGGTGCAGGTGTTCAGGAAGGATATTCAAACAGGGCTAGGTAGCTGAAGACTCTGCCACCAATTTGTGGGATGTATGAGAAGGGTAGGTAGAGGGGGGAGGATAAAAGAGTAGAAGGAGGAAAGTCAGAAAACATAAAAAGCTTGAATCAGAGAAGTGAAGGATCTAGGACTAGAGAAAGTTGTATAGAAAGGATGTGGCAAGGCCACTGGGAAACTTGATGACAAGGATTTTTAATTCAACACCTTGCAGGCCAAAGCTAATGTAAGTCAGTGAAAACAGGGACAACAGACACAGGAAAAGGACTATGAGCAGCTGTGTTCTGGACAAATTGCTTTATGAAGCATATAGGACATTGGAGAAATCTAGTCTAGAGGGGATAAGAACACAAAGGTTTCAGTGGTTGTGGAGCAGAGGTACAGGTAGAAGTAAGCAGTCTTAGTGATGGATAGGATGTGGGGTCAAAAAAAAACAAATCACTCATTGATCTTGTGGGACCTTGCGTTGCAAAAAATGGTCACCAAATTTGTCTACACAAGTCACTGCACTTCAAAGTAATTCACTGTATAAGACATTAAAGACCATATAAATATAAGTTTTTCCTTTATTTACTTTATTATAATTAAATTAATTGAAGGCATCCAAGCAGGAACTTCTTGTTCACTTCCCATTACTCTTGGTTTCAAAGGGAATTGGCATAATTTCTGGAATAAAGCACTATTAATGGTAAACATATGAAGTAGGTTATTAATGTGACAGAAAGGCTTTTTTAAATACATAGATTATTTATGGAAGCTATAAATAGCACATTTATCAAATGAGAAGCCAGCATTTGAAAACAGATACTCTTGGAATCAACAGCTGAAGAATATACACACACACACCACACTGCAAACATGAAATTATTTGGGAAGGAGAAAGTGAGAGAGCAGCAGAGTGAAACAGCGAACAAATGAATAAAACTAGTTTGAAATAAAAACAGAAAATGCTAGAAATACTCAGCAGGTCTGGCAGCATCTGTGGAGAAAGAAACAGAGTTAACGTTTTAGGTCGTTAATCTTTTGTCAGAACTGGAGTTCACAGATGCTGCCAGACCTGCTGAGTATTTCCAGCATTTTCTGTTTTTATTTCAGATTTCCATCAACCGCAATATTTTGCTTTTGAATAAAACTAGTGGTTATGGTGCTAGCCTAGCAACCCAAATGTTTAACATACTTCCTGAGCTGGGGCACTCAAAACTGGACACAATATTCTAATAGCCATTTGGCCAATAATTTGTATTGGTTTAGTATTACTTCTTTGCGTTTATACTGTGTCCCCCTATTTATAAAAGCTTGCACTCTGTATATTTTTTTTGAAGTATAGTCACTGTTATGCAGCCAATTTGCTTCCAGCAAGATCCCAAAAATAGTAAATGAATGACTAGCTGTGTTGGTTGAAGGCAGAATGTTGACTAGGACACCATTTGAAATTCCTGCTCTTCTTCCAATCGAGCTTTGGATTTCTTTCTGCCTACCCAAGCAGCAGACATAACTTGGTTTAACATCTCACTTGAACAACAGCACCTCTGGCAGTGCAACACTCACTCAGTACTACACTGAAATGTTAGCCCAGATTATGTGCTCAAGACTATGGTGAGATTTGAACCCACAATCTTCCGACAGAGGTGACTGAGTCAAGATGGCATCTAAAGAATATCAAAGAAAATTGGGGATGTTGAGGGGGACTTTGAGAGATTTTTATTGGGTTATGATATTAAGGGATAAGGAACCAACGCAAATAGATGGAATTAAATCAGCCATGATCTAATTGAATGGCAGAACAGGCTCAAAGGGCTGAATGACCTACTTTCGTTCCTATGTGCCTAAAAAAAAATTGGAAGAGTTATTGTGACTGTAGTTAGGGTCAAGCATTTTAGTTATTCTTGCCATGAGACAAAACAAAATCCAGACACTCATTCTTCCGTGGTCATTCATTTAGAACTTCCAATTACAGCTGAGAACAGACTTACCATTTTAAACATGCAATGTCTTTTATTTTACATTTGCAGCTTTCTGTGGAGTAGCAATTTCCAACAAAGTCCACGGCCCTGTAATTTAGAACAAGTCAGCGTGAAGTAACAGCTGCAATCTTCATCACTCAGTGGGACGTGCCCAAGCAGAATAATTGGCCCAACAGCAAGTCTATAGTCTGTCATACCAGTATTCACACCAATATAGGAGCCAAAGCAGTGGTACAACTATCAGCTTTGAATTACTTTCTGTAGGCAGTCTCAGCCAGGGCAACAGTACATGTGCCCTCATTGACTCAGTCTGCAGGGTTCCTGCTCCTGATTGCCACCTAGAAACCTTTTCTGTGTTTTTTACTGATGCGACATTGGCTCTGAACAGGACTAGCTTCAGCTGCAATAGTCTCCAAGATCAAATTACCCGACACTCACTTCTAGGCCCATACAAAGAATAAGCAATTTGGGGAGAAGCCAGAGTGCTGTAGATGCCAACTGAAGCTTATACCCCAGTGAGGAGAGAAGAGAGAAAATTGGAAATCATTTGCATTTTGGCAATAGTTGGCAATAGTACAAACCTCTACATGGGATTTCTGGGTCTAAAAGTATCCAGTACCTTGCTGACAGGCAAGTCATGATCAGGGACTCAAAGAATCAGGGTCATAATCGGATGTTCTACAGTACAGAAGAAGGTGAAGGCTTTTGAGAGGGTGAAGAAAAGATCTACAATATTGGTTGCAGAGATGAGGGACTTCAGTTTCGTGAATAGGAGATTTTGATAGAAGTGTTCAAAATTATGAGGGGTCTAGACATAGTAGACAGAGAGAAATTGTTTCCATTGGCAGAAGAATTTGGCTAAAGAAACAAAGGTGACATGAAGAAAAACTTTTTTTATGGAACGAGTGGTTAGGACCTTGAATGCACTGCCTGAGAGGTAGTGGAGGTGGATTCAATCCTGGATTAAAAAGAGAATTTGATAGGCACCTGAACAGAAACAATTTGCAGGCCACGGAGAAAAGGCAAGGGAGTGGGACTAGTTAAATTGCTCTTGCAGAGAGCTGGCACGGACTCGACAGGCTGAATTGGGCTCCTGCTATGCTATAACCATTCTATTTTGAGCTAGGCTGATTCACCAGCATGACACCACATAGTGGACTTCCACAATCTTAGAAACAGAAGATATTTTTAATGTTCAGAAAGAATATTTATCGATGTTTTAAAAGTTATACTTAGTCATAAAAGCTGAGTGGTGACCTAATAGAGATCTTAAAAATTATGAAAGGTTTTGTTCGAGTAGACACACAGAGAGTGTTTCCATTTGGGGAAGAGAAAAACTAGATGCTATCAATAAAAGATAGTCACCAAAAAATCAAAAAGAGAATTCAGGAAAAACTTCTTTACCCAGAGAGTGGTGAGAATGCGGAACTCGCTACCACAAGGAATAGTTGGGGAGAATAGTATAGATGATTTAAGGGGAAGCTAGATAAACTAGTGAGGAAGAAGAGAACAGAAGTTAGATGAGGAAGGATGGAAGGAAGCTCAAGTGAAGCATAGATACTAACATGGACTGGATGGGCCAAATGGCCTGTTTCTGTGTTTTGTATTCTATATAATTTTTGTTCACTCCTATAATACCCCAAAACTCTAATCAACTAGCCTTCAGTAAATTTATTTAAATTATTTTTTCTCCTACATTTTCCAATGTCATCTGCATTCAAAAATGGAGGAGATGTACTCTCAGGTGCCACACTTCAGAGAAAATCTCATTCCATTTGAGGTTGCGAGGTGGTCGGGTACATGTGATGTGGTATGAAATTTTGTTTGGCATTGCTCCTGTGAGGCACGTTGGGATGTTTTACTATATTAAAGACGCTATATAAATGCAATTTGTTGCTGTGAAACTCAAGAGGATCAGAAATTCTACACAGTAATGCAGTTAGCTGGGTGATATGCGTTACTATCACATATATAAGCCACCTCTGGAAAAAACAATTCTCACATATAGGCTGCACACTCCAATCAAATACCTTGTTTTAATAAAGTGCAACCTACATTGATTTAATACAGTGCGCTATCAGACAATGTTAATGCTAATGGTGGAAACTCCTTCATTCTTATCCCTCAGGTTGAGGGTGTGAGGGGAGGAGGAAAAACATCATCAGGATTATTACTATATGTGTAGACGCATGTGGTAAATAGTTTCCATATATCCAATTTAATCAGCATACATAAAGGAACAGGCAAAGTGAAATCAGCTGGAATCACAGCAGCTCAGGTCTCACAACTGCCCCACTGATGGTGCTCTGTTATAAGGAATAAGAAAGTAGGTCTAATTAAGGCAGTGCCAATAAATCAGAACCTCCTCGAAATAAAGACTTGAAAAAAAACCCATCTCTTCAACAAAAGAACAGAAAACTGGGCCTGGCATTTTGTATGAATGGAATACGTAACAAGAAATTGTTGGATATATTTATTCTGCTTGGTTATAGGATTGTCTTCACAAATGGAGTAAAAATTGAATGCATCAGCCATTATTTTGCAACAAATTGCAGGGGATTAATGCATCTTTTAAAAAATAGTCACTAGTTTGCTCTGGGACACAAGGAGTCATTGGGCACCTCCAGGACAAATGTCGCTAACAGTGGCAATATGGTCTGCCCCATGTCACATTTTCCCAAATCAATTATCTTTGCTTTCAGAAGGATTAAAATAAATACTCAAGCACAGGAGGGTATTGATGTGCCTGACAGCCATAGTACCAGGTCAATTGTGTTACAGGATTGCCTTTATTGGTAACACTGTAAAGTTGATGGGACATTAAGCCCACTGAGAGTAAAGCACTACACAATATGGCTACAGCTGGTAGAGGTCCTTGCTGGCATCAACTTCAGCTCAGGTGTAGCACTCTTGCCACTTAGCAACATACCTCCACTCCAGAGACTTGAGCACATAACCCAGGCTTACGTTCCTGTGCAGTACTGACAGAGTGCTGCATTGCCAGAGGTGCTGTCTTTTGGAGGGCACGTTAAACTGTTCTCTCCGGTGCACATAAAAGATCCCACAACACAATCAGAAGGAGGACAGGGACTTCTGGCCAACAACTGTTCCTCAGCTCACATCACTAAATCAGATAACCTGGCTATTTATCCCATTAATGTTTGTGAGACCTTTCAGCTGCATTTCCCAACATCACAACAGTGACTACATAAAAGTACTTAATTCGCTGTGAAGCATTGGGACATCCCAGGGTGTAAAAAGCTTGATTCAAATGCAAGCCTTTTCTTCATTCTTACTCTGTATTTTATTGCCATTAGTTCTGTTTGTTATACCAGTTTACTCACAATGATTAAAGGCCTTGTATACATTTTTTTCAAACCAATGTTATTCCCCCTTGAAGATGTGACCTTTTTTGGGGGGATATCCTTTCACAGACCCAATAGTTTTCGGGTAACTTGCCTGCAAGCCTAAACAGTGAGTGTTGGCACATTATTCAACTAGTGGGGGCCACAGAAAGAATGTTCACTTTGCGGTCCCTATCAAGCTTTGTTTAGCTTGCAAATCCTTCTGCAACACTACACCCAACTTTCTGCCACCCAGATTGAGCCAGAGCCTGTGTGGAACAGTGGTGAGGGAAGGTGTAGCGACACGACAGAAGAAGATTCAACTGGTAGGGGACAGGGGGCAAGAATCACAATTGAACCAGATTCTGTCCAAATACGTAAAGCCTGGCTCAGGTATAAAATTAAAACCCGACCTGGGCCCGACCTGACCACAGCCAACCCGAACCTGAACCCGAGCCCGAGCCCTTTAATTTTTTTTCACGCCCAACCCAACCTGACCCGACCCGACCCAACCCGACACGAATCTCCTTCATCTGTTCCGGCAGCAGGCGATTCCTGTGACTTCCCAGAAGCAGTGTCCAGCCCAACCCAACCCAAGCCCGAATGCTGGACTCGGAATTTCGACCCGACCTGACCCGAACTCGAAACATGTAGTCGGGTCTAGTCGGGTTCGGGTCAGGTAGCCAGGCTTTACAAATACACACATTTTCCAGCAGGAATCATGAGATAACAATGAGCAGTGGGAATCCTGGCAGAAAGCTTCCACTCTTTGGTCCAGGGATGCTGAGTCTAATATTAATCAGGTAACTCAACATTAACCTTCCTGTTTTGGATAATTTAACACCTCCACTGGGAGGAACATTCATTTCTAAGCCATTGGGTGCACCATCTATAAATTTCTAAACCAGTTCTGATCCAATTGGTTGGCAGAAAATACAAGTTAAAAAAAACTTGCATTTTTACAGTGTTTTTCACGACCTCAGGATGTCCCAAAGCACTTTACAGCCAATAAAGTACTATTAAAGTATAGTCACTGTTATAATATAGGAAATGTGGCAGCCAATTTGCACAGCAAGATCCCATAAACCGCAATGCGATAATGACTTGATAATCTGTTTTAGTGATGTTGATTGAGGAATAGATATTGGCCAAGGCACTGGGAGAACTCCCCTGCTGTTGAAATAGTGCCTTGGATCATTTATGTTCCCCTGAGAGGGCAGACAGGGCCTCGTTTTAACATCCCATCTGAAAGACAGAACATCTGACAGTGCAGCATTCCCTCTGTACTGCACTGGGAGTGCCAGCCTAGATATTTGTGTACAAAGCTAGAATTTGATGAGTCCGACTGCAGAACCAGAAGAAGGCATAACTTCTGCTTCTGCCATTTTTCCCATATCCCACACAATTCTGTATGTAAATGAACGGTAGGGTGACGGGCATGGGAGACACATGCAATCATATGGCAGGGACGGCCTTTCATTGGTGAAACCACGGTCACTGGCTCAAGCACCATGAACGCCACGGCTATAAAGCATTCTGTGTTTCGAGCCTCAAGGAGCAGCAGTCTTCATGTCATGCAAATATCTTCAGAGTTACCAAAATTAAATCTTTCACTTATTTGTAACTGCTTTTTCCTTCCTTAATTTTTCAAACCCAGCACCAACTCCCCATCATTTTTTGTTCACTACAGCAAGAACAAAGAAAATGGCAGCCAGCAGGCAGTGCCCCGCTCCACAGTTCAGTAATAGAGTCATAGAGTTATACAGCACAGAAACAGGCCCTTCGACCCATCGTGTCTGTGCCGGCCATCAAGCACCTAACTATTCTAATCCCATTTTCCCTCCAGGCCGTCAGGGAAAGGCGGGAGGTCCTCTTACCTGTAGATGGAGTCAGAAGACCCACCTGCCTGATCAAGGCGGCCTGGATGGAGGTCGCAAAGGAGGTCTCGAACTGTGGGGTGATATGGCGAACCTGGGTACAGTGTCGCAATCAATGACTTCTCAAATCAGTGAGGGTAAGTGGTCTTGGAGAAGCTGATCCATTTTTTATCCCGGGCTCCGTCTCTTTAAGACAGAGGCATGCTTTGGAATGTGTGAGCAGCCTTGGTGCCATACACTACTGAATGGCATTGTAGATGTGCTTGGATGTGTTGTACGAAAGTCAGTTGAGTCACTAAATGAGTGATGTCAATGCATGTATACAATGATTGTGATTCATCTTTTGACATGTCATTGAATCTGCACCATCTTATCTTATCTTATCTTTGGCCTCCTTGTCTCGAGAGACAATGGGTAAGCGCCTGGAGGTGGTCAGTGGTTTGTGAAGCAGCGTCTGGAGTGGTTATAAAGGCCAATTCTAGAGTGACAGACTCTTCCACAGGCGCTGCAGATAAAATTGGTTGTCAGGGCTGTTACACAGTTGGCTCTCTCCTTGCACATCTGTTTTTTTCCCTGCCAACTGCTAAGTCTCTTCGACTCGCCACACTTTAGCCCCGCCTTTATGGCTGCCCGCCAGCTCTGGCGATCGCTAGCAACTGACTCCCACGACTTGTGATCAATGTCACAGGACTACATGTCGCGTTTTCAGACGTCTTTAAGGCGGAGATATGGACGGCCGATGGGTCTGCATCTACTGTAGGATAAACGCACCCACAAGCAGCGTGAGTGGGCAAAGGCAGGTGGAGGTGGTCCTAGTCAGCAGAGTGCTGGAGGAGGACTGAGGAGGAGGCCACAGAAATAGCAAGAGCGGAGGGAGGAAGGGCAATCACAGATGGCATGGCAGGATCCTCAAGGCATAACAATGAAGTGTCATCTTCAGTCTTGCACCCATATGTGCACACCAAAGGTCACTGACCTGAAACGTTAACTCTGCTTCTCTCTCCACAGATGCTGTCAGACCTGCTGAGTATTTCCAGCATTTCTTGTTTTTATTTCAGATTTCCAACATCTGCAGTATTTTGCTTTTATTTTAGTGTGTAAACTCATGTTCAGCTGATGCATAATATGCCTCTGTTTGTGTCTCTACTGCAGGTGCATGCACTCGAGTCTCAGAACGCTGCGAAGCCCAAGATTCCTCCTCTGGGGAGGAAGATGAAGCCAATGCCCCAGAGGGTGCACCGTCACCTGCCTCTTCTTCCACCTCCACCAGCGCAGATACGTCCACAGGGGGTTTAAGAGTAGAATCTGGGTCACAATCTGGTGTGCCCGACACAAACACGTACCAGCATTTGAGGGGGCATGTGCCAGCCGAGTCCCCTGACAATCGGAGGACTGATGGGGACCAGGCCCCTGCTCAGCCCCACGCTCATGATGATCCTCTGTTTGTTGCTACGAGAAGTCTGATGGATGTGCAGCAAAGCCATGTGGAAAATATGTCGGAGATGCCTGAGGTCATGCGTGGCTATGTCAGAGATGCCTGAGGTCATGCGTGGCTTTGCGTGTGCCATGGAGCAAGCCATGATGTCTGCCATGTCCCAGGCATATGAGCATATGGCTTCCTCAGCGAGAGCTTGGCAAGCTCTGTGGTGAGTCTGGTTGAGCACTCGAGTCATATCGCTCTGACCTGCACTCCATCGCTGTAGCCATGGGGTCCATGCAGCAGAGTCTAAGCGACGGGGAATGAGGAACCTGGACCTCCCTACAGTTGCTCCTTCCCCTCATGGAGACTGGCAGGTGCCTCATGCATCCAGATGGAGGGCGAGCATGTGCCAGCTGCCCTGGGGCCTTCCTCTCTGGACACCCCCAAGATAAGCGGAATCTCATTCCCCCCCACCCCCTGACATTGACCCCCTTAACTCCAGCAGGTGAGTACACAGGGGATACTCACACACCAGTGCTGCAGACTCCCAGTAGGATGGAGCCATCAAGGCCCCATTCCTCCAAGGGATGCCCGCCACGGTCATCCACAGCAACAGGGCAGTGCACTAAGCAGACTGTCTCCACCTCAGCTGCTAATGTCGGGGTCGCACCTAGACATAGTGGTAGAAAACAGAAAAATAAACAGTTTTGAGCACAAAGGTGGCACGGGTGCTATAAATATTGTGCACATATTGCAGAAGTTTAAATATATCTTTATTAACTGTGATATTTGATGCATTCTTGTAAATTGTTTGCTTTGTTTCAGTTGAAAGGGAAAATGTTTATTGGAGGCCTAGGCAGAACCGCACTGATGCTTGCAAAGCATTTCAGTAAGTGTTCAGTGTCCATTTATCATTGCTATTTGAGCCTTCAGTCTTCAATGATGGCTGTGCGTTGTTTGCAGATTTTTCATTTTCTTCACTACTAACATGCCTTACATTTGTGGTTCTGCAGTCACACCGTTACTTTCCTTGCATTGGTGTATTGTCGGTTCCATTGTAGCCCTGAGAAGATTTGATCTGTCGGTCACATCAAAGTGCTGCAACATTGTAGCTTCCTATGCACGCGGGTTAATGCCTTGATGCAGGACAATTTTTCCAATGGAGATGCAGGTCTCTTTTAATGAAGTTAATAGCATACAGGCCGTTAGGCACATCCCCACTACAGGTTCATGTTGTCAGAAGAGCCCTTATTCATTGCTGCTATCAAAAAGAAGACCTCAGGCGTATGTGAACATATTTGGAGAATGTTTTTTCTCCTCCCAACGTTCCTTTATGAAGTGGTTTAATGTTGTCTAAAATATGCAAATATTAGGTTTTCCCTGACGTCTTTTTCACATGGCCCTTATATCTATAACGGCATCATTGGCAATGTTGTCCTCTTCCTTACCCTCTTCATAGTCATGTTCATCTGAGGAGGACCGCTGTTCCCCCACCTGCAGAATGTTGCCGCAACTAATTGCCAGCAGACAACAATTATTCTTGAGACCCTCTGTGACACGTACTGAAGAGCCCCTCCAGACTGGTCAAGGCAGCAGAGTGCATTTTCAGCATGCCAATGGTGTGTTCGATGATGGCTCTGGTAAATGTGTCTCTCTACAGCTGTGCTTTAGGGATGCCGCACTGGTGTCATCAACCATGTACAAAGGGGGTAACCTGAGCGGGGAGACTGAGGAGGAGGAAACAAGGATAGAAACGAAAGACAGGAAACAAAAAGGCAAAAGTGGAATGCCTAGAAATCAAGGGCAAGAAACAAATACGGCCATAGTGCGAAATAATGCTAAGAGTGTTAAAAAGACAAGTCTAAAGACATTGTGTCTCAATGCGCGGAGTATTCACAATAAGGTAGGCGAATTAACCGCGCAAATAGATGTATATAGATATGATATAGTTGCGATTACGGAGACATGGCTGCAGGGTGACCAAGGATGGGAAATGAACCAGGGGTATTCAATATTTAGGAAGGACAGGCAAAAAGGGAAAGAAGGTGGAGTAGCGTTGTTAGTAAAAGAGGAAATCAATACAATAATGAGGAATGATATTAGCTCAGAGAATCCTGATGTGGAATCTGTATGGGTGGAGCTAAAAAACACCAAGGGGCAGAAAACATTGGTGAGGGATGTATATAGACCCCCAAACAGCAGTGGTGATGTAGAGGATGGCATTAAACAGGAAATTAGAGATGCATGCAATAACGGTGCAACTGTAGTTATGGGTGGCTTTATTCTACATATAGATTGGGCAATCCAAATTAGCAATAATACTGTAGAGGAGGAATTCCTGGAGTGCGTACGTGATGGTTCTTTGCACCAATACATTGAGGAACCAACTAGAGAACAGGCCATCCTAGACTGGGTATTGTGTAATGAGAAAGGATTAGTTAACAATCTTGTTGTACGGGGTCCCTTGGGGAAGAGCGACCATAACATGATAGAATTCTTCATTAAGGTGGAGAGTGAGAGAGCTGATTCTGAGACGAGGGTCCTGAATCTAATAAAGGAAACTATGAAGGTATGAGGCACGAGTTGGCTATGATAGATTGGGGAACGTTACTTAAAGGGTTGACAGTGGATTGGCAATGGCTAGCATTTAAAGAGCGCATGGACGAATTACAACAATTGTTCATTCCTGTCTGGTGCAAAAATAAAACAGGAAGGGTGCCTCAACCGTGGCTTACAAAATAAATTAGGGATAGTATTAGATCCAAGGAGGAGAAATATAAAATGGCCAGACCAAGCAGCAAACCTGAGGATTGGGAGCAGTTTAGAATTTAGCAAAGAAGGACAAAGGGATTGATTAAGAAGGGGAAAATAGAGTATAAGAGTAAGCTTGCAGAGAACATAAAAACTGACTGTAAAAGCTTCTATAGATATGTGAAGAGAAAAAGATTAGTGAAGAAAAATGTGGGTCCCATACAGTCAGAAACAGGGGAATTTATAATGGAGAACAAAGAAATGGCAGACCAATTAAATACATACTTTGGTTCTGACTTTACAAAGGAGGACACAAATTACCTCCCAGAAATGTTGGGGAACATAGGGTCCAGTGAGAAGGAGGAACTGCATGAAATCAGTATTCGTAGGGAAATGGCGTTAGGGAAATTGATGGGATTGAAGGCCAATAAATCCCCAGGGCCTGATAATCTACATCCCAGAGTACTTAAGGAAGTGGCCCTAGAAATGGTCTATCGACTCTGGAACAGTTCCAACAGATTGGAAGGTAGATAATGTAACCCCACTATTTAAAAAAGGAGGTAGAGAGAAAACAGGGAATTAATAACCAGTTAGCCTGATATTAGTAGTGGGGAAAATGCTAGAGTCCATTATAAAAGATGTAATAGCAGAGCATTTGGAAAACAATGACAGGATCGGACAAAGTCAACATGGATTTATGAAAGGGGAATCATGCTTGACAAATCTACTGGAATTTTTTGAGAATATAACTAGTAGAATAGATAAGGAAGAACCAGTGGATGTGGTGTATTTGGACTTTAAGAAGGCTTTCGATAAGGTCCCAAATAAGAGATTAGCGTGCAAAATTAAAGCACATGGGATTGGGGGTAAGGTACTGACATGGATTGAGAACTGGTTGGCAGACAGGAAAATAAGAGTAGGAATAAACGGGTATTTTTCCAAGTGGCAGGCAGTGACTAGTGGGGTACTGCAGGGATCAGTGCTAGGACCCCAGCTATTCACAATATATATTAATGATATAGATGAGGGAATTAAATGTAATATATCCAAGTTTGCAGACGACACCAAACTGGGTGGGAGTGTGAACTGTGAGGAGGATGCAGAGAAGCTCCAGTGTGATTTGGACAGGTTGAGTGAGTGGGCAAATACATGGCAGATGCAGTATAATGTGGATAAATGTGAGGTTATCCACTTTGGTGGCAAAAACAGAAAGGCAGATTATTATCTGAACGGCAATAGATTGGGAAAGGGGGAGGTGCAGCGAGACCTGGGTGTCCTTGTGCACCATTCACTGAAAGTAAGCATGCAGGTTCAGCGGGCAGTTAAGAAGGAAAATGGTACGTTGGCTTTCATACAAAGAGGATTCGAGTACAGGAGCAAGGATGTCTTGCTGCCATTATACAAGGCCTTGTTGAGGCCACATCTAGAGTATTGTGTGCATTTTTGGCCCCGATTCTGATGAAGGATGTTCTTGCAATGGAGGGAGTGCAGCAAAGGTTCACCAGACTGATTCCTGGGATGGCAGGACTGACGTATGAAGAGAGATTGGGTCAATTAGGCTTGTATTCGCTAGAGTTTAGAAGAATGAGAGGGGGTCTCATAGAAACCTACAAAATTCTAACAGGATTGGACAGACTAGATGCAGGAAGGATGTTCCCGATGGTGGGGGAGTCCAGGACCAGGGGTCACAGTCTAAGCATAAGGGGTAAGCTATTTAGGACTGAGATGAGGAGGGACTTCTTCACCCAGAGAGTGGTAAACCTGTGGAATTCTCTACCACAGAAAGCAGTTGAGGCCAAATCATTAAATATATTCAAGAAAGAGTTAGATATCATTCTTAAGGCTAAAGGAATCAAGGGATACAGGGAGAAAGCGGGAACAGGGTACTGAGTTTGAATGATCAGCCATGATGGTATTGAATGGTGGTGCAGGCTCAAAGGGCCGAATGGCCTACTCCTGCTCCTATTTTTCTATGTTTCTATGTAATCCTTGTCACCAAGGATCCAGCCATCTACTTCAGCTGGTTTCTCAAAAATTCCTGTCAGCTGTGAGTTCCTCAAAATTTATGAGTCATGACAGCTCCCTGGGAAACATGTGCAAACATGAATGATTCTTCTCATGTGGTCGCAAACCAGCTGTACATTCAAAGAGTGGAAGGCTTTGCAATTCACAAATGCAGCAGGCTAGTCCCAGGGAGCTCTAATGGCCACATGAATGCATTCGATCACTCCTTGCACTCTAGGGAACTCGTTGATGGCACCGAAGGTTGCAGATCTTGCTGCCTGGCTGTCCCCATCTACAGGTAAGTAGATTAAATCATTTGCTCAACGAAATAGGGCATTGGTCACCTCTTTGATGCACCTATGGGTTTCAGACTGTGATATGCCACATATGTTGCCCGTTGATTCCTGGAAGACAAACAAATTGAGTGCAGTAGTCACCTTGAGGGCAACTGGCATGGGATTCCCACCAAAGCCAAGCGGTTGCAGATCATGCCGCAGGATCATACAAATTTCTGTGACCATTTCACATGACATCCTTTGGCATGGCTGGTATTGCCTCTCTGATATTTGAAGGTAATTTGTCCTTGTCCTGAGTATGTGATGAAGTGCCAATGCCTGTCTTCGATAACGCCGTTCCTGGATGTCATAATTCGGAGCATCCTCACCTTGTTGTTCTGCCTGTTGCTGGCGTTCAGGCATCATGCATTGAGGGGAAAGAGCCCTCCTTAGTTGCTCCCTCTACTCTTCTTCCCATGGTAGTAGACAAATTGGGTGTATGAGACCCATGTTGCTGCAGCTTTTCAAATAATGAAATAAGCAGAGGGTTTCAATTCAGTTCTCTGTTGCCAGTCAGCTGAGCCATCGAAGCAATGTGCAGTTCGCTTTTATATGCCTTAAAATTGCAGCCAGGTGGAAATCCCACTATCATTTGTCTCCTCCCACTCTCCTTGCGATCCTTGAGTGGCCATGTAGTTTGCATTATCAACAGCTAAACTGGAGTCAATGGGAATTGGGGGGAAACTCTCCACTGTTACACCAAGCACAAAGGAAGATGGTTGTGGTTGTTGGAGGTCAATCATCTCAGTCCCAGGACATCACTGCAGGAGTTCCTCAGGGTAGTGTCCTAGGCCCAAACATCTTCAGCTGCTTCATCAATGACCTTCCCCCCATCATAGGATCAGAAGTGGGGATGTTCGCTGATGATTGCTCAATGTTCAGTACCATTCGCAACTCCTCATATAACTGATGCAGTTGTGTCCATATACAGCAAGACCTGGACAACATCCAGGCTTGGGCTGTTAAGTGACAAGTAACATTCGCACCACACAGTTGCCAGGCAATGACCATCTCAAACAAGAGAGAATCCAACCATCTCCCCTTGACATTCATTGGCATTACCATTACTGAATCCCGCACCGTCAACATCCTGGGGGTTACCATTGACCAGAAACTGAACTGGACCAGCTATATAGGTACTGTGGCTACAAGAGCAGGTCAGAGGCTAGGAATCCTGCGGCGAGTAACTCACCTCCTGACTCCCCAAAGCCTGCCCACCATCTACAAGGCACAAGTCAGGAGCGTGATGGAATACTCTCCACTTGCCTGGATGGGCGCAGCTCCAACAACACTCAAGAAGTTCGATACCATTCAGGACAAAGCAGCCCACATGATTGGCACCCCATCCACCACCTTCAACATTCACTCGCTCCATCACCAAGCACAGCAGCAGCAGTGTGTACCATCTACAAGATGCACTGCAGTATAAAGCCTGGCTCAGGTATGAAATTAAAACCCGACCCGGGCCTGACCCGACAACAGCCAACCCAAACCTGAACCAGGCCCAAGTCCTTTAATTTTCTTCCTGCCTGACCCGACCCGAAAATATCAAACATATTATTGAAACAATAAAAAATCACGTCAAAACGTAGATAAAAAGAAAACAACACAACAAAACAGTACAGTCCAGCTCGACCCGACTCGAGCCCGAATGTTGGACACAAAATATAGACTGACCCAAACCGAAACCGGCACATGTAGTTGGGTTTGGTCGGGTAGCCAGGCTTTATTGCAGTAACTCACCAGGGCTCCTTCAACAGCACCTTCCAAACCTGCAACCTCTACCACCCAGAAGGACAAGGGCAGCAGATGCATGGGAACATCACAACCTGCAAGTTCCCCTCCAAGCTACTAACCATCCTGACTTGGAAATATATCACCGTTCCTTCACTGTCACTGGGTCAAAATCCTGGAACTCCCTTCCTAACAGCACTGTGGGTGTACCTATCCCACATGGACTGCAGCAGTTCAAGAAGGAGGCTCACCATCACCTTCTCATGGGCAATTAGGGATGGGCATTAAATGCTGGCCTGGCCAGCGACGCCCACATCCCGTGAAAGAATTTTTGAAAAATTATTGGAGAAAATGGTATGTGTACAATTTAGAGCAAGTCTCCCCATCTTCCAATCTCCTCCTGTAACCTTCCAGCCTGCACCCGTTACCCTTAACCCACCCAATATAACCTTAATCCTTCCCTCTGTTACCATTGAACCTTCCCCCATTACCTTGGATAGTGTCATAATTAATTTATTCATGCCATTCCTCCCCTGTTCCTACTCCCATTACATAGAAACATAGAAAATAGGAGCAGGAGTAGGCCATTCGGTCCTTCGAGCCTGCTCCGCCATTCATTATGATCATGGCTGATCATCCAACTCAGTAACCTGTTCCCGCTTTCCCCCCATATCCTTTGATCCCTTTAAACCCAACAGCTATATCTAACTCCTTCTTTAAAATATACAATGTTTTGGCCTCAACTGCTTTCTGTGGTAGTGAATTCCACAGGTTCACCACTCTCTGGGTGAAGAAATTTCTCCTCATCTCAGTCCTAAATGGTTTACCCCGTATCCTTAGACTATGACCCCGGTTCTGACTACCCCACCATCGGGAACATCCTTCCTGCATCTACCCTGTCAAGTTCTGTTAGAATTTTATAGGTTTCTTTGAGATCCCCCCTCACTCTTCTGAACTCCAGCGAATATAATCCTAACCGACTCAATCTCTCCTCATAAGTCAGTTCCGCCATTCCAGGAATCAGTCTGGTAAACCTTTGCTGCACTCCCTCTATAGCAAGAATATCCATCCTCAGATAAGGAGACCAAAACTGCACACAATATTCCAGGTGTAGCCTCACCAAGGCCCTGTATAATTGCAGCAAGACATCCCTGCTCCTGTACTCGAATCCTCTCGCTATGAAGGCCAACATACCATTTGCCTCTTTTACCGCCTGTTGGTCCTGCATGCTTACCTTCAGCGACTTGTATACAAAAACACCCAGGTCTCGTTGCATATTCCCCTCTCTCAGTTTATAGCCGTTCAGATGATAATCTGCCTTCCTGTTTTTGCTGTCAAAGTGGATCATCTCTCATTTATCCACATTATACTGCATCTGCCATGCATTTGCCCACTTACTCAACTTGTCCAAATCACCCTGAAGCCTCTCTGCATCCTCCTCACAACTCACCCTCCCACCTAGTTTTGTGTCATCTGCAAATTTGGAGATATTACATTACATATTACATTTACAATCGTCATGCCAACTCTAACCCTTGATCCTCCTCAAATCCACCTTAATATTATTGCCAAGTCTCGTTCCCCTCCCTATGAGGTCATAGAATACCCAACCCAAGTCTTGGCCTACCCCCCCTGCAGAATCCATTCGCTCCCATTGACTGTGACTGCTCCATCTATCAGCCAGTACCCTGAATTTGCCCCACAGGTTCCCGACATTGACAGCACTCATCCCTCCCTTTAGGCTGCTCATGACCATCTGTTGATCGTAATGCTCAAATCAACCACCACCTCTGCAGCTGCCCACATCCAGCCTCAGCACCAATAGCAACCATTACAGACCCTGGACGCTTCCCTCTTCCCTCCTTGCTTCTCCATGCACCCGATCACCCCTACCTGTCCTCCCCGAGTACCCTCCCCGCTCCTCCCCCATGCCTTCGCGCCATCCCGAGAGGAATCATCCTTGCTGGTGCCGAGCCTGAAGACAAACATCCATTCCAATGTTGGTGTTCGTTTTGCCGATGAGTTCAAGAAAGAAAAACACTGACCTCTGACTCAACTGCACAAAGTCGACTGGCATGTCCACTTAATCTGGCAGGTAGGACTTAACTGGAACTAAGCGTGAGGTAATAAGTATTCATGGCATGTAAATGAATGCAAAGCTGCAATCCACCACCATGCGGGGGGAACCCCGGAATGCCGCAAACATGCCGTCAACTTAATTTCGATAAAAAATCCTGCCGTCAGAAATTAGAAAAAACACTTCCAACCTAAGTTGAGGGGTGATAGATATAGGACAGATGTCAGAGGTAGTTTCTTTACTCAGAGAGTAGTAGGGGCGTGGAACGCCCTGCCTGCAACAGTAGTAGACTCGCCAACTTTAAGGGCATTTAAGTGGCCATTGGATAGACATATGGATGAAAATGGAATAGTGTAGGTCAGATGGTTTCACAGGTCGGCGCAACATCGACGGCCGAAGGGCCTGTACTGCGCTGTAATGTTCTAATCTAATCTAATCTAATGAAATCACCCCGCATGCCAAACATTCTGCTCTTGCAGGGCTCATAAAATTCCACCCCAAGTCTCAGGAGTGGGATTTGAACCCACGGCCTTCTAACTCAGAGACTAGAGTGCAACCGAGCCACAACTGACAGTTTCTATCAATGTAAACTTGCAAACATGTCATTACATAGTAGTTACAGCACAGAAACAGATCAGTCAGCTCAACTGGTCTATGCTGGTGTTTATGCTCCACACGAGCCTCTCCCATCTCTCTTCATTTCACTCTATTTGAATATCCTATTCCTTTCTCCCTCATGTGTTTTCTAGCTTCCTCTTAAATGCATTGATGCTATTCACCACAATCACTCCTTGTGGTAGCGAGTTCTACATTCTCGCCACTTTCTGGGTAAAGAAGTTAAAAGTCATTAAAATACCAAGAACTACAAATCGTAATGCATTAGCACAGAGTGAGCAATATCACAGTTTGATCCTTACCTTGTTGGAGGGATATCAGTGGAGTAAAGTTCCACATCTGTATCAGCGAGCAGGACTGCCTTCATGCCTCGGGCACACAGCATATTATCACAGAACTTGCAGCATAGCAACGCAACCAGCTTATTCTTAAACGTCAGTGTCGACATCTCTGACTTCTGTTACTGAACTTGATAACGGTCAAACGTACTTTAAAAAATGTACTTTTAAAACTGTCTCTCCAATTTGCCCCAGTGAATCAGTGGGTGAAATTATTAAATCGGATCATTAAAATATTCTTAATGACTTGTTTGTAGCAAATATTGATTCACGCTGTTTCTGTTCCCAGAAGAAAAAGTTGAATCTTGAAACACCCCACTATTTCTTGCAACTTAACACACAATCTCACTTTCCAACATCAAACTTTCACTCAATTAAAATAAAAAGTCAGTCAGACAACTTTCCCTCCCTAGATGTTTCAGACTGCTTGGCTTGCTCTCAATACCTGAATGTGCCCTTTCAGGATTACTATGTACTCCACTCTCATTACACCTCAGGCTCACACTCCTCGCTGTCTTTGTAGATCTGACCATTAGTGCATTTTTGACAGTCTCCCAACCCTCGTTAATCACGTGTGCCTGCCTGGATCTCTCTAGCAAAAGCTGGCTCTGGCTATATTTCTAATGCCTTTATGTGTACTCAGTGTCACTGCCCGAATCTCAGTGTCTGTCCAGAACTCCCCTGTATATCAGTAGCTGTGTTAACATATTTGACTGCTCCTCCCGTTTCGCAGGATCTGTCTCCCTCAAGCTTTGCGTACAAGTTCTATGTACCTCTCTGCAACCACACCCTCAACCTTTCATTGTCCCTTTCTCTATGTGCCTCTCTCAGTATATAACAACCCTCTCCCTCAGACTACCTCTGGTGATCTCTCTCTCACTCAGTGTGGTATGTGTGTGCTCCCTTTTGTCTGTATGCCTATATCTCTCAACATGTACCATCCATCTCTCTCAGGCTATCTTTATATATATATCTTGATCCCTCTATCTCTCAGTACACACTGACTGATCCCTCTATCTCTCAGTACACACTGACTGACCCCTCTATCTCTCAGTATACAATGATCCCTCTATCTCTCAGTACACACAGACTGATCCCTCTATCTCTCAGTATACACTGATCCCTCTATCTCTCAGTATACACTGACTGATCCCTCTATTTCTCAGTACACACTGACTGATCCCTCTATCTCTCAGTATACACTGATCCCTCTATCTCTCAGTACACACTGACTGATCCCTCTATCTCTCAGTATACACTGACTGATCCCTCTATCTCTCAGTATACACTGACTGATCCATCTATCTCTCAGTATACACTGACTGATCCCTCTATCTCTCAGTATACACTGATCCCTCTATCTCTCAGTACACACTGACTGATCCCTCTATCTCTCAGTATACACTGATCCCTCTATCTCTCAGTATACACTGATCCCTCTATCTCTCAGTACACACTGACTGATCCCTCTATCTCTCAGTATACACTGACTGATCCCTCTGTCTCTCAGTATACACTGACTGATCCCTCTATCTCTCAGTATACACTGATCCCTCTATCTCTCAGTACACACTGACTGATCCCTCTATCTCTCAGTATACACTGACTGATCCCTCTATCTCTCAGTACACACTGACTGATCCCTCTATCTCTCAGTATACACTGATCCCTCTATCTCAGTACACACTGACTGATCCCTCTATCTCTCAGTATACACTGATCCCTCTATCTCTCAGTATACACTGACTGATCCCTCTATCTCTCAGTATACACTGATCCCTCTATCTCTCAGTATACACTGACTGATCCCTCTATCTCTCAGTATACACTGACTGATCCCTCTATCTCTCAGTATACACTGATCCCTCTATCTCTCAGTGCACACTGACTGATCCCTCTATCTCTCAGTATACACTGATCCCTCTATCTCTCAGTGCACACTGACTGATCCCTCTATCTCTCAGTATACACTGATCCCTCTATCTCTCAGTGCACACTGACTGATCCCTCTATCTCTCAGTATACACTGATCCCTCTATCTCAGTACACACTGACTGATCCCTCTATCTCTCAGTATACACTGATCCCTCTATCTCTCAGTATACACTGACTGATCCCTCTATCTCTCAGTATACACTGACTGATCCCTCTATCTCTCAGTATACACTGATCCCTCTATCTCTCAGTATACACTGACTGATCCCTCTATCTCTCAGTATACGCTGACTGATCCCTCTATCTCTCAGTATACACTGATCCCTCTATCTCTCAGTATACACTGACTGATCCCTCTATCTCGGTTTACACTGACTGGCAGTTCTCTCTCTTGGCCCCGCCCCCTCATTTGACAGTTGACTCGGGAACGTTCGCCCACATTCAAATTCACGAGCTCACTTCCTATTGGCTGGGCGAGGCCGCAGTCTGATTGGTTTTTGGTTTAAAATGTGAAGCGCCAGTGGAGCGGGGAAGCCGTTCGCCGGTTAATCGGCACGGAGTGAGAATGCAGTCTCAGTCGCGTTGTGGGAAAAACTACAATAATTCACAAAATGCAAGAGTGGAAACTTTTGAAAACGATTCTTTATTAATTATATTTTTGTGAGAACTGATGTTAACTTCATGTTGATTTTAAACATTAAATAGGTAAAATTCCTTCTGGTCAGATTTATCAATCGACCTCAACGGCTCCAATGAAATAGGTGGGTGAATGGCTGCCAATCATCAATCTCCATCATGTATGGCTAACACTGCTGTCAATCATAGATTGTCCCCACCCAAAGCATTCATACTCTACTTTGATTGGAGGATCGGATCTATGGGCGTGTTTTCATTGCCCTTTATAGTCTGGCGAGGAAAGCAAGTGAGAGCAAGAGCGGCGGCCTCAGGGCCAGGGGAAGGTTTCTCTGCATTGGGCTCACTTGCACCTCCACACCAACAATTTTGAAACTGCAACTAGCTTTATTTGCCCCAGAATCAAACCACTTCAAAGCTACAGAATTAAGATTTATTTAGAGTGTACGTGCTAGAGCAAGATAAATTTAAAAACAGTAAATGCAATAAGTACTGGGCAGGTCTGGCAGTATCTGTGGAGAAAGAGTTAACATTTCAGATCAATTATCTTTCATCAAGATAAAGTTGGCCAGTCGGGTAGCAGGGCACATTGAATTATTAATGTAAGATCATAAGAAATAGGAGTAGGAGTAGGCCATTCTGCCCCTCAAGCCTGCACTGCCATTCAATAAGATCATGGCTGATCTGTCCCAGGCCTCAACTCCTCTTTCGGGCCTGCTCTGCCTAACCCTCGACTCCCCGAGATTTCAAAAATCTATCTACCTCCTCCTGAAATACATTTAGTGACCTAGCCTCCACAACTCTCTGAGGCAGAGAATTCCACAGATTCACCACCCTCTGAGAGAAGAAATTCCTTCGCATCTCAGTTTTAAATGTGTGACCCCTTATTCTGTAACTATATCCCCTAGTTCGAGATTCCCCCACCAATGGAAATATTGTCTCAACATCTACCCTGTAAAACCTCCTTAAAATCTTACATGTTTCTATAAGATCACCTCTCATTCTTCTAAACTCCAATGAATAAAGGCCTAACCTGTTTAGCAGTTCTTGATAAGACAATCCCTTCATCCCAGGAATCAGCCGAGTGAACCTTTTCTGAACTGCCTCCAATGCTAGTATATCCTTCCTTAAATACGGGGATCAAAACTGTACGCAGTACTGCAGCTGTGGCCTCACCAACACCTGGCACAGTTGTAACAAGACTTCCCTATTTTTAAACTCTAAACCCCAGCAATAAAGTCCAAAATTACATTTGCCTTCCTAATTACTTGCTGTACCTGCATACTAACCTTTTGTGTTTCTTGCACAAGAACACCCAGATCCCTCTGCACTGCAGTATTTTGTAGACTTTCTCCATCTAAATAATAGTCTGCCTTTTTATTCTTCCTACCTCACACTTTCCCATATTGAACACCATCTGCCACGTTTTTGCCCACTCACTTAACCTATCTATATCCCTTTGCAGATTCTTTTTGTCCTTATCACAACATGCCTTCCCATCTATTTTTGTATCGTCAGCAAATTTGGATACACTGCACTCTGTCCCATCCTCTAAGTCATTAATATAGATAGTAAATAGTTGAGGCCCTAGAACCGATCCTTGTGGCACCCCACTAGTTAGGCTTTCCAACCTGAAAAAGACCCATTGATCCCGACTCTCTGCCTTTTGTGTGTTAGCCAATCCTCAATCCATGCCAACACATTACCCCCAATACACTGAGCTCTTATTTTGTGCAATAATCTTTTATGTGGCACCTTATCAAACACCTTCTGAAAATCCAAATACACTACATCTACCGGGTTCCCCTTTATCCACCCTGCTTGTTATATCCCCAAAGAACTCTAACAAAGTTGTCAAACATGATTTCCCTTTCATAAAACCATGTTGACTCTGTTTGATTGCATTATGTTTTTCTAAATGTCCTGCTATTTCTTCCTTTATAATGGACTCTAGCATTTTCCCAATGACACATGTTAAGCTAACTGGTCTATAGTTTTGTGCTTTCTGTCTCCCTCCTTTCTTGAATAGGGGTGTCACATTAGTGGTTTTCCAATCTGCTGGTACCCTATCGGAATCCAGTGAGTTTTGGTATATTATGACCAATGCCTCCACTATCTCTGCAGCCACTTCTTGTAAAACCCATGGGTGCAGGTCATCAGGTCCTGGCGACTTGTCTGCCTTTAGTCCCATCAGTTTGTCCAGCACCTTTTCCCTCATGATCGAGATTGTTACAAGTTCCTCCCTCCCATTTACACCTTGTTCATCTATTATTGTTGGGATGTTTATAGTGTCCTCCACCGTGAAGACTGATGCAAAATATTGGTTTATACTATCTGCCATTTTCCTGTTCCCTGTCATTAATTCCCCAGTCTCATCCTCTAAGGGTCCCACACTTACTTTAGCTACTCTCTTCCTTTTTATATACCCATAGAAGCTCTTACTGTTTGTTTTTATATTTCTTGCCAATTCACTCTCATAATCAATTTTCTCCCTCTTTATTAGTTTTTTAGTCATCTGCTGCTGGTTTCGAAAAAATTCCCAATCCTCTGGCTTACCACTCGTTTTCGCTGCATTGTAGCCCTTTGTTTTTGATTTGATACTCTCCTTAACTTCCTTTGTTATCCACAGGTGGTTCATCGCTCTCTTCGAGTCCTTCCTTCTGACTGGAGTAAATGTTTCCTGAGTGTTACGAAATATCTGCTTAAAAGTCTGCCACTGCTCATCTACTGAATTCCCCTTTAGTCTATCTTCCCAGCCTGCTTTGGACAACTCTTTCTTCATACCTCTGTAATTGCCCTTGTTTAAGTTGAAGACACTGGTTTGAGACCCAAGTTGCTCATCCTCAAACTGAATTTGAAATTCTACCGTGTTATGATCGCTTCCCCCTCAAGGATCCTTAACTACGAGATCTCTTATTAATCCCAGATCATTACATATTACCAAATCTAAAATAGGCTGTTCCCTGGTGGTGAACATACAATGCCATGAGTTGAGGGATGTAACATCTTCCTGACTAGATTCCAATATTTGGACATCATTTTCCTTGTGCTCAGGATATTGGGTGTTTTTCTCTATTTGCTCTTGGGATGCGGCTGATGCAAACAGGACGGCATTGATTGCCCATCTTGAGTTTTCCTGAGAAGTTGTTGGTGGGTCGCCTTCTTGAAATATATTGCTGTTCCTTTATTGTCACTGGGTCAAAACCTGGAACTTCCTGCCTTACAGCACTGTCAGAATAGCTTCACCACATAGACGACAGCAGGTCAAGAAGGTGGCTCATTACCACTTTCTCAAGGGTAATTAGGGTTGGGCAATAAATGCTAGCCTTATTATTAACACCCACATCCATAAACAAATTTAAAAAAAAGAATTTTACTTGCCACTTGTTAGCCCCAGTCTTGATTTTATCCTGATCCTCTTGTAGACTGGCATGAGCTCATTTGCAGTATAAGGATGTAAAGGGTTAATGTTGAGTGAGAGCGACCACTCCTGCTGTAAGAGTGATGATGTCATAATCACATGAGGTTAGGCTGGAGAGAAGAGAGAGCAGCAGGAAGGATGCTCGATTGGGAGGCCTAATGAGAGTGTATATACGATTATGTAAATAATAAGCAGTTCTTAGTTGACCTTATCCTGAGTCAGAGATTTTCTCCAGAACGTCTGTTTCACTAATAAATACAACAACAACAACACACAATATGGTGGCACCAGTTAAAACGACCAAGAAAATTTGAAGATCTCCCTACCTTGTGGAGAAGTGCAAAAAAACAGCATATCGAGTCGGGGGACTGCAACGACATCAGGAGCTGCACCGTAGCCACAGATGATGCGGACAGTCAGTGAGAAGCCCTGCAGCCTCTCAGACTGCACCACAGAAGCGTAGGGTTCTGCATTGGTACATCCAAGTCCAGCGACCGAGTCTGAATTCCAGCATCGGGCGACGGTCCAGGATCGAGTGAGAGATTTATACGGGTCCAGTAACGATTAACGGTCTTCTTTGGCCTCCTCATCTCGAGAGACAATGGGTAGCGCCTAGAGGTGGTCAGTGGTTTGTGAAGCAGCACCTGGAGTGGCTATAAAGGCCAATTCTAGAGTGACAGACTCTTCCACAGGCGCTGCAGATAAAATTGGTTGTCGGGGCTGTTACACAGTTGGCTCACTCCTTGCACTTCTGTCTTTTTTCCTGGCATCTGCTGAGTCTCTTCAACTCGCCACTCTTTAGCCCCGCCTTTATGGCTGCCTGCCAGCTCTGGCGATCACTGGCAACTAACTCCCAGGACTTGTGGTCAATATCACAGGACTTCATGTCGCGTTTGCAGACGTCTTTAAAGTGGAGACATGGACAGCCGGTGGGTCTGATACCAGTGACAAGCTTGCTGTACAATGTGTCTTTGGGGATCCTGCCATCTTCCATGCGGCTCACATGGCCAAGCGATCTCAAGCGCCGCTGGCTCAGTGGTGTGTATATGCTGGGGATGTTGGCCACCTCGAGGACTTCTGCGTTGGAGATACGGTCCTGCCACCTCATGCCAAGGTTCTCCGGAGGCAGCGAAGATGGAATGAGTTGAGACGTCGCTCTTGGCTGACATACGTTGTCCAGGCCTCGCTGCCATAGAGAAAGGTACTGAGGACACAGGCTTGAAACACTCGGACTTTTGTGTTCTGTGTTCTAGGTAGGTGAACTCTTGAACCACTTCCAGAGCGTGGTCATTGATATTGATGGATGGAGCATTTCTGACGTCCTGTCCCATGATGTTCGTTTTCTTGAGGCTGATGGTTAGGTCACATTCGCTGTAGGCAGCCGCAATCCTGTCGATGAGTCTCTGCAGATAATGAGGACTTTCTGTACTTTGGTCTTCGCTCTTAGACGGGCAAGGTTGAACAACCTGCCACCTGATCTTGCGTGGAGGAAAATTCCTTCTTCTGAAGACTTGAATGCATGTGAGAGCAGCAGTGAGAAGAAGATCCCAAACAGTGTAGGTGCAAGAACGCAGCCCTGTTTCACGCCACTCAGGATAGGAAAGGGGTCTGATGAGGCACCGCTATGCTGAATTGTACCTTTCATATTGTCATGGAATGAGGTGATGATACTTAGTAGTTTTGGTGGACATCCAATCTTTTCTAGTAGTCTGAAGAGACCACGTCTGCTGATGAAGTCAAAGGCTTTGGTGAGATCAATGAAAGAAACGTAGAGGGGCATCTGTTGTTCGCGGCATTTCTCCTGTAGCTGGCGAAGGGAGAACAGCATGTCAATGGTGGATCTCTCTGCTCAAAAGCCGCACTGTGCCTCTGGGTAGACACGCTCAGCCAGCTTCTGGAGTCTGTTTAAAATGACTCGAGCAAAGACTTTCCCCACTATGCTGAGCAGGGAGATTCCACGGTAGTTGTTGCAGTCACCGCGGTCACCCTTGTTCTTATAGAGGGTGATGATATTGGCATCGCGCATGTCCTGTGGTACTGCTCCCTCATCCCAGCACAGTTCATGGAGTGCTGAGCGTATAGCAGGCTTGGCACTCTTGATTATTTCATGGGTAATGCCGTCCTTTCCAGGGGCTTTTCCACTGACTAGAGAATCAATGGCATCACTGAGTTCCGATTTTGTTGGCTGTTCGTCCAGCTCATCCGTGACTGGCAGAGACTGGGCTGCATTGAGGGCGGTCTCAGTGACAACATTCTCCCTGGAGTACAGTTCTAGGTAGTGCTCCACCCAGCAGTCCATTTGCTTGTGTTGGTCAGTGATTGTGTCCCCTGATTTAGACTTGAGGGGGGGTGCGATCTTGCTGATGGTTGGCCCAAAAGCTCTCTGAATGCCAACATACATTCCTCTGATGTTTTCAGTGTCGGAGGCCAGCTGAATACGACTGCATAGGTGTTGCCAGTAGTCATTTGTACAGCGCCTGGCTGTTCTTTGTGCCGCGCTTCTGGCTACTTTAAGTGCTACGGATGTTAACTCGCTGGGGGCTTTCTTGCAGTTCAACAGTGCAATGCGCTTAGCAGCTATGACAGGTTCCAGCTCTTCAAAGTGAGATTGAAACTAATCTGCATTCTGCTTCTCACGTTTGCCAAAGGTGGTCATTGCTGAGTCATAGATGGCATCTCTGATGTGGGCCCACTTGGTCTCTGCATGCCCTGCAGGAGTGTTTTGAAAGGCTTTTTCAAGTGAATTTAGAAACTTATTTAACAGCTGTGGATAAGAAATTCTGTTAATGTTGATGCGCGGGTGGCCCTTCTGCTTGGAGTGATGTAGCTTCTTTGGTTTGAGTCTAACTTTGCTGCACAGCAGGGAGTGGTCGGTGTCACAGTCCGCACTGTGGAAGCTGCGTGTGATTTGGACACTATTTTTAGAGGCGCGCCTTGTGACGATGAGGTCCAGCTGGTGCCAATGACATGATCTTGGGTGCCTCCATGAAACCTAGTGACAGGGTTTAGTATGAAAGAACGATTTGGTGATACAGAGGTTGTGATAGGTACACAACTCCAGCAGTCTCTGTCCATTCTCATTCATCCTTCCAATGCCATAGCGCCCAAGGCAGGAGGGCCATGAGTCATGGTCGGCCCCAACCCTGGCGTTAAAGTCCCCCAGCAGGAACAAATGTTCAGTATTAGGAATGCTACTAATGATATTATGGAGTTCCTCGTAGAACTGGTCTTTAACTTCAGGTGGGGAGCAGAGTGTTGGATCATAGATGCTGAGTAGGTGTACTGGACCAGAGGTGGTGAGCAGTCGGATGGACAGTATGCGTTCCGAGCCATTTGAAGGTGGCTCTATCATGCTGAGCAAAGAGTTTCTGATGGCGAAGCCCACTCTATGCTGTCTTGGTTCTTCAGGATCCCTACCCTGCCAGTAGTAGGTGTAGTCTTGCTCTCTTAGAGAGCTGCTCGCAGGGAGACGTGTATCCTGAAGTGCTGCAATGTCCACATTGAGTCTACTGAGCTCGTTGTTAATGATGGCGATCTTCTGAGCGTTGTTGATTTGTGTAAGGGCTTCCGACAGGTCAGGACACATAGTTCTGACGTTCCAGCTTGCAAAACGAAGGGCTGGTACCTTCTTTCCTTTTTTTGTTGTGCTGTTTGGTGCGGTGTTACAGTCTACTTGTCATGTAGTGGGTCAAAACCACAGGTAGAGAAGTCAATCTCAGGTGAAGAGATGACTCGGGAGTCAGGGGAGTTGGCAGCTATTGCTCAGCCAGACCGCAGAGAGAAAGCAGAAAGGTCGGAAAGCGTGGGAAGTCCCCAAAACATCACAAAAACTTCCATTCAAGTCTGCAAGATTTCAAAACAAAGGGGGAACACCCTCGAAAGCCTTACCAAAGTGAAGGAAGTAATATGGATTCAAAATTCGGAATGCCAGAAAGTTTTTAAGATCTAGACGGACCCAATCAGGTTCTAAATTGGTCTATTTGGAGAAAGAGGTTCCTAAGTTTTAGGATTGCCTCCCAACTCCAGGCAAAGTCAGAAGTTGAACAGGTCGATACTCTTTTATATTCAGTAGGTGCGATTGTGGATGATGTAATTATGAGGCAAGGGATAAGCTAGGCTTCTGATAAATTTGAAGATGTCCTTCAAGCTTTTGACAAACATTTTAATCTTCACAGCAATAAAGTCCTGGAAAGGGCCATATTTAATAAATGGGTGCAGAAGATAGATGAATCCATAGATTCTTACATTAATGATCTATACCATTTGGCAGAGGGATGGGAATACGATGAATGAAAGGCAGAACTAATCAGAGACTGAACAGTTGTCGGCATAGCTGATGAATCTTTGTCAGACCTTTTGCAGTCGAAGAAGGATCTTACGTTTGAAAAGGCCATTCGGATTGTAAGACAGGCTGAAGTTCGCAAACAAAATAGGGCCATTCTGCAGGCTGAAGACAAGCCATGGATGAGAAGAAATCCAGTGACAGTTTGTGAAGCTAAGTTCTGAGAAACACTTTGTGGAAAAGAAGACACACACAGGTGAGAAGGTGCATGACACTGCGAAACCGTACCAATGCTGTGGAGCCAGGAAGACCCACAGAAGGGAGCAGTGTCCAGCAAATAAAGCTGAGTTCATCAATTGTAAAAAGACTGGACATTATGGGAAAATGTGCCAGAGCAAAACTGCTTCACTCAAGAGTGCAAAGCAGAAGCCTTTCACGCAGAGAACAGTGAATCAAATACATCAGTATCCAGAAGATAAAACACCAGGCGATTTCCGAGGGGAAATTAATGACACAAATCAGACATAAATGGACACCTCACGAATTTTAAACTGGACTCAGGTGCTAGTGTCAGAATTCTTTCAGACCAAGAACCATGGTTGATGAGACACTGCCTTCAACCAGCAGTTACACAGTTACATGTTCCAGGCTGGCAACAACTGAGAGTAAAGGGCAAACTGCAAGCAATCTCCAACACAGAGGGAGACAAATCGTGGAGACCTTGTATGTCTTGCATAATCAATAATTTTCCTTACTGAGTAGAAAAGCATGCTTAAACCTGTATTTGATCAAGAAGATAGTTGAAGTCAAGCAAACAGGTAAAGAATCGTTTCCAAGCAGAATACCTGAAGCTGTTCACGGGGCCCGGAAGACTCAAGACGTAGTACAAAATCACACTCAAGGAAAGGGCCAGGCCGGTGTGTATCTTTACACCCATAAAGATACCTCATCCATTATTAAGCCAAATTCAAGACCAATTGGAAGAGATGACAAGAATGGGTGTTATCTCTCCTGTAACACAACCAATGGAGTGGTGTTCAGCCATGGCTCCTGTCCCAAAACAGAATGGAACTCTGCATATTTGCATGGATTTAACACAGCTCAACAAAGCAGTTGTGCGTGAAATTTACCCAATGTCCACAGTTGATGACAGCTTAGCGAGACTAGCTCAGAACACCATGTGTACAAACTTGATGCCAATAGTGGGTTTTAGCAGGTTCCCCTAGATGAGACATCTAGATTATTGTCTACATTTATTACACCTTTCTGGAGATTTTGTTTTAATAGGTTACCATTTGGAATAACTTCTGCACAAGAGATCTTTTAAGGGCCTATGTCTAACATCTTAGGGCTCAAAGGAGTTATTTGTCACATGGATAACATCCTGATACATGGGCAGTCAGTCGAGGAACATGACTAAAAGAGTTCAAACTTTTTTTAAAATATTCTTTATTGGGATGTGGGCATAGCTGGCTACGTCAGCATTTATTGCCCATCCCTAGTTGCCTTTGAGAAGGTGGTGGTGAGCTGCCTTCTTGAACTGCTGCAGTCCTTGGGGTGTAGGTACACCCACAGTGCTGTTAGGAAGGGAGTTCCAGGATTTTGACCCAGCAACTGAAGGAACGGCAATATAGTTCAAAGTGAGAATGGTGTGAGACTTGGAGGGGAAATTGCAGATGGTAGTGTTCCCATGTATCTGCTGCCCTTGTCCTTCTAAGTGGTAGGGGTCGCAGGTTTGGAAGATGTTGTCGAAGGAGCCTTGGCAAGTTACTGCAGTGCATCTTGTAGATGGTACACACTGCTGCCACTGTGCGTCTGTGGTGAAGGGCGTGAATGTTGAAGGTGGTGGATGGGGTGCCAATCAAGTGGGCTGCTTTGTCCTGGATGGTGTTGAGCTTCTTGAGTGTTGTTGGAGTTGCACCCATCCAGGCAAGTGGAGAGTATTCCATCACACTCCTGACTTGTGCCTAGTAGATGGTGGACAGGCACTGGCGAGTCAGGAGGTGAGTTACTCATTGCAGAATTCCCAGCCTCTGATCTGCTCTTGTAGCCACAGTATTTAGGTGGCTTGTCCAGTTCAGTTTCTGGTCAATGGTAACCCCCAGGAGGTTGATAGTGGGGGATTCAGCAATGGTAATGCCATTGAATATCAAGGGGAGATGGTTAGATTCTCTCTTGTTTGAGATGGTCAATGCCTGGCACTTGTGTGGCGCGAATGTTACTTGCCATTTATCAGCCCAAGCCTGGATCTAGTCCAGGTCTTGCTGTATCTGGACATGGGCTGTTTCACTATCTGAGGAGTCATGAATGGTGCTGAACACTGTGCAATCATCAGCCAACATCCCCACTTCTGACCTTATGATGGAGGAAGGTCATTGATGAAGCAGCTGAAGATGGTTGGGCCTAGGACACTTCCCTGAGGAACTCCTGCAGTGATGTCCTGGGACTGAGATGATTGACTTCCAACAACCACAATCATCTTCCTTTGTTCTAGGTATGACTTCAACCAGTGGAGAGTTTTCCCCCCGATTCCCATTGACTCCAGTTTTGCTAGGGCTCCTTGATGCCATACACGGTCAAATGCTGCCTTGATGTCAAGGGCAGTCAATCTCACCTCACCTCTTGAGTTCAGCTCTTTTGTCCATGTTGGGACAAAGGCTGTAATGAAGTTAGGAGCTGAGTGGCCCTGGTGGAACTCAAACTGAGCATCAGTGAGCAGGTTATTGCTGAGCAAGTGCTGTTTGATAGCACTGTTGATGACCCCTTCTATTCTTTGCTGATGATCGAGAGTAGACTGATAGGCTGGGTTGGGTTTGTCCTGCTTTTTGTGTACAGGACATACCTGGGCAATTTTTCACATTGCCGAGTAGGTGCCAGTGTGGTAGCTGTACTGGAACAGCTTGGCTAGGGGCGCGGCAAGTTCTGTAGCACAGGTCTTCAGTACTATTGTCTGAATATTGTCAGGACCCATAGCCTTTGTAGTATCCTATGCTATGGTAATTGACCAGGTACATTTGTCCTGTTTTATTGTGGATACGACATAACTGGGCATTCTTCCACATTGTCAGGCAGATACGAGTGTCCAAACTATATTAGAAATGCTTGACTAAGACAGTGGCTAGCTCTGGTGCACAGGTCTTCCGCACTACCACGAAAATGTTTTTAGGGACCATAGACTTTGTTGTTGTTTAGTGCACTCAGCCACTCCTTGTGGAGTGAACCTAATTGGCTGGTCATTCACCTCCCCTGTCCTTACTGGTCTACACTGGCTCTGCACCACCAGCACATTGAATCTAAAATCCTCATCATTGTCTTCAAGTACCTCTGTGGTCTCACCCCACTCATCCTCTACATCCCATATTGCTTGCTTCCCTTGCTCTTTTCACCCACCATTAGAGACAGAACCCCTAGCTGCCTTGAACCTACTCTCTAAACCTCCCTCCAACACTATTTTCTTAATTTCTATATCCACCACTAAAACCTTCTCAAAACCCATCTTTTGGACCAAGCTTCAGTTGTTCTTCTAATTCTCCTTCCATGTTTCATATTCATTCCTTTTTTCCATTTATCTATTCCCTTCCCCATCCACATAAGGCATCTTGGGGCATTTAAAGGCATTTTGTGAAAAAATAACAGCAACTTTCACAACCTCAAGATATCCAAAAGTGCTTTACACCCAAGTACTTTTAAGTGTAGTCACTGTTCTGAAAGTTAAATAACACTTGGCCCATGTGATGTCCTGGACTAATTTTGACTGTCTAAGGGGATCAGAGAGGAATTTTTCCCTTATTGGTCCAGGCTTTTTTCACTTTTTGTTTTGCTATTTGTGCACCACAAGATCTGACAAAACAGCAATAAAATAATGATCAGATGATCTGTTTTTAGTGACGTTGGTTGAGAAATTAATATTGGCCAGTGCAATGAGAACTCTCCTGCTGTTCTTCAAATAGTGCTGTGAAATCTCTCACATCCAGCTGAGAGAGCAGACTCAGTTTAATGTCTCATCTGAAAGGCAGTGCCTCCCACAATGCAGCACTCCCCCATACCCCACTGGAGCGACAACCTCAATTTTATTCCCAGGTTTCTGAAGTGGGCCCACAACATTCGAACTCAGAGGCGAGAGTGTTATCCACTGACTGATCAAAGGCTAAGCTGCTTAAGCCAATTACATTTTTGTTTGTGGTGTAACCCTAGCTGCTTTTACTATATTTTAATTTATATTCTTGCATTTGAGTCACAAAGTTACACTGCCACTAAATCCAGTTCCTTTATCCTGATGCTGATTCAGTGACCTGGGAAACTGGTCGATCAATTTGCTGCCAGGATAAGACAGCTGGATTCAGCTGTGTGAATGACAAATGTGTCATTGCTGGACCCTATTAAGGCAATGTAAAAGCTTGTACTGACTGTACTAAATTTACATTCATAACTGCTCTATCACTGGGCATTATCACTTGGGTGGCAGATTCACATAATTACCCCACATTTATGTCCAAAAGGTTCAGCAGTAGTTGTTCCTGTGATTGCCTTTAGTCAGCCTGCGTGTGCTCATTTACACCTCACTATTTTCCTTAGTGATAGGCATGGTGCTCTTGTAGCCTGTTTCATCACATGACTGAGTGCAAATAAGGGGTCATCCACTCATAATTATTAAAGACCGCTGTGAACTGCAGTATGCTTAGTGGTGACAGTGTCATTTATCTGTTTATAAAATAGGTAAGTAAATGCATTGCTTGGTACACTGAGTAACACAACATAGAGACTCTGCTATAATAGGCCCCAAACACTCCTTTCAGGTGAAGCAGCGATTTACTTGTACTTCTTTCAATGTAGTATACTGTATTCGCTGCTCACAGTGTGGTCTCCTCTACATTGGGGAGACCAAGCGCAGACTGGGTGACCGCTTTGCGGAACATCTCCGCTCAGTCCGCAAGCAGGACCCTGAGCTTCCGGTTGCTTGCCATTTCAACACTCCCCCCTGCTCTCATGCTCACATCTCTGTCCTGGGATTGCTGCAGTGTTCCAGTGAACATCAACGCAAGCTCGAGGAACAGCATCTCATCTACCGATTAGGCACACTACAGCCTGCCGGACTGAACATTGAGTTCAATAATTTCAGAGCATGACAGCCCCCCATTTTACTTTCATTTTTAGTTATTCTTTCTTCCTTTTTTTAACATTCTTTTTTACATTTTTTACAATCTTTTTTTTGCATTTATTTCATTTCATCTTTGTTTGTTCAGTTTGCTTACCCACTGTTTTTTTTCAGGTTTGCACTTGCTGCTGTTCAATATTCAGTGTATTCACACCTAATCTGCACTAATGCTTTGTCTTTCAACACACCATTAACATATTGTTTGCCTTTGCTCCGTGACCTTTTGGTCAGCTATGTGGCCTGGTCCAATCTAGACCTCCTTTGTTATCTCTTGCCCCACCCCCACCTCACTTACTTATAACCTGTGACTTTTCTAATATTTGTCAGTTCCGATGAAGGGTCACTGACCCGAAACGTTAACTCTGCTTCTCTTTTCACAGATGCTGCCAGACCTGCTGAGTGGTTCCAGCATTTCTTGTTTTTATTTCAGATTTCCAGCATCCGCAGTATTTTGCTTTTATTATAGAGACTCTGCCGTTTGCAGTCTATCAGAATGATCTGATTGCACCCATTCCCAGGACAATCTTAGGGCCTCCACAAGTGGCCTCAGCACCCTGGGCCAGGATTCAGAAAATTAAACCAGGGGTCTTGCTGCAGATTACTATGCAGTGACCTCTGCTGCGAACTATGCTCTCAAAGGGTGAGGACGGATTTGTGCTGAACTGCACAGCCCGCCCTTGATTGTATAACCTATGAATATTCATTGGCAAGACTGTTACGAGAGGAATTGTTATTTGGGTGAGGTACACCAGGAGAGGAGGGGCGAAAGCTGTGTGATGGTGAGGGGTGACAGAGAGGTGATGCATGTTGTGTGGATATTTAATTATTGTTTAATGTATTGTAAAACATAGTGGAATTTGGGGGGATCATTTTTCCTGATGACAATGACCATAGTAACTCAACACATGGCCAGTCTGCAGGATTATTTGCTTTCTACAATTGTAAAAAAAAATGAACTGATCTGATTTGATTACAATATTGTTAATGTTGTGCAGCTCCCATTCTAACTATGCATTTATTACTGAAACTTTTACAATCTGAGTTTATGCCATGTGACTTTGTACAGACTGGCAACTGGTGGGTTCCATCGAAATATTTACCAGTGCCCCTCCAAAAGAAGGGTGCCACTAATTCAAGGAAATGGGCAACATGTCTAAACAAAATCAATATTGGGTGTGATGCCACTACCAAACGCATCTTCCACTCACCTCTCCAGTCAGCATTCCGAAGGGATCGTTCGGTCCGTGACACCTTGGTCCACTCCTCCATTACCCCCAACACACACTTCCCCTTCCTACGGCACCTTCCCAAGCAATCGTAGGAGGTGTAATACCTGCACTTTTACCTCCTCTCTCCTCATTATCCAAGGCCCCAAACACTCCTTTCAGGTGAAGCAGCGATTTACTTGTATTTCTTTCAATGTAGTATACTGTATTCGCTGCTCACAATGTGGTCTCCTCTACATTGGGGAGACCAAACGTAGATTGGGTGACCGCTTTGCGGAACACCTCCGCTCAGTCCGAAAGCATGACCCCGAGATTCCGGTTGCTTGCATTTCAACACTCCCCCCTGCTCTCATGTCCACATATCTGTCCTGGGCTTGCTGCAGTGTTCCAGTGAACATCAACACAAGCTCGAGGAACAGCATCTTATTTACCAATTAGGCACACTACAGCCTGCCGGATTGAACATTGAGTTCAATAATTTCAGATCATGACGGCCCGCACCCCCCCTTTTTATTTTCAGTTATTTTTTTCTTTTTATTTTATTTTATTTTAGTTTGTTTCATCATTCATTTTTCTTACCATGTGCCTGCCCACTGTTTCTTTCCTGTTTATGCTTTGGGCCAGGGCTGTTCATTTTTCTGTCCATTAACACCCTCTCTGCACTAACGCTTTGTCTTTCAACACACCATTAACATACCATTTGCCTTTGCTCCATGACCTTCTGGTCAGTTATTCTCTGTGACCTTGCCTATCAACACCTTCCCTTTTGTTATCCCTTGCCCCACCCCCACTTTACTTGCTCAAAACCTTTTCTTCTTCTTTTCTTCTTTTTCTTCTTTGGCCTCCTTGCCTCGGGAGACAATGGGTAAGCGCCTGCAGGTGGTCAGTGGTTTGTGGAGCAGTGCCTGGAGTGGCTATAAAGGCCAATACTAAAGTGACAGACTTTACCACAGGTTCTGCAGATAAAATTGGTTGTCGGGGCTGTTACACAGTTGGCTGTCTCCTTGCGCTTCTGTCTTTTTAGCTGCCAACTGCTAAGTCTCTTCGACTCACCACACTTTAGCCCCACCTTTATGGCTGCCCGCCAGCTCTGGCAATCGCTGGCAACTGACTCCCACGACTTGTGATCAATGTCACAGGACTTCATGTCGCGTTTGCAGACGTCTTTAAAGCGGAGACATGGACGGCCGGTGGGTCTGATACCAGTGGCAGGCTCGCTGTACAATGTGTCCTTGGGGATCCTGCCATCTTCCATGCGGCTCACGTGGCCAAGCCATCTCAAGCGCCGCTGACTCAGTAGTGTGTATAAGCTGTGGATGTTGGCCGCCTCGAGGACTTCTGTGTTGGAGATACGGTCCTGCCACCTGATGCCAAGGATTCTCCAGAGGCAGCGAAGATGGAATGAATTGAGACGTCGCTCTTGGCTGACATACGTTGTCCAGGCCTCGCTGCCGTAGAGCAAGGTACTGAGGACACAGGCTTGATACACTCGGACTTTTGTGTTCCGTGTCAGTGCGCCATTTTCCCACACTCTCTTGGCCAGTCCAGACATAGCAGTGGAAGCCTTTCCCATGCGCTTGTTGATTTCTGCATCGAGAGACAAGTTACTGGTGATAGTTGCGCCTAGGTAGGTGAACTCTTGAACCACTTCCAAAGCGTGGTCGCCAGTATTGATGGATGGAGCATTTCTGACGTCCTGTCCCATGATGTTCGTTTTCTTGAGGCTGATGGTTAGGCCAAATCCGTTGCAGGTAGCCGCAATCCTGTCGATGAGATTCTGCAGACACTCTTCAGTGTGAGATGTTAATGCAGCATCGTCAGCAAAGAGGAGTCCCCTGATGAGGACTTTCCGTACTTTGGTCTTCGCTCTTAGACGGGCAAGGTTGAACAACCTGCCACCTGATCTTGTGTGGAGGAAAATTCCTTCTTCTGAAGACTTGAACGCATGTGAGAGCAGCAGGGAGAAGAAAATCCCAAACAGTGTAGGTGCGAGAACACAGCCCTGTTTCATGCCACTCATGATAGGAAAGGGCTCTGATGAGGCGCCGCTATGCTGAATTGTGCCTTTCATATTGTCATGGAATGAGATGATGATACTTAGTAGCTTTGGTGGACATCCGATCTTTTCTAGTAGTCTGAAGAGACCACGTCTGCTGACGAGGTCAAAGGCTTTGGTGCGATCAATGAAAGCAACGTAGAGGGGCATCTGTTGTTCGCGACATTTCTCCTGTAGCTGACGAAGGGAGAACAGCATGTCAATGGTGGATCGTTCTGCTCGAAAGCCACACTGTGCCTCAGAGTAGACACGCTCAGCCAGCTTCTGGAGCCTGTTTAAAGCGACTCGAACGAAGACTTTCCCCACTATGCTGAGCAGGGAGATTCCACGGTAGTTGTTGCAGTTGTTTGAACCAAGATGGCTCCTGGGCTGTAAGCTCCCGAGGAAGCTCCCTTGCTGTTCAACTCTATCCATGGCCATCTGCTCCCATTCTTAGTGCTTTCTCCCCCAATCTACCCTCTTAAACTGTTTAAATTCCCCTGGCTCTTTAATCAGTACATTTTAGCCCTAACTACATGTTAACAGCTAGTTTAATGTTACCTGGGCCCACTGCCCTCTCCCAGCCATACCTGCTCTTTGCTTTCTTAATTGAGCACTGAATTGTGCTCAAATTGACATCCAGTTTTCTGGACGCCTGGGCTACCCTTCTCTACCGGACAAAATTGCAAAGTATAGCTGGTGATACTCTGATCTTCTATCCCGTTGTCTTCATCGTCCAGAGTGTCCACGGCCACGGCGTGCGGTAAGTCCAGTGCAGAGAGGCAGAGAGGAAGGAGCAGCGGAACGCTAGGGTAATAAGACCTCGTACAGAGGGGAAGCATTGAGAAAAACCCTGAACACGTAAAAAGCCACGACCCGGCCCCGGTTGACTCCATCGCGGAACGGCTCCTCGGCCACAACTTCCAAGCGCCCGCGGGAGATGTGCGGCTCGTAGCTCATCTACAACACAATGTCGGCGGATTTCTGCTGATACTGGCGCCCGAGGCTGTCGCCCACCTCCCGGAGGATGCGGATGAGCTGTGACTCCTAGCTGCAAATTTTTTTTGCAGGTTGCAAGACAGACCCCTGCGGGACTCCACTGGTAACATTCTCCCAGACTGATGACAATTGATGTGCGGCAGTGGTTTTGTGCTGTGTTATGAACCATTCCCCTTTGTCATCTCCATTAGTAATCCTTATGAGGAATCCTGTTAATCACAGCGGCAACCAACACACCAGGCACAGCGAGGTTTTCTGGGATGGTGGGAACTGATGAAATGTTTTATTACTTGCTCCCCCTTCCCCCCCCACCCCGCACCCCCCTCCCAGCTCCCCCCTCGCACCATCTTCCCCCCGCACCCCCTTCCCCTGCACCCCCCTACCCCCCTGCAGCCCCCTTCCCAGCTCCCCCTCGCACCCTCTTCCCTCCACTCCTCCCCCTCGCACCTCCTCCTCCCACCGGCATCCACCTCAGCCTGAGTAGGGACCCTAACAACCCCACTGCCTTGTGGGAATCTCGGGAGAGTCCAAGGCTAAGGGAGTAAACCCGAACAGAAAATCCGGAGCGGAACCCCGTAGGCGGTCATGTGTCACCTTTGGCATGTTTCCGGCAGTTCCTGCAGCCATACCAGTGCCAAACGTCGTGCTCTGCACTCCTTTGGACCCCACCATAAAGGCCGAGAGGGGGTTTTGATGCTTGGGCAACTCACAACCCCCATACATTCGCCCAGGCATGTGCCAAGGAGAGGTCACTCCATAGTCATCTCGCAGCGACCGGAACAACATGGAAGGCAGCAGTTACGGGTTATAAGTCCAGCCCAATTGGCGTAGAGATTGGGCGCCACGGGTTGCCTTTGTCGGTGGGAGAGGTCATCGCACCTCACTGGACAGCTACTGCCTGCCTCAAACCGGGCAGCCCCCGATCAATAAGGTTCTGTCCCGCCACAGTCCACCTGCTTCAATGGGTGCTTGGAGCTCAGGGTCATTGCCCGAAAAGCGGACTGCAACACCGCACCAAACAGCGCGATAAAAAAAGGAAAAAAGGTACCAGCCCTTCGTTTTGCAAGCTGGAACGTCAGAACTATGTGTCCTGGCCTGTCGGAAGACCTTACACAAATCAACGAATCTCGGAAGACCGCCATCATTAACAACGAGCTCAGTAGACTCAATGTGGACATTGCAGCACTTCAGGAGACACGCCTCCCTGCAAGCGGATCTCTAAGAGAGCAAGACTACACCTTCTACTGGCAGGGTAGGGATCCTGAAGAACCAAGACAGCATGGAGTGGGCTTTGCCATCAGAAACTCTTTGCTCAGCATGATAGAGCCACCTTCAAATGGCTCAGAACGCATACTGTCCATCCGACTGCTCACCACCTCTGGTCCAGTACATCTACTCAGCATCTATGCTCCAACACTCTGCTCCCCACCTGAAGTTAAAGACCAGTTCTACGAGGAACTCCATAATATCATTAGTAGCATCCCCAATACCGAACATCTGTTCCTGCTGGGGGACTTTAATGCCAGGGTTGGGGCCGACCATGACTCATGGCCCTCCTGCTTTGGGCGCTATGGCATTGGAAGGATGAATGAGAACGGGCAGAGACTGCTGGAGTTGTGTACCTATCATAACCTCTGCATCGCCAACTCATTCTTTCACAATAAACCCTGTCACCAGGTTTCTTGGAGGCACCCAAGATCACGTCGTTGGCACCAGCTGGACCTCATCGTCACAAGGCGGGCCTCTATAAACAGTGTCCAAATCACACGCAGCTTCCACAGTGTGGACTGTGACACCGACCATTCCCTGGTGTGCAGCAAGGTTAGATTCAAACCAAAGAAGCTGCATCACTCCAAACAGAAGGGCCACCCGCGCATCAACACGAGCAGAATTTCTTATCCACAGCTGTTTCAAAAATTTATAAATTCACTTGAAAAAGCCCTTCAAAACACTCCCACAGGGGATGCAGAGACCAAGTGGGCCCACATCAGAGATGCCATCTATGACTCAGCAATGAACACCTATGGCAAACGCGTGAAGCAGAATGCAGACTGGTTTCATTCTCACTTTGAAGAGCTGGAACCTGTCATAGCCGCTAAGCGCATTGCACTGCTGAACTACAAGAAAGCCCCCAGCGAGTTAACATCCGTAGCACTTAAAGCAGCCAGAAGCACTGCACAAAGAACAGCCAGGCGCTGCGCAAATGACTACTAGCAACACCGTTGCAGTCATATTCAGCTGGCCTCAGACACCGGAAACATCAGAGGAATGTATGATGGCATTAAGAGAGCTTTTGGGTCAACCATCAAGAAGATCGCCCCCCTCAAATCTAAATCAGGGGACATAATCACTGACCAACGCAAACAAATGGACCGCTGTGTTGAGAACTACCTAGAACTGTACTCCAGGGAGAATGTTGTCACTGAGACTGCCCTCACTGCAGCCCAGTCTCTGCCAGTCATGGATGAGCTGGACATACAGCCAACAAAATCGGAACTCAGTGATGTCATTGATTCTCTAGCCAGCGGAAAAGCCCCTGGAAAGGACTGCATTAACCCTGAAATAATTAAGAGTGCTAAGCTTGCTATACTCTCAGCACTCTACAAACTGCTCTGCCTGTGCTGGGATGAGGGAGCAGTACCACAGGACATGCGCGATGCCAATATCATCACCCTCTATAAAAACAAAGGTGACTGCAACAACTACCGTGGAATAAAACCTCTTACATTTCTAATATTGTCAGATCTGATTGAAGGGTCAGTGACCTGAAACGTTAACTCTGCTTCTCTCTCCACAGATGCTGCCAGACCTGCTGAGTATTTCCAGCATTTCTTGTTTTTCTATCAATATTGAGTAATTTGAATGTGAATTGTCAGATCTGGACTGACAAGGCAGTCTGCTCCAGCTTGTGTTGTAAGACAAAGGATGGCAATTCAATAAATCTGAATCATTGCTTTCAAAGGGAAGTTTAACTTTTATTATCTATCAACCTCTTATATATTCTTCTTTCCATCTAGATAATGTACTGTGATTTAAGAACAATGCAGCAGAGCCATTCAGCTTGAAGTTCCCATTCAGGCTTTGAGAATTCACACTTTTTTTATAACTGGGCAGCTGAAATTCCCACAAGTTGCACATTCTGGTAACTGACTGTTAAAACTGTACTTTCCCAGTGGTAGCTCCCACAGCACAAGGTGGAGTTCGGTGGAGCGGTACAGACTAGCATGCCACAGCTTTGCAAAGACCCTGTTTACACCAGGGGTTTCCCCACTCTATTGGTTCCACTGTCTAGGCTCCAGCATTGGGGGATGACACACGGTACAGTTGGGGAACTTTCACAATTCCCTGTGGGAAGAAGGAGCAAGAGTCAGGGACAAACCCGGCCAGGACTGCTCTCCCATACCTCCCAGCACTTAGCTTTAGAGCCACAGCCAGAAGTGCTCAGGTACCTAATTCTACTGGAGCTAATGACAGAGGCTGGAAGCTCGAAGAAAGAGGAGTTAAATAACTTTATTAACTAAAAGAATAAATAAAGAGCTCAATTGCCCAGATTCGTTGCTTCCTTGTAACATATTTTAACCTGTATGATACGGTATTTCATTTTCCCCCATCTTTCCTGAAAGCACAGGTTCATGGTGAGATATAATACTGCAAGTAGCAGGTGTCTTCCATACTCTCACCTACATGCTCTTCATATATGTACCTGGACAGTGACTGCCAGCAGGCTAGTGAACTATGGGAGGCATAACAGCCAAGCCCAGTGCTGTGCTCACTCACTGTCCAAGCAATACCCCTTTCTATCATAAGTCACTGGGTGGTGATCAGGAGTAGGAACCTTGGCTGTGAGGCAGGCTGACCCTTCAGTGCAGTACTGAGGGAGTGCTGCACTGGTGGAGGTGCCGTCTTTTGGATGAGACGTTAAACCCAGGCCCAGCTTGCCCTTCCAGGTATTATTTAAAAGAAGATCACATGAGTTCTTCCCAGTGTCCTGGCAAATATTTATGCCCCAACCAATAGCACAGTGGAACATAAAGGCCGGCATGGACTAATTGGGTTGAATGACCTGATTCAGTGCCGTATATTCTATATAATTCTATGTAATCACTAATAAACAAATTATCTGATCATTGCCTCATATCTGCGAAACAAATTGGCTGCCGCACTTTCTATTTTACAACGGTGACTGCATTTCAAAAGTGTTTTATTGGCTGTAAAGAAATTCAGGATGTCCTGAGTTCATGAGACGTGTTATATAAATGCAAGTTCTTTCTTTCTTTACCCCGAAACCATCTCAGCTGAGTTCTGAAAACTCAATGCAGACCAGGTATTAAGCCTGGGACCTACTAGAGTGGGCATGTTCTGGAGATGGAAGCATGCGGGCTTTGTGATGGAGAAGACCTGGCAGCTGAAGCTCAAATCAGGAGAAACAAAGCTGCAAACAGTCTGCTTCAACCTAAGAGAGTGGCTGGGGAGGGGATGGAATCAATGGCAGGGCAGCGGAGTTTGGAGTAGGGGCTGAAAACAATGACTTATTGAGCTGAAGGACGTTAAGAGTCATCCAAGACTACAGGTTGGACAAGCAGTCTAACACCACAGAGGCTGCCAAAGGATTAAGAGAGGAGTTGGCGAGGCAGAACTGTATGCATTAGTGTAAAATGGGAAGTTGACCTGATGTTTGCAGATGATGTTGCTGGATGTGGCATGTAAGGGAGGAAGAGAAATGAGGCATGGGTAGATTAGATCCTTGGGATCTCTGGAGGTGATGGGAAGAGAAGCCATTGTTGCAGATGCTCTGACTATATTTGGATAGTTTCCAGTGGAACAAGTGAGGGCAGTCCAACCGAGCTGGACAAGAGAGAGAGAGAGACAGACGTTGAAGGACAATGGTGTGGTTGATTGTGTTAAACATTGCAGTGAGGTCACGGAGGTAGGGAATTGATAAAGTACCAATGTTACAACATTGCTTCCATCTATCTATAATATATTAAAAGTTTTACAGATAGTGTGCACTTTTTGTCTACATTAACCTTGCTTCTCACGTCACAATGTTTGAGTAATTTTTTATGCTGGAAAACCCTGCATTTGCCTGTTGTGCTGCAACTAACGGCCTCCTGACACTAGGTGGTGCTGCTACATCATTACATCATCCCTGCACATCCCAGCTTCTACTGGCTACACCTCAGAATATTGGAACAGGAGGAGGCCATTCAGCCCCTCGAGCCTGTTCCACTATTCAGTGAGATCATGGCTGATCTGTATCTTAATTACAATTACAATCCATTTCCTTTTATACCCTTGTCTAGCAAAAATCCATCGGTCTCAGATTTAAAATTATTAATTGAGCTCACATCTACTGCTCTTCATGGGAGAGTGTTCCACTATTCCACCAACCTTTGCAGGAAGAAGCATTTTCTAACTTCTCTCCTGAATGGCCTGGATCTGATTTTAAGGTTATGTCCCCTTGTCCTAGACGCTCCCATTAGCAGAAAAAGTTTCTTTCTATCTACCCTATCAATTCCTTTCAAAATCCTGAAAACCTCATAGCTCCAGCGACCCAGGATCAGTTCTGGGTACTGCCTGTGCGGAGTTTGCAAGTTCTCCCTGTGTCTGCCTGGGTTTCCGCCGGGTGCTCCGGTTTCCTCCCACCTCCAAAAGACTTGCGGGTTGATAGGTAAATTGGCCATTGTAAATTGCCCCTAGTGTAGGTAGGCGGTAGGAGAATGGTGGGGATGTGGTAGAAAATATGGGGGTAGTGTAGGGTTAGTATAAATGGGTGGTTGTTGGTCGGCACAGACTCGGTGGGCCGAAGGGCCTGTTTCAGTGCTGTATCTCTAAATAAAATTAAAATAAATAAATAAATCTCCCCTTAAACTTCCATATTCCAAGGAATACAAACCTAGGCTATGTAATCTCTGCTCATAATCTAACACTTGGAACTCTGATAACATTAGAAAGGCACAGGTTAATCAAGCATGGATTTGTTAAGTGAAGATCTTGTTTGACCAACTTGACTAAATTTTTTGAAGAAGTAACAAGGAAGATAGATGAGGGTAGCGCAGTTGATGTGGTCTACATGGATTTTAGCAAGGCTTTTGACAAGGTCCCACATGGCAGACTGGTTAAAAAAAATCCCATTGAATCCAGGGAAATGCAGCAAGATGGATACAAAATTGGCTCAGTGGCAGGAAACAAAGGGTAGGGTGTTTTAGCGACTGGAGGGCTGTTTCCAGTGGCGTTCCGCAGGGCTCAGTACTGAGTTCCCTGCTTTTTGTGGTATATATTAACGATTTGGATGTAACTGTAGGGGGCATGATCAAGAAGTTTGCAGACGACACAAGGATTAGCCGTGTGGTAGATAGTGAGGAGGATAGCTGTAGGCTGCAGGAAGATATTGATGGTCTGGTCAGATGGGCAGAAAGGTGGCAAATGGAATTCAACCCGGAGAAGTGTGAGGTGATGCATTTGGGAGGTCAAACAAGGCAAAGGAATATACAATTAATGGGAAAATACTGAAGTGTAGAGGAAGTGAGAGACCTTGTAGTGAATGTCCACAGATCCCTGAAGGTAGCAGGACAGGTCGATAAGGTGGCTTACAAGGCATATGGAATCCTTTCCTTTATTAGGCGAGGTATAGAATATAAGAGCAGGGAGGTTATGCTGGAACTGTATAACTCATTGGTTAGGCCACAACTTGAATACTGTGTGCAGTTCTGGTCACCTCATTACAGTAAGGATGTAATTGCACTAGAGAGGGTACAGAGGAGATTAACAAGGATGTTGCCAGGACTAGAAAAATGCAGCTATGAGGAAAGATTGGATAGGCTGGGGTTGTTCTCCTTGGAACAGAGAAGGCTGAGGGGAGATCTGATTGAAATGTACAAAATTTTGAGGGGCCTGGATAAAGTGGAGGTGAAGGGACTATTCACATTAGCAGAGAGGTCAGTGACGAGGGGGCATAAATTTAAAGTGATTGGTCGAAAAATTAAAGGAGATGAGGAAAAACTTTTTCACCCAGAGGGTGATGGGGGTCTGGAACTCACTGCCTGAAAAGATAGTTGAGGCAGAAACCCTCAACACATTCAAAAGGAGTCTGGATATGCACCTCAAGTGCCGTAATCTGCAGGGCTATGGACCAAATGCTGGAAGGTGGGATTTGAATGGGTGGATCATTATTTTGACCAACACAGACACGATGGGCCAAGTGGCCTCTTTCTGTGCCTTAAACTTTCTATGATTCTGGTGAATCTGCACTGCACTCCTTCTAAAGCCAATATATCCTTTCTAAGGGGTGGTGCCTTGAACTGTACAGAATACTGCAGATGGGGTCTAATCTGGCCTTTGTATAGCTATAACAAACTTCTTCCCCTTTATACTCTAGACCTCTTATTATAAAGAATAACATTCCATTAGTCTTTGTGATTATTTTTTGTACCTGACTACAACATTTTAGTGATCCGTATCACATTGGACCTCCTCTGTTGCTAGCTTTTCACCATTTTAATAATACTTAGATCTGTCCTTATTTGGTCCAAATTGATGACAACTCTGAGTTGGATGTCCACTGTAAGCAACCCTCTTCTACTTTGAGTTAAGTTTGAACAATATATATTACCCTGATGGGCCTTTGGCCCCAGTCCCAGCATAACAACAACAGTGCATTTATATAGTCACTTTAATGTAGTAAAATATCCCAAGGAATGCCACAGAAGCATTATCAGACAAAATTTGATTCCCAAGCTACAGAAGGAGATATTAGGATGGATGACCAAAAGCCTGGTCAAAGAGGTAGGTTTTAAGGAGCATCTTAAATGTGGACAGTGGGATAGAGAGGCAGAGAGATTTAGGGAAGGAATTCCAGAACTTAAGGCCCAGACAGCTGAATGCTAGCGGTGCTGCAATAAAAATCGGAGATGCACAAGAGGCCACAATTGGCGGAGCACAGAGCTGTCAGATGGTTGTGGGGCTGTAGGAGGTTACAAAAGTAGAGAGGGTGAGACAATGGAGGAATCTGAAAATAAAGATGAAAATTTTAAAATTGAGGCATTGCTGGACTGGGAGCCAAGGTAGATCAGCGAGCACAGGAGTGATGGGTGATCAGGACTTGGTGCAAGTTAGCATATGGGCAGCAGAGTTTTGGATGAGCTTATGTTTTTGACCATCCGGCTGTGTCAATTTGAAATGATTCTCATTTTCCATATGCCTCGAAGATTTCCTCCTGTGTAGCATAATACAAGGCTCTGGCTTTGTAACACAGAGATGGATGAGAAACCCTGAGGGAAAATGTTGCTTATCGGGGATCCCCTGACCACAGATAAGGTCTTGAGCAGTCAATCTGACTCAAGGAACAGTTTTGCAAAGGTCTTGTTGAGCACATGAGGAGCAGGCATTCATTTCACCAGTTTGCACACAATAACCAAAGTGACACTGGAGCACGAATCAATGCAGGGGTAAAGGAGTTCTTAGAGAAGTGTTCACAAACAGGTTACCCAAATAAAGTGGTGGCAAAACACAGGGGTGAGGGTGCATGGAGGAGAAATTAGTGCCGGTTTGGGCACAGAGAACAATCCCCACACCGGAACAGGCCCGAGGCTCAAAGCCCAATCAAAATTAACCCTCAGGCCTCATTTAAATGAGACGGGGGCAGGGAGGAGCTGCAGACAATTGGGACAAGGCCAAGAAAGAGCCTGGCAATGTTGTGGAGCAGGAGTATGTGACAACCGTAGATAGCAGTCTCACCTTGCACACATAATCCAGGCTGATACTCCCCAGTGCCATACTTGAAGGAATGCTGCACTGTTCGAGATGTGTCTTTTGAATGAGGTGTTAAACCTCATAGGAATAGTACAAATCTATCTATCCAGTTAAGATATATTAGATGAGGAGGGGTGGGAGGAGATTCGTGGGGAGGATAAACAGCATGTACTTGCTGGGCCTAAGGGCCTGTTTCTGTGCTGTAACTACTTTAAAAAACCAAGACCATGCCTGTCCTCTCAGGTGGATGTAAAAATCCCATTGGCACTATTCAAAGAAGGGCAGGGGAGTTCTCCCTGGCACCCTGCGTCAATATCAACGAACATCATTAAAAACAGATGATCTGGTCATTTATCTCATTGCAGTTTTTGGGACCTTCCTGTGCAACAATTGGCTGCTGTGCTTCCTACATTACAACAACAACTTGCAGTTATATAGCACCTTAGTATAACATCCTAAGGCACGTCACAGCAATGTTATAAGACAAAATTTGACACCAAGCCACATAAGGGGATATTAGGACAGATGACCAAAGCTTGGTCAAAGAGGTAGGTTTTATTACAACAGTGACGACACTTCAGAAAGTGTTTAATTCACTCGGAAGGGCTTTGTGGCATCCTGAGGTCATAAAAGGTGCTATATAAATACAAGGCTTTCTCTTGTTCTACATTCAGATAAATAGTTTTTACAAAGTTACCTTTTTGGTGGTGGCCTGCTTATGCCACATGGAGACCTGGTTATCTGGAGCACAGAAGACCCATCACTGGCTGCATTCAAGACAGCCTCATTACAAGAAGTTCTAAAACAGGTATTGGGCTCCCTAAGTACACATGCAAAGGTATACTGCCTCCTTCAGGTGGTGGCATAGTGGTATTGTCACTAGACTAATAACCCTGGGATCCAGGGTATTCTTCAAGCGACATGGGTTTAAATCCCACCATGGCAGAAGGTGGAATTTGATTTCAATGAATAAAAAAAATCTGGAACTTTAAAAAAAAGCTAGTCTAATGATGGCCATGAAAGCATTGTTGATTGTCACAAAAACCCATCTGGTTCACTAATGTCCTTTAGGGAAGGAAATCTGCTGTCCTTACCTGGTCTGGCCTACATGTGACTCCAGACCCACAGCAATGTGGTTGACTTTTAAATTGCTCTCTCAAATGACCTAGCAAGCCCCTTAGTTGTACATAACCACTATAAAGTTGATAAGGAATGAACCTGGGCACTTGAAACGACAACAGCAAACCCAGCCCTGTTGACCCCACAAATTCCTCTTTACTAACATCTGGGGGCTTGTGCCAAAGATGGGAGAGCTGTCCCACAGACGAGTCAAGCAACAGCCTGACATAGTCATACAGAATCATACCTTACAGACAAGGTCCCAGACACGAGCATCACCATTCCTGGGTGTGTCCTGTCCCTCTGCCAGGACAGACCCAGCAGAGGTAGTGGCACAGTGGTATACAGTAGGAAAGGAGTTGCCCTGGGAGTCCTCAACATTGACTCCGGACCCCATGAAGTCTCATGGTGTCAGGTCAAACATGGGCAAGGAAATCTCGTGCTGACTACCACCTACCACTCCCCCACCCCTCAGCTGATGAATCAGTACTCCTCCATGTTGAACACCACTTGGAGGAAGTACTGAGGGTGGCAAGGGTGCAGAATGTACTGTGGGTGGGGGACTTCAATGTCCATCACCAAGAGTGGTTCAGTAGCACTACCACTGGCCGAGTCCTTAAGGACATAGCTGCTAGACTGGGTCTGCGACAGGTGATGAGGGAACCAACAAGAAGGAAAAACATACTTGATCTCATCCTCACCAATCTGCCTGCGCAGATGCATCTGTCCATGACAGTATTGGTGGGAGTGATCTTGTGGAGACGAAGTCCCGTCTTCACATCGAGGATACCCTTCATCGTGTTGTGTGGCACTACCACCGTGCTAAATGGGACAGATTTAGCAATGCAAAACTGGGCATCCATGAGGCACTGTGGACCATCAGCAGCAGAATTGTACTCAACCACAATCTGTAACCTCATGGCCCGGCATATCCCCCACTCTACCATTACCATCAAGCTGGGGGATCAATCCTGGTTCAATGAAGAGTGCAGGAGGGCATGCCAGAAGTAGCACCAGGCATACCTCAAAATTAGGTGTCAACCTGCTAAAGCTACAACCCAGGACTACTTGCATGCCAAACAGCATAGACAGCATGCGATAGACAGAGCTAAACAATCCCATAACCAACCGATCAGATCTAACCTCTGCAGTTCTGCCACATCCAGTCGTGAATGATGGTGGACAATTAAACAACTAAACGGAGGAGGAGGCTCCACAAACATCCCCATCCTCAATGATGGGGGAGCCCAGCACATCAGTGCAAAAGATAAGGCTGAAGCATTTGCAACAATCTTCAGCCAGAAGTGCCAAGTTGATGATCCATCTCGGCCTCCTCCTGAAGTCCCCAGCATCACAGATGCCACTCTTCAGCCAATTTGATTCACTCCACGTGATATCAAGAAACGACAGAAGGCACTGGATACTGCAAAGGCTATGGGCCCTGACAACATTCCGGCAATAGTACTGAAGACCTGTGCTCCAGAACTTGCCGTGCCCCTAGCCAAGCTGTTCCAGTACAGCTACAGCAATGGCATCTACCCGGCAATGTGGAAAATTGCCCAGGTATGTCCTGTACGCAAAAAGCAGGACAAATCCAACCCGGCCAATTACCGCCCCATCAGTGTACTCTCAATTATCAGTAAAGTGATGGAAGGTATCATCGACAGATTGATCAAGCGGCACTTGTTTAGCAATAACCTGCTCACTGACGTTCAGTTTGGGTTCCGCCAGGGCTACTCAGCTCCTGACCTCATTACAGCCTTGGACCAAACATGGACAAAAGAGCTGAACTCAAGAGGTGAGGTGAGAGTAACTGCCCTTGACATCAAGGCAGCATTTGACCGAGTATGGCATCAAGGAGCCCGAGCAAAACTGGAGTCAATGGGAATCAGGGGGAAATTTCCCTGCTGGTTGCAATCATACCTAGCACAAAGGAAGATGGCTGTAGTTGTTGGAGGTCAATCATCTGAGCTCCAGGACATCACTGCAGGAGTTCCTCAGGGTAGAGTCCTAGGCTCAACCATCTTCAGCTGCTTCATCAATGACCTTCCCTCCATCATAAGGTCAGAAGTGGGGATGTTCGCTGATGATTGCACAATGTTCAGCACCATTTGCAACTCCTCAGATACTGAAGCAGTCCGTGTAGAAATGCAGCAAGACCTGGACAATATCCAGGCTTGGGCTGATAAGTGGCAAGTAACATTCGCGCCACACAAGTGCCAGGCAATGACCATCTCCAACAAGACAGAGTCTAACCATCTCCCTTGACATTCAATGGCATTACCATCGCTGAATCCCCCACTATCAACATCCTGGGGGGGTTACCATTGACCAGAAACAGAACTGAAGTATCCATATAAATACCGTGGCTACAAGAGCAGGTCAGAGGCTAGGAATCCTGCGGCGAGTAACTCACCTCCTGACTCCCCAAAGCCTGTCCACCATCTACAAGGCACAAGTCAGGAGTGTGATGGAATACTCTCCACTTGCCTGGATGGGTGCAGCTCCAACAACACTCAAGAAGCTCAACACCATCCAGGACAAAGCAGCCCGCTTGATTGGCACCCCATCCACAAACATTCACTCTCTCCACCACCGACGCACAGTGGCAGCAACAAGATGCACTGCAGCAACACAGCAAGGCTATTCAGGCAGCACCTTTCAAACCCGCGACCTCTACCACCTAGAAGGACAAGGGCAGCAGATGCATGAGAACACCACCACCTGCAAGTTCCCCTCCAAGCCACACACCATCCTGACTTGAACTATATCGCCGTTCTTTCACTGTCACTGGGTCAAAATCCTGGAACTCCCTTCCTAACAGCACTGTGGGTGTACCTACCCCACACGGACTGCAGCGGTTCAAGAAGGCAGCTCACCACCACCTTCTCAAGGGCAATTAGGGATGGGCAATCAATGCTGGCCTAGCCAGCGACACCCACATCCCATGAATGAATAATAAAAAAAATTAGGGATGGGCAATAAATGCTGGCCTGGCCAACAATGCCCACATCCCATGAAACAAATTTTTAAAAATGACCTGGAATCCTATACTGGAGCCTTTACCAATATGTTAGCAGTGCACTTATGGCATGGAATATGTGCACACCATCCGCCATATTGGACACTTAAGCACCTATCTTAAACCAGTAAAATGAACACAGTGCCAAAGTAGTTCTCTGTCAGTCGCACCAAGTCCCATTCCCCTATCACCCCTGTGCTGACTGACCTATATTGGCTCCCGTCAAGCAATGTCTTGATTTTAAAATTCTCATCCTGGTTTTCAAATCCCTCCATGACCTCGCCCCTCCCCATCTCTGTAATCTCCTCCAGACCCATAACCCTCCGAGATATCTTTGTTCCTCTAATTCTGGCCTCTTAAGCATCCCTAATTTTAATCGCTCCACCATTTGTGGCCGCGCCTTAGTTGCTTAGGCTCTAAGCTCGGAAATACCCGCCCTACACCTCTCTGCCTCACTTTCCTCCTTTAAGACACTCCTCAAAACCTACCACTTTGACCAAGCTTTTGGTCACCTGACTTAATATCTCCTTATGTGGCTCAGTGTCATATTTTGCTCTTTTGTAGGACGGTGGAACGTTTTATTGCGTTAAAGGCTCGATATAAGTTGTTGTCAAGGAATCTGCAGAGGCCGAACTCTGCCTGGGCTCGGGGAGGATGAAGCATGTCTGAATGTGGGAAAGGTGCTGGGTCAGAGCAAGTTGTAATCCACATTATGCACTTTTGTAAATTAAAAATGAGCTCCATTTCATTCAGTGAGGCCATCACCAAGCACAAGCCATCCAAATCTAAAACTATCAGGACTGCGGGGCACAGATTCAAACTAGCAGATTTGGGACTGAAATCAGGAAGTTGTAAGTCACACAAAGAGCAATCAACACATTGAACCGATTTCTGGCTGGAGCTGGAAGGAAACCTCTTATGTTCCTTTTGAAAACTGCAGGCTTTGTTGATGGGGTGGGGCAAGTGTCGTTTATTTTTGCTTCTCTCTCGTAAACATAAATAGGACAAAAAAGGTCATATAACTGCAAATGAAGTTTACATCACCCTAATAGGTTGCTGCTTTGATAATCAGTATATTAAATGATTTGGCGGTGTAATTTTGGGAAGGGTTATGGTTTTTTAGCCCATTTATTTCAGCTACTTAAGTTCCTACAGTCCCACTCCGAGACAGGAGGAAGCGCTCCTCACTTCCCAACAAGGCATATTTTTGCAGCAAATATTAATGATCAGTTTTCCCCCTTTGTATGGGAGAACGCAGGCGCCTCTTGTCTGAGCCGTCAACTCCTCGTTTAGTAGGTTGCAGTGACCACAAAAAAATCCTGCAACTTTAAACCTCTGCGGGAACCTGAGTTGTGGAGGCGAACGGGGAATGAGAGACAAAAATTGATATCTGAAGAAAAGAAGGCAGAGCGGGACGGGGGGTTTGCACAAGGGAAATTGTATGATCGAGGAAACGAGAGAGGACGGGAAAGAAGACCAGAAGCAACTAAAAAAGTTTGAAAAAGTTCCTGAACTTGGACAAAAAAATGTCAGTTTTCTGGAAGTTTGCAGGGAGCGGAGAGGCTTGGCTGGAATTTTTTTTTTGTGGGTGAATCTAAAATGAATCCTAAAGCAGCGATTTGAAGAAAAAGTTGTACTTAAAAAAAAAACAGCTTTTGTTGCAAGTTTTGTCATTTTGAAAACTTTTTTTGTAGTTTGGACGTTTGCGCTTCCTCCAATCACGGAAGGTTTTTTCTCCTCCCTCAACTAAATCTATAAATCAGAAGACGATTTTATTTTGCTGTGAAAGCTTTTAACATCTTGTAAAGCAGGAACGTGATACATTTGGTGAATTGTCACCCGCTTTATTCTCGCTACATCTTGGATACATTTCAGCTTCACTGAAAAAAGTTACCCCGAAACAGCGAGAACATTTCAGGGGATCAATTGTTCCTTCCCAGGCCGGTCCCTTTCCTGCTCTGATCGCTCCCTGGATCATCTCAACCTCTTTGGAGGGAATTTAAGAAGAAAAACTCCAGTTATTTTCAAGCGTTTCCCCCCCCCCCCCCCCAAGACTTTTTTTTTAAAAAAAACGCCCTGTCGTTATTATCGTTTTATCACCAGCGCTGATTCTCTTGAATGTTAAATCCTTTCATTCAAATATATAAATACATTGATCAAACAGTGGAACAATTTGAAACCGAGTGTATTGGAATTCTCCTAGTGCTGGCAGCATGCTCAGCTGGGATACAAAGAAACGCAGCGCTCCAATCTCGCACACTCCCCTCTCTCCCTGTGATTCCCACCATCTGAAGGCTTTTTAATTATCTTCTAACCCACCCCCTCCCCTCCTTTCCCCTCCCCTCCTCCCTCTCTTCCTTCCTCCCTGGGATTTGCTGCAGTCAGTGTTGTTGTCTCTCGCTCTGATTATATATATTTTATCTCCCCCCGTGGTCACTTTCCGTGTTGATTTCAGCTTCTGCGAGGACTCGATTTGCACCCAAACCTCCTCATCCTCATGGACTGATTGAGGGAAAGGCGGTGAGAGAAGAATTCTCCAGCAACAGGATTACCATCTGATTACTGCCTCTGCAGTTTTTTTTTTAGTGGAAGAAAAACAATTTCTAGACTAACAGCGATGACATCGCCAGCCAAATTCAAGAAGGACAAGGAGATTATTACCGAGTATGACACACAAGTCAAGGGTAGGTTTAATCTGTTTCTATTCGATTCCGAATTGCAGCATTGTGTTTGCAGCAGAGTTTTGATCCCAAGAAAATAACGACAGCGGTCTAGCCTCATATAGGGTTAACCGTGCAATCAACGCCTTGCTGTTATCCACCCTGTGCTTTAATGCTGCGAAATTAATCTCCAGGAAATTCATTTTCAAATCATATTTTTACAATCTGACCGTACTTTGCGTTCGTCATCTGTGAGCTATTCCATTCACACGGTGCAAAATACGTGTTGCAGTGCCTGTCTTTCATTTCTCTCAGGCAAACACAGATTGTTCTGCAATTCACCATGCAGCTATTAGTTTTTATTAGAAAAAGAAGCCAGTCTTCATAGGATCCATTTGAGATGCTTACGTGCAAGAGCAAGGGCTAGTGTGGGTAGGCTGTGGGTTTGCTGCGGTGGGGGAGACTGTTGGGTCCTGCAGCAGAGGGGTTAAAGGTCAAGTGACTACAGCTACACCTTCCAGCTGAAAGCAACGTCTTTCTTAGCATGCGACAGTGGGGGGCATCTCTGAGACACTGCTGCTGTTGGGTTTTCCAGAAAATGTGCCGCTCCCTCAAGGCACTGTATGGCAGTGAGTAATGTGCAAGCTCCCAGCTTTAGTCTTCAGTCAGGGCAACAGATGGAATATTGCAGTTAGCCATGATGGTGCCCCTCCACTCCATGTGCTAGGGAGTGACAGTAAATCAGCCATGGCTTCCCTTCCTGATCATGCTCAGTCACCCGTGCTGGAAATTGTGTTGACAGATATTGGTGGGGAGTCAGAATCAGACTCCACTGTGATGCCAGTAATGGTTGAATAGCTTTTCAAGCTCGATTCCTGGGCTTATGCTAATATATGCTGGTAGAGTGACGTTCCTGTGGAACTCAGACCCCAAGAGTCAATGGGAGTGAAATTGGCCTTGGAAGATAGCACAAAGCAGGTGACGGGAACTGGGCAGTCCATCTTACCCTCTGCATGAAACTAGAACCAGGTGCAGTGTAGAAAGCTGTTGTCATTTTGTTATTTCTTGTTTCGTGCTGCTGTACAAGTCCATTTCACCTCCATCATCTTCAGCAGACGAGAGTAAGTGTTTGGATACAGTTTGATGCATCATGACTGGAATCCCTCACCCTTCCCAACACAAAGACCAGAACAAGACCAGAGAAGTAAATTCCTAGCTTTCCAAAGGACAAGAAACGTTGCATGAATTTAAAATTCTGATCTGTGCCTGTGGTTTGTGTTATGGGCAGTAAGGTTTCCCTGAGGCAGTACTTGCTCAAGGTATAGCTGTAATGTTACACTGTACATCCTGAAAATCATATTACAACCTTGAAACCACACACACTGTTTGTCATTGAGGACTGTTGGAGTTTGGTTTTCTGAGAGAAGTACTCAATTTCTCTCATTTTAACTTGAGGATCTCGGGCATGAAATGATACAGAATAACTCCCTCAATGGTTTAATAAGTCTCTGTATTCTGATAATCCCACATAAGTTTTATTTCCAATACCCTACTATGTGATCAGCCCCATATCTGCCATGCATAGAAACCTGTTACCAGTCTCTAAATCAAACTTCAGAGAACTCCACAACAGTGCACTTTTTATTTGCCTGATTCAGCGTGCTGTACAGCCCCTCATCCAAGTCCACAGGATGAAGAGCCAAGCTACAGAGACCCCAACGTACTTGGACCTGCTGGGATTTAACCAGCTAAAACTGTGTGACTTACCAACACAGAGCACTGGGAACCTTCCCACTATATGCAGTGCTGGTACTGGGTTGGCCGAGGTGGTGGGAGTCAAACATGAGGTTTGGTTGACTTGGCAGGAGGAGGGTCAGGCTGGGGAATGCAGAGTTTGCTAGTCTGGGAACTGTACAGACTCTCGGGCAAAAACTGGATGCCAAAGATGGATGTCGGAACTAAATGGAAGGCATCCTCCAAAGCCAGGTTTGCTGACTGCAAAATGAATTGATGGGGACAAACCCCCCACCACCCTCCCACAAAACCCAGCACCACTGACTACACATCCAGCCAGGACCACCTTGCTCCACTGGGGCATTGGATTACGAGTTTGTCTCGAGCTGACTAGGAGAAATCACAGCCTTGGTGACAGATCTGGTCTTTTCGGGCTGAATCAGAGAGGCAGGTTGGCAGTTTGGTCAACTGTTGACAATTGTAATCATTAAAACTCTGTCATATATGACAAAATATATTTAAGTATTTGACATTAGCATTAAGCAGCAGGAAGAAACAGATTACAGTCCATGCTTATTAATTCAGGTTTTCTGCAAAAATATTTACATTATCCAGTAAATAATTTAAATAACTGAATTAACAGGAGACTGCACCATAATGTTTAACTGGTAGACCAAGTCCAAGACTGGACAATTTAACAGCTTTGAGTACAGCAGTTGAAGCTCAATGAATTTACTGCACACACCAATTATCCCTGCAGTTTAATCCATGCACAACGTTGGGAATATAAACATTAAACGTTATTAGCCAAACATTTAGATGCTGCTCTTATCCCTGTTGAGAACTGGATTGGAAAGTGAGAGAGTGCACACGTGACACAACACACATATACGGGCTATGCTTTGCAACTCCAAAGCATAGAAAGTGTATGACCAAGCTAAAATTATTGGAGCCTCAACTGAAATTTTTCTTGACTATTCTGAAACTGGTCACATGCCACTGACAATACCATCCCTGGAATTAAGACACTTTACAGTTCAGAGGTAAAGACTGCCTTGGAAGTTAAACTGGGGGGTGCAGTGGGTGACAGTGGAGAAGATAGAACTTACGATTGTTTGAATAGGTTAGTTGAGTAAAAACAACTTATTGAAGCCAAACTTCTCATACAGTTGGCTGCCTGCAATATTCTGGGCCTACCTGCTTGGCTCCAGTCCTCACTCCCTGTGCTCACAACCAGCATCAAATAGCTCAGCATGCCTCAACACAGCAAGAATCCTTAACTTCCTACAAAAAGCAGCAAACACTGCCCAATATATTCAGTGAGATCACTTATGCTACATAATAATGGAACAGCCATGAATGGACCACCTACACCCAGCCCAGAGTCAGTGTTGATGTCGGAAAGAAATATAATTCAATGCAAAAAGGGAAAAGAAACATTGTTGTCTGTTAGAGACGTAGCCTTATCAAAGTCCATGTGGGATCTTACAGCACAGTAGGAGGCCATTCAGCCCATTGTGTCAACGTCAGCTCTTCAAAAGAACTGCCCAGTTAGTCCCACTCTCCTTGTCTTTCTCCATAGCCATGCAAATTTCTCCTCTTCGAGTATTCATCCAATACCCACTTAGTAAAGTCCTTTTTATCTGAGTACTAGGGATATGTTGTGGGGAAGAAAGAGAAGTAAAAATTGTCTATATTTGTCTGGGAAGGAACAGTATTGGACAATGAGATATAATTCTGACCAGTAAATCCTAGCACAACTCCTTTATTAGCTAAACAAACAGGATTTTGGTACCACCAATGCATCAAATATAAAATTAATATAAAGATAAGACATTAAAGAACCTCAGGTGCTCTTGCTAATAATTATCATTGATCAATCATCAACTATCCTTCTTTTACTGAGATCAAGAGAGAAAAATCACAAAAAGGTCTCTGGGCTCAGTTGGCTCCAAGACGAGAAATTGGAACCAAGTCAATCCTCTGTAATAGACTCACTAATCTAGTACTTGAACGAGGCAGATCTGCAGTACCGCTAAATGTTGGACTAATAACGTTTAATGTTTATACTCCCAAAGTTGTTGTTTGGATTAAACGGCAGGGATAATTGGTGTGTGCAGTAAATTCATTGAACTTCAAATGCTGTACTCAAAACTGTGTTAAGTTGTCCAATCTTGGACTTGGTCTACCAGTTGAAGGTTTGTGTGCAGTCTCCTGTTAATTCAGTTATTTAAATTAGTTACGAGATAATGTAAATATTTTTGCAGAAAATCTGACTTTTTAGATTAATAAACATAGACTGTAATCTGTTTCATCCTGCAAATAGATATGAATATCATATACATTTTGTCATATATTAGAGAGATTTAATGATTACTGAAGGATACTCCAGAGTCTGTGAGTTAGCACACTAGCCTTTCATTCATGGAACTCTGGTTTGAATCGATCCCAGACTGAGGAGATGATTGTTTTTCCTCTCTGTGGCACATCCTGTGTGAAAAGTCTCAATCCAATTTCTTAGAAACAAACATAAAGTGTTAATTTTGCCCTCGCAATCTTATCCAGGAAGGCCACACGGATGACTTGTTTTGAAAATGGCAAAACTCTCACTGGTATTGGGAACACTGAGCTTGGGGTGAGGATCATGGTTGGGGCAGCTGTGGTCAACTGTTCCTAACCAGGCAGCGCTTGGCACTTGGTGCCTGAAATAGGAAAGTCATCCATTCCTTGGTGTTGAAATACTTTGCTTTGATCAACATAACCATTCACAAAAAAGTACTTCCTGGTTGTCTTGTGGGCTAGGGGGGTGGTGTGTACCTTCAGTGTAAATAAAGTTAACCCAATACTGGATGGCAGTACATCGATTGTAAATTTGCTCTGGATTGTGATCTATATCAAGCTGTTCTAACCCATTGTATTAGATAACTGCTGGCTACAGGAATAAGGAAGGACTGGGAGTCTATCTGGAATTTAAGCAACTCTGTTCTCTGCTTGACCTCTGCCACCTCCCTCACCCTCCCGCTCCACTCATTCTTCTCTTTAGTCAATGCAATCTCTGCATAATTTTTATCCCCATCTCTCCTACGCTCTTATTGGGTAATGGTTCTACAACTGTCAGGCACTCTTTGATACCTCACCCTAGTGGCCAGTCTTTATGTTTGAGCCCGGCCACTCTGATATCCACACGCATACACCTTATTAAATGGGTCATTGGACAGAGATCAGAAGTAAATTTCTTTTCCCTTCCCTAATCCAGGGGGACTATGGCCATTCATGGAGTTTCTACTCTGTCCCAGCTGAGCTTATCGCCTAGTTAGTTTTGTGCTAGTTAGTTTCATGATGCTGTTTGCCATTTCTGTTTTCGACCTAAAGAACCTGCCTAAAAACAAAAACAAATTTAATAAAGAGCTGGCCTTGTATCGTCAAATAAATTCAAAATAGCAGGAATTGTTTCATACATAAAACATCTGTGTACTTGGGGTACATTCTCCTATAATAGATAACATTGAAGTCAATCTTTCTAAATGTGGGTTTTATATAAAAGAAAATGTTTCTTTTGAAAATGATCAAAGTGCAGCCTCCCACTATATTACAGCCCAAGACACAGAATTAGTTGTTCTGTAGTGTGATTCCTGTCTGTATTTAACTGTTTGACTGCAGTGGAAATGCCAACATCAAATGTATAGTGATGAGTGAATGCTGCAGTTCTAGAATAAGAACAGAATGTGCTGGAAATACTCAGCAGGTCTGGTAGCATCTGTGTAGAGAGAAGCGGAGTTAACACTGCAGTTCTAGGCTTGGTCTCTGATCTGTACTAAGTTTAGCCAATCAGTAGAGTAAGAAACCTTCCTGATATTTCATCCCCTGAAGTCCTTTCAATGAGACTTTAAACCAAGGCCCTGTCTGCCCCCCTCAAGTGGGTGTAAAAAATCCTACTTGCAGAAGAGCAGGGAAGTTCTCTCTGTATCCTGGATAATATTTATTCCTATTCCACACTATTTCTTCTTTCTTTGGCCTCCTTGTCTCGGGAGACAATGGGTAAGCGCCTGGAGATGGTCAGTGGTTTGTGGAGCAGCGCCTGGAGTGGCTATAAAGGCCAATTCTAGAGTGACAGACTATATTCCACACTACTCAAAACAGATTATCTGGTCATTATCATGTTGTTTGTGGGAGCTTGCTGTGCGCAGATTGGCTGCTGCATTTCCTTCATTACAACAGTGACTACACTTCAAAAGTACTTCATTGGCTGTAAAGTGTTTTGGGATATCCTGAGGTCATGAAAGGTGCTATAGAAATGCAAAGTCTTTCATTTTCCTTCAGTTACTTTATTTAGCTCCTCCATTTTCAATGTTTTGTTAAATTAAATATAATATATATAAATATATTGTATACCTGCACGTTCCCATTCTTTTCTTTGTGATTGCAAGTCCACGCTCTGAGAAAGCACTCACTGAGCCAGTTGTGAATCTGTGGACCTTCTGAGATTTCAGTCAAATAATAGAGGATTAGAATTTAATAGAGTCTAATGATTGATTTCTGGTTCCTGTTCTGTTATAGCTCAGATTGAATAAAATAAATTACTGTCACTTTTAATTAAAATGGGAATAAGGAATCTCTGCATCCTCTCCAAACTTAAAGGGACTGTTTCTGATTGGCACAGTTGTGTAACTGTTTAAGGCCTTCCCTTAAGCTGTGGATTGCTTGTCTGATCTTTTCCCCCATTTTTCATTAGAAAATTCCTTTGTATAGTTGAGTCATGGGAAGCTCAAATCCATCAACCGTCCAGGTGAGATGGGATGTGTTGGGGGTTGTGGAAGTGCAGGTTTGGCTGGGGTATAAGAGGGGCATCTCCAGATAGACAAGTATATCCATTTAACTGACCTAGTTTATTACCTGTTTTGTTTTTCTTCCCTGTCCTTGCAGGCATCAGCTAACCCTGGGCACCTTGCCCAAATGGATATACTTTATGTGTGAACACAGAAGATGAGTGTTGGTAAACTATTCAATTGTGGATGACATTAGAGCCCATCAGAGTATTTCAGTCAAGACATAGTGGTTAATGTACTGGACTAGCAACCCAGGGGTCAGGAGTTCAAATCCCACCATGACAAATTGTGAAATTGAGTTTAAAAAAATCTGTTAATTTGCAGGCTGTACCAGAGGAATGCCCCCAAAAGCTGTTGTAGTTGATTGTTGTAGTAACCTGACTGGGTCACTTGTGTCCATCAGGGAACGGAAGCCCTGGCCTACATGTTACTCCAGTCCAACACTTCCGTCTTCTCAGTGCAGCCTAATGCCAAGAACAGGTAATTTTTTGTTCTTACCTGAAGTCCACACATGGAAAGTTTCTGACAATAGAAAGTGGGAGCCTTGACTGATTTTTATTTCTCCCCCTTCACTCCTCCCCCTTCCCACCCCCAACCCACAATCCTATCTAGCCCAGGGATGTCCGTTTCACCATCTTAACTGCTGTCCTAACTGAGATCAGCTCACTTGATACAGATCAGGAACCAAACCTGGGTTCTTCCTACTTAGTTTTGTCCTGTCTGACCACAAACAGGATTGGCACGAGTTGTCCTGGAACTGTCTTACCCTGTGAGCTTGAAACCGGAGACGAAAAAGATTAAGGTTTAACAATTCTCCAGCAGCTGTCAGTCCTGGTATTTGGTGCAGTGAAGCAAAACAATCTTGAGTTATTTTTAACAAAAGCCCTGAAGAAGCTGCAGGTCACAATTGGATTTTATGAAACATATTAGCAGTTCTGTGAATGATGAAGGAACTTGTTCTGTCCTTTTCTACTTTTATTTGTGCAGTATCTACACGATAAGGGAACAAAGCAGAAAAGTGTGAGGCTGTACTGCAGACCAGTGCCATTAGCTTCATGGCAACTAAGCCAATGTGCAAGTGCTTGCTGCAAGCTAGTCTGGGATTTGGACAAATTTCACAAGTGTCGGGTAGTTTAACTGTAGCTGGACTAAATGTCTTCTAAGCCAGTGACTGTGTCTTCATCCAATGAGTCTTTAATTGCAATCCAATTTCCTCAGCTAGAAAATGCATGTCTAGAGTTCAGGTAAGAACAGGATCAGAATTGGGATGTGATGCCCTATACAGTTGAACAGCTCACCAACACTCCATGTCTAGACCATTCCTATTCCACCTTTTGTGCCAATGTTGATGCCCTTCCACAGATGCCCTGTAAATGGTGCCTTCCCAGAATCCCTTACAACTTTTGGTGCCTCCCCAGGGTCCCTGGTAGGGGGTCAGCATTTTGTGGGGGGGGTGGGGGAGGGGGAGAGTGGGGGGGGGGGGGGGGTTCCCTGACAGGGGTCAGCATTAATGGAGGCTCCCTGGTAGGGGTCAATAGGAGTCAGCATTTACAGGGGTGGGTAGAGGCAGATGGTGGTGGTTTTGTACGTTGCAAACAATAGCTATCTATGGCTTGCTGTACACTACGTTGGGGACATTTTCAGCTGTTTGTTATTAACAATCAGAGTTCATGTGTTGTACACACCCTTCCAATAAACAGTGAACTGGGCGAGAGGGATCGTTCCCATAAAGACTCAAATAGAGTTTAATTAAAGACTGATAGTGCAGCCACACTGGGTTAAAGCCTGGCTCCCCGACCCAAGCCCAACCAAACCTGACTATATGTGTCAGGGTCGGGTCTGTATTCTGCGTCCAGCATTCAGGGGTCGGGTCGGGTTGGACTGTACTGTTTTGTTTCGTATTGTTTTCGTTTTAATCTACAATTTTTTTCTGTTTCATCAATATGTTTGGTTTTTCGGGTCGGGCATTTAAAAGAATGAAAGGACTCGGGCCCGGGTGGGGTTCGGGTTGACTGTTGTCAGCTCGGGCCTGAGTCGGGTTTTAATTTTATACCTGAGCCAGGCTTTACACTGGGTGGGATTGGGAAGACGATTGGTCCGGTAGCTGTTCAGCTTTATCGTAAATACATTAAAGAAAGCAGGTTTTCGATATCCCTGCACAGCAATTCTTTTTGTTTCTCTACAGATAGCGGTCATAGAGTCATAAAGCTATACATACAGCACAGAAACAGGCCCTTTGGCCCATCGCTGGCCAGGTGAATGAGTTGACAGTATTTTGATTGAAGTGATCATAGATGATACCTTAGAGCGGTTTCTTCAGACCATTTCCTCCACTGAACTAACTCGACAGGTGGGAGGTTGCATCCCATCCATGTTTTATAATTTTAGCCCCATTCCCCCTTCAAGATGGCGTCATGCTATGGAACATTGAGATGCCCTGACATGGAGTGATGGATCTGCAAAATTAGATACCAGACTGGGTGGGAAAATCAGGAACTGGGTCAAACCCCATCCTTCCCCCATTTCTTAAGTCCCAGGAACACATTTGCAACTTTCCCAAGGATAGATCTGGGTTCAGAATCCTGGTGTGATCTGTGCCCGCAACACATCACAAAGGAAGAGGAATTTTGCCCTAGGCAAAAAATTATTTGTAACTCTTTGAGTTAATTTGGGTTTTTCAGTCTGATTGTTTGTCCAGTGCACCTGAGGTCCAACTCCATAATTCAGATTCCTGTTGGAACAATCCTTCAGTCATTGCTAGTTTCATGTTTGAAAGCAGATGGCCGGGCACAGATATTTTTCCCACTCTCCCCTTCTTCAGTTAGCATGGCAGAGTTTTCTGGCAAAGTTGTCCCAATGGACTCCTATTCACAGCCTCTCTATTCTCATCCATTACATTAGTAACAGGGAACAGACACACTAGACTGAGTTTTCTCAAGTGAGTCGCAACCCCAACATCTGGATCAATCCGGGTTGGGAACCCAGAAGTGGTCATGGTGGGATGATGGGCACAATATTCCCGGACGCAGTAAATTAAGAAGCTGCTTTTGGAACCCTGTCCAATTAGGGATGGTGGCCGGGTTCCAGCGTTGGGAGGTCTGTTTCGTGCAGCCCGTGGGTGGGGCTGTCGGCCTCCTTCGCAGTGTTAGCGATGCCTGGTCATCAGCAGTAGCGGCAGTGGCACCATTGAAATGCCTTCAGTGGGACGGAAGTGGCTGCCAATGCAGCAGGGCAAGCATTAACAGACATCAGTCTCCATGAAGGAGCTGCAAGGGCTGTTGCTGCCTGGGGATATATCCCCTTTGTAATTTACTGCCGGCAAATAAATCTAAACCCACAGATGACTCACAGCTCGGATCACAAAGCTGCCTCCATTCCTTTCTCAGGCTCCAGATATAAAATGGGGGGGGGGGGGGGAGCCCTTACGATGTTGACAAAATTGCACATGTCTGGCAAAATACCCCTCAGTTGGCTGCTTAATCAAATTAATTGACTGCCCGTCACTTCTGATTGGGTAGCCATCATCCCTGAGATGCTATCTCCGGTAGCAAAACGTTGTGTGACCAGCAGGTTGCTCTCCTACGTGAAATTGCTGGCACACCCGCCTCCGAACCTACCTGCCTCTGCCTCCCTGGCAAAATTCAGTCAACTGATTCCAGAGTCCAATGTTGTATCGGCATTGGCAGGTCATGGTAAACATTTACTTTCAACAATCCAAGTGAAGGTGATGCTTGATGTTTGTTCTCATTTGTTTTGGGGGGTGGGAGGAAGAGACAGATGGGTGCCTTGTTCTGTTGTCTCCCACCCTTTCCTTTTCCTGAAGGTATTGACTCCCACTGGGGCAGTGCTTCCTATTATCCCAATCAAGTGGCTGCCTTACACGTACAGATCCACGGTATGAGTGTTGGTAGGCTGATTAATTGTGTAGAGGGTTGGGGGGAGGGGAGCATCACCGCCCAGCCTGATTTTGGTTTCACCCACAGCTACACTTGCCGCCTTCATTGGGCCAGGAGCAGAATCTCTGTCTCCTCCACGCCTGAATGCCAAGACCTAATCTGACAAAGATTCATAATTTAAGAGGAAGCTCAGCACTCGAACTGCTGGTAATTATTTTGTAACACTTGGGATTAAGGAGTTTGTGGTCTTGTTTAGTGGTGGGGGTCAAGTCGAGCTTCCCTTTCTCTCTTGTGTCAGGACTATGTAAGTTTACTGTTTGGAGATGTCTAATTATAATACTTAATGACTTCCTCTTTCGGGACCCTTGAGCTGGTTTAATGAGGGTTAATTAGGGACACAGTGCTAATGATCACTGCACCAGCTGTAGCGCAAGCCCACTTGGCAGATCCCCCAGTCATGTGATGAAAGGAGATGGTTCGTGCTGCTTCCCTGCTCTTGTGGAAGGCCTGTGTTTTACACACCTGATTGCGGGTTGGTTTAATCATGATGAAAGTGTTTTTTCCCCCCCCACTCCCTCCTTTCTGAAGGTGCTGACCCTTGAGTTGTGGGTTCCACAGAAAACAGCCACCTTCTGCATGCTCGCCCAAATGGTCTTCCTTGACGAGGGAGCTGGAAAATTGAATACAGGAGCCGATCACAGCCAAAGCTGATACTGTTTTTGCCCGATGTCCATCATCACTTGCTTTCCAGCAATGCCACTAGTTTTTGATCAGGACTGGGAATCCCAAGTGTTTTATCTCCCTTTCCCAAGCTCTGGAAAACAGAAACCAATTGCCCAAACTGAAATTAGGCAATGCAGCAAAGACCAGCAATTACACCCGCAACCCTCCTGATCTGTATAGTTGTTTACTTCTTGTCATTTGCTTTCTCTCTCTCAATCATTTATAACAATATAAATTCAGAATAAACATGCACTGATCAGCTACACTGTCATAACTGGGTCCTTGGCTGTCTGGAGTTTGTGTTGTGACTGAGTTCATGCTGAGGTAAATATACCACATCCTGCCTTTGGCTAGATGCGATTATTTGTGAATGCATCTGAATAAAGGAGCTGCTTAATGAATTTCACCTCTGCAGTATTTTTGACCTGCAGCCCTCTGGAATTTGTGCTAATGTATTCAGGTCGTCAGTGTGAGAACTAGAATGTAATGCTGCAGGATGTCTTGTAGTCAGATCTTCACCAGTTACAGTAATTCAGCCGAACACATGTCTTTTGTCATGAGATTCCTATCTCTGGGATTCAGAGACTATCCATTGGATTCTGTGAGGACATGAGACAACTAGCCCAAAACAATAGTGGCCCCTTGTACTGAGTGGAGGCATGGTTGTGGAGGAAGAAAGACTTATTTACAAAGCACTTTGTCCCAAAGCATGTCACACACAATGAACTACTTTGAAGTCTGTTGTTAGGAGCCATTTTGCTCAGCATGATCCCATAAACATGAATGAAATGACTGACCAGTTGATATAAGTCCTTTGGTGCCGTTAGTTCAGACACCAGGAGAAGTGTTGGCTTTTGAAGCAGCAAATTATAGAAAGAAAGGAAATCTGAATATTGTCTGTTTCTATTCCAACAATATAATTATAGTGGTGTTCTGGCTGATTCCATGTGTACTGACTTTTTGCTGTAAATTCATGAACCCCATGGTTTGTGTTTCTCATTGAGACCCCATAGAGGGACGTGCTAATGTGAAGCTTGCTCTCCAGACCTGTCACTGGGCATGTGGCCAAGTGGAACTGCAGTATCCTATCCGATTGGAGTTGAAGATCTCGAAGCTGATAGTTGCTCAGAGACAGTATGCAAGGACTTAGCATTGAGAAATTCTGTGTTAAGTTAGGTGAGTGTTTGAAAGAGGAGTAAAGCTTAGTTGATGTAAAGCTGTTGTCATTGTGCCACAGGAGATCTGGCAAAGCCTTCTGTGGTGGTTTGAATGTGAGTGGGATTCTTTGCTACACCTGTTTACTTCTTGTCTCATTCAGATAGGGAAGCAATATAAAGATTTTTATTTACAAAGAGCTTTTCCCCTGCTCTCAAACCCCTCACTGCTTCACATATAATGAATTGCTTTGGAGTACAGTGACTGTTATTATGTAGGCAAATGTGGTAGTCATTCTGAAGATAGTAATATCGCATAAACAGCAGCAAAAGACATGACCAGTTAATTTCTCTGGTGCTATTGATTAAGTGATAAACATTGGTTACAACACTGGGAGAAATCCTCTGCATTTTCAGCTGGTACCATAGCATTTTTATATCCACCTGAATAGATTGGCAGGTTTTTGGTTTAACATCTCATCTGAAAGATGTTCCCTCCTGTGCTCCCTCAGTGTCACCCCTGCATCAGTGCCACGCTCCCTCAATATTGCATTGCAGTGTTAGCCAAGATTATTTGTTTAAGTTCTGGAATGTGTCTTGAAGTGAGAGTGCAGCCATACAGTCAGCTCAGTGGAATGTATATCTGTGCGGATGGTGGAGTCAGGAAAGGATCAGCCTGGTATGTGAGATGCCCCTTATTGTAGAATAGCTGGCTGACACCCCACTGTGTGGACTCAGTTGTGATGAATGGTCATTCGGGTGATGTGTTTGCGAGCAGCTGCTTCTTCGAACTGTACCCCAGCAAAAGTCAGCATCTTTAATCAAAGGAGAGAAAAAGGACATGGGGTATAAAGGCTGGAATTAACTTTCTATCATCTCCACCTCCCAAACACAACATACAAACTAAGATTAACTAAACTCCCTCCTCTTCACTTCAAATTTTCAAAGTATTTTTTTCCATGACCAGCCTTTATCGACTTGGCAGTGGAACACACTGTGGCATGATCCCTATGGAGCTGTTCTCTGCCCACTGACAAAAAAAACATTCCTGAACAGTAACACAAGGGAAGCATTGGGTTGAAAGAATTAACCATGAACGCAGGCCGAGACAGCAGACCTTAGCTCCGTTACTGTAACGGCACGTTAGCAACAACTCGATCAAAAAACAGCATGCAGTCGGCAGACAACTGGTTAGTCCCTGACACAGTAACAATTGCAGATTGCATTGTGTGTGTGGATGGGTGGGACCATGCGGAAAGAGCAGGACACTGTGAGATCTTGTGAATAATGATCACTTTGGGAGTTTCAGTGAATAGATCTTTGACTATTTTAGGTAATGTTTTGATGTGATGTTGGGTGGAACATTATATTAAATTTAGCAACTTTAGAAATTGCAATGTCCATTTCTTTTGCTTCATAAACCATCCAGGGGCAGTGCACTGACAATGAGAAAGATTATTGGAGTCACAGCCTGTTCAGTGTCAGTTTTCTGCTGATTCTCCTTTGCTCTTTTATGTGCATCTAGCTGGCAGCATTGGAAGGTAATGTGAGCATGCTCAGATCCACACATCTACATGCATCAAACACTCAGAGCAGCAGGTTGGAACTCAGATCTCAAGTAAAGCTCCCTTTACAGCACATGTTCAATACAGAGTAAAGGTCCCTCTACGCTGTCTTATCAACACTCCCAGGGCAAGGACAGCACAAGTTAGATTTTTTAAAATGTATTCTTTCGTGGGATGTGAGCATTGCTGGCAAGGCCAGCATTTGTTGCCCATCCCTAATTGCCCTTGACAACTGAGTGGCTTGCGAGGCCATTTCAGAGGGCAGTTAAGAGTCAACCACATTGCTGTAGGTCTGGAGTCACATGTAGGCCAGACCAGGTAAGGATGGCAGATTTCCTTCCCTAAAGGGCATTAGTGAGCCAGATGGGTTTTTACAACAATCGATGATATTTTCATCGCACCATTACTGAGACTAGCTTTCAATTCCAGATTTTTATTAATTAATTGAATTTAAATTCCACCAGCTGCCCTGGTGGGATTTGAACCCTGGGGCATTAACCTGGGCCTCTAGATTACTAGTTTAGTGACATTACCACTACAACACCATCTCCCCCATAAAGCTCCCTCTACATTGTTCCCATCAAACACACCCAGGGCAGGTATAGCACGGGGTTAGATACAGAGTAAAGCTCCCTCTACACTGTCCCCATTAAACACTCCCAGGCAGGTATAGCATGGAGTTGGATATAAAGTAAAGCTCACTGTACACAGAGTTGAAACTGCAAGCAGATTCCATGTAGGAGCTCTAACTGGTAGACATGGAGGACTTTCACTCTGTCATTATGAGTATTGACAAAGAATGCACTCCCAAAATGCCGACTGTCCTCTCTGCAGAGGATACCAGACCTGCTGAGCGTTTCCAGCATCTTCTGTTTTTGTTCCTGATTTGTTGAATGCTACCAGCTGTTGCTATTAACGTCACTGAGGTGAAACTCTGTGATGTCACCCAGCAGGAAATCTGCTCAAAATGGCTATTTCTGGGTTGCCTCTTAGCAGCAGTTCTAAAACATAAAACACTTTAATGGGATAACTGAGAGGCACCAGGCAATATCCTTCACTTTATATTAAAAAAAAAGCCTTTTCTTCTTAGCGACATTACCTGCAGATTAGCTGTTGTCCTTGATGTGTTTGCAATCATTAATGATCTCACTGAGGGAAGGTGATAGTGCAGTGGTTATGGACTGGACTGGCAACTGAGAGGTCAGAGTTTAATTCTTACTGTAGCAAGTTGTTAAATTGAATTCAATAAATCTGTTAATTTATGGCCAACACCATGAAACCGCTCAGATTATTCCTAACACTAATGTAGTCTGATGTAGTTGAGTATTAATGCATTTTGAACGATGTCTTCCTTTGTGAATGCTTTGAACAGCAGACTGTCTCTCCAAAAAGAAGGACCAAGGAAAAATTTTGGACCTTCATATAAATTAAATGGAAGTCCTAGTGAATCTAAAAACAATAAATTGAAGATAATTGTACTTAGGAATGTCCTGCTTTGTATGTCCCAGCTCTGTGAAAGCTAATGCAATTATATCCTGAACCAGTGTGACTAATCTACGTTTAACTCTGTCTGCTGATTGCTTATGATTGAAGAACTCGGAGCTGGCATTTCACTTCTGCAGGTGTACCATCTTGGGCTGGTGAGTGCAGAATCAGGAAATGTGGATTCAAAAGGCCTGTTCCCTTCCACATCACATAATATACTAGACATTGGCTAGCGCACAGCTAGATTGTGTTTGCTGTTCTAGGCACCTTATTATGGGAAGGAGTCAGTGAAGATTCACTAGAAATGGTACCAGGAACTAAATTGTTCCTACGAAGAAAGACATAAAACAAAAAATGAAAGAAGATTAAGGGTGAAATCTAATAAAGATGTGCAAAATGAAGTTTATCAGGAGGGTGAATAAGGAAAGATCATTTCCTCTGCTTGGTGAATGGGTAGCATGTGGGACAGATTGAGGGTTGTCACTTGAATGAAGAGGGAGGTTAGAAGATTTGTTTATTCAGAGGATTATTGGAACATGTAATGCTTTACCACAAGTGGCTATTGAGGAGACATCAGTTAATTGGATCAGTAAGTATTCAAAAAGGAAGAACATAAAAGGATACAGAAGGAAGGGAAATAGGGTTGGAGGAAACTGCTTCAGCTGAGCTGGCACCAGCACAAGTGTGATTGGCTGCTTTGTCACCTTCTGTGCTGTAATTTCATGGGGATGTTTCTAAGAAAGGAAGAGCTTACTTTCATTTAATTATTTTCACGTCTTCAGGACATCCCAAAGAATTTCCCAGCCAGTGTATTAGTTTAGACATGCAGTCACCACTGTTATACCGGAAAAAGTAGCAGCCAATGTGCACATGAGAAAGATCCCACAAACAGCAGTGAGATCGGACAGAGTAGACAGGGAGAAACTGTTTCTGTTGGCAGAAGGGTCGAGAGCCAGACGACACTGATTTAAGGTGATTGGCAAAAGAAGCAATGGTGACATGAGCAAAAACTTCTTTTTACCCAGTGAGTGGTTAAGATCTGGAATGCACTGCCTGAGAGTGTAGTGGAGGCAGGTTCAATCAAGGCCTTCAAAAGGGAAAAAACTCAGCTCCAAAAATGCATTACTGCTTGCTGCTGCACTGCAGTGTTAGCGCAGGTTACATGCTCAAATCCTGGAGTGGGACTTGAACCCACAAAGCTACCATCTGAGTCACGCTGATTTTAATTCATAAAATCTTGAGACTCCTAATTGCTGTAGTAATAGATCTTGCAGCATTCCTTATTAACGATGGAATGATGAGAGCAGTGCTGGATTTTTTTAATATATAGGAACAACATTCTTCTGTGAAAAGGTTGCATTATACTAATGTACTGTGATGAATCAGTTATCTTTTCGGGATTTCCAAAGAAATCCATGACTGAGTGGAGCTGAGTCAGTGAAGGTGGTGGTGTAATTCAAAGCCTGACTGGGGGCTTTTGGAGCACTTTGTTAAAGTCCTTTCTCCTATTGGTGATTGAGTTAGTCAAGGTGGTGCAGTCTGTCCACTTTTTATGGTGAACGTGTTGAATCATTGTGTTAGCTGGTCTCTTCAGTAAACATTTGCTTTTACGTTATTTTTTAGGTGGTTTGCCTCATTTTTTTCATTTGGTGCATCTATCTGTTGAATTAGTTTCTTTGAGGAGAATGCTATTTTTATAATATTGAATCCTGGGAGAGGGTGTTGCTCATTGTTTGGAAGTTTTATCTGTTCGCTACCTCCATGCTATCAATCTTTTGTACTCGTTGAATCTCCATCAATGGGGGAAGAGCTAGCTTGTGTTGGATACTCTTCCGAAAACAACACCATAAAAAATAAAATAAATAAATATTTCTGTCAAGTCAATGTTTATCCTTTCGCTCCTCGATTTTTTTCCCCTCCCCCACCCAAAAAGGGATGCAATGGTTTGCCAAACAATGACCAATTTACCCAACTGAGTCCAAGCTAGTGCTGGACTCCTGGTTGGTAAAATGTGACAGATGGCAACACAAACTTCCTTGTCATCATCATAACAATGAGAAAGTTCTGATCCATTTGAGGAAGGTGGACTTGAAGGTCGTCGTCGTCTTCTTCTTTGGCCTCCTTGTCTCGAGAGACAATGGGTAAGCGCCTGGAGGTGGTCAGTGGTGTGTGGAGCAGCGCCTGGAGTGGCTATAAAGGCCAATTCTAGAGTGACAGGCTCTTCTACAGGTGCTGCAGATAAAATTTGTTTGTCGGGGCTGTTACACAGTTGGCTCTCCCCTTGCGCTTCTGTCTTTTTTCCTGCCAACTGCTAAGTCTCTTCGACTCGCCACACTTTAGCCCCGCCTTTATGGCTGCCCGCCAGCTCTGGCGATCACTGGCAACTGACTCCCATGACTTGTGATCAATGTCACAGGACTTCACGTAGCGTTTGCAGAAATCTTTAAAGCGGAGACATGGACGGCCGGTGGGTCTGATACCAGTGACGAGCTCGCTGTACAGTGTGTCCTTGGGGGTCCTGCCATCTTCCATGCGGCTCACATGGCCAAGCCATCTCAAGCGCCGCTGGCTCAGTAGGGTGTATGTGTATGCTGGGGATGTTGGCCACCTCGAGGACCTCTGTGTTGGATATCCGGTCCTGCCACCTGATGCCAAGGATTCTCCGGAGGCAGCAAAGATGGAATGAATTGAGACGTCGCTCTTGGCTGACATACGTTGCCCAGGCCTCGCTGCCGTAGAGCAAGGTACTGAGGACACAGGCTTGATACACTCGGACGTTTGTGTTCCGTGTCAGTGTGCCATTTTCCCACACTCTCTTGGCCAGTCTGGACATAGCAGTGGAAGCCTTTCACATGTGCTTGTTGATTTCTGCATCGAGAGACAGGTTACTGGTGATAGTTGAGCCTAGGTAGGTGAACTCTTGAACCACTTCCAGAGCGTGGTCGCCGATATTGATGGATGGAGCATTTCTGACGTCTTGCCCCATGATGTTCGTTTTCTTGAGGCTGATGGTTAGGCCAAATTCATTGCTGGCAGCCGCGAACCTGTCGATGAGACTCTGCAGGCACTCTTCAGTGTGAGATGTTAAAGCAGCATCGTCAGCAAAGAGGAGTTCCCTGATGAGGACTTTCCGTACTTTGGACTTCGCTCTTAGACGGGCAAGGTTGAACAACCTGCCCCCTGATCTTGTGTGGAGGAAAATTCCTTCTTCAGAGGACTTGAACGCATGTGAAAGCAGCAGGGAGAAGAAAATCCCAAAAAGTGTGGGTGCGAGAACACAGCCCTGTTTCACGCCACTCAGGATAGGAAAGGGCTCTGATGAGGAGCCACCATGTTGAATTGTGCCTTTCATATTGTCATGGAATGAGGTGATGATACTTAGTAGCTTTGGTGGACATCCGATCTTTTCTAGTAGTCTGAAGAGACCACGTCTGCTGACGCGGTCAAAGGCTTTGGTGAGATCAATGAAAGCAATGTAGAGGGGCATCTGTTCGTGGCATTTCTCCTGTATCTGACGAAGGGAGAACAGCATGTCAATGGTCGTTCTCTCTGCTCGAAAGCCACTCTGTGCCTCAGGGTAGACATGCTGAGCCAGCTTCTGGAACCTGTTTAAAGCGACTCGAGTGAAGACTTTCCCCACTATGCTGAGCAGGGAGATTCCACGGTAGTTGTTGCAGTCACCCTTGTTCTTATAGAGGATGTTGATATTGGCATTGCACATGTCCTGTGGTACTGCTCCCTCGTCCCAGCACAGGCAAAGCAGTTTGTAGAGTGCTGAGAGTATAGCAGGCTTGGCACTCTTGATTATTTCAGGGGTAATGCCGTCCTTCCCAGGGGCTTTTCCGCTGGCTAGAGAATCAATGGCATCACTGAGTTCCGATTTTGTTGGCTGTACGTCCAGCTCATCCATGACTGGTAGAGGCTGGGCTGCAGTGAGGGCGGTCTCTGTGACAACATTCTCCCTGGAGTACAGTTCTAGGTAGTGCTCAACCCAGCAGTCCATTTGCTTGCGTTGGTCAGTGATTGTGTTCCCTGATTTAGATTTGAGGGGGGCGATCTTCCTGATGGTTGGCCCAAAAGCTCTCTTCATGCCATCATACATTCCTCTGATGTTTCCAGTGTCGGAGGCCAGCTGAATATGACTGCATAGGTGTTGTCAGTAGTCATTTGCACAGCGCCTGGCTGTTCTTTGTGCAGCGTTTCCGGCTGCTTTAAGTGCTACGGATGTTAATTCGCTGGGGGCTTTCTTGTCGTTCAACAGTGCAATGCGCTTAGCGGCTATGACAGGTTCCAGCTCTTCAAAGTGAGATTGAAACCAGTCTGCATTCTGCTTCACGCGTTTGCCATAGGTGGTCATTGCTGAGTCATAGATGGCATCTCTGATGTGGGCCCACTTGGTCTCTGCATCCCCTGTGGGAGTGTTTTGAAGGGCTTTTTTGAGTGAATTTAGAAACTTACGTAACAGCTGTGGATGAGAAATTCTGTTAATGTTGATGTGCGGGCAGCCCTTCTGCTTGGAGTGATGTAGCTTCTTAGGTTTGAGTCTAAACCTTGCTGCACACCAGGGAGTGGTTGGTGTCGCAGTCCACACTGTGGAAGCTGAGTGTGATTTGAACTAAAAACAAGAAATGCTGGAACCACTCAGCAGGTTTGGCAGCCTCTGTGGAAAGAGAAGCTTTGAACACTGTTTAAAGAGGCTCGCCTTGTGACGATGAGGTCCAGCTGGTGCCAACAATGTGATCTTGGGTGCCTCCAAGAAACCTGGTGACAGGGTTTAGTATGAAAGAACGAGTTGGTGATGCAGAGGTTGTGATTGGTACGCAACTCAAGCAAACGTTAAGGTCTAGTTAATTAAGAATCCAGCCATTGTCACTTTGTAACTTTATTTGTGAGATGGGGCTCCTGAGTTGCCCATTCTCTGTACGGAATCTTTGACAATTTTGCATTTACCTCTTTGCTTTGGAGCGCTGTGCAGACACGGAACATGTTCTCTTGCTTGTAGAGTTGAGGAAACCCATGTACTGCTTCTGTTGTGGGTCTCTGACCTTTGGCTGTACTTCCAGACAATTGCATCAAATGCTTGACTTGGTAAATCTTATTCCTATGACCACACGTTCTTTCACTTCTATGACCAAAGCCCAGAGTTTCGATACTTAGTCAAATGCTTCGGTGCATTTAGGTGCTGCTCCCCGATCACTAATAGATGTCCTAGTTGCCAAACTGTAGTAAAGTATGCTTCGGGAGAATGATGTTTTATTGACTTGTCGCCAACTCTTCATTCTTCCTGTTGGATCAAAAATTGGCTCCATGTGCTCTCCTCTTTATCCCACTATGCCTCGTTCAGATTTGAGTACAAAACAGCAGTAATACCCCACATTACTGCTGCTACTGGTTCACCTGAACCAGAGGGGTACCAATATCCTGGGGGGGAGATTTGTTAGTGCTCTTCGGGGGGGTTTAAACTAAATCAGCAGGGGAATGGGAACCTAAATTGTAGTTCCAGTGTACAGGCTGTTGAGAGTAGTGAGGTAGGGGATAAGGTTACAGGGACGCAAGAGGGCACTGACAAGCAAGAACTTGGTTTAAAGTGTGTCTACTTCAACGCCAGGAGCATCCGGAATAAGATGGGTGAGCTTGCAGCATGGGTTGGTACCTGGGATCCTGATGTTGTGGCCATTTCGGAGACATGGGTAGAGCAGGGGCAGGAATGGATGTTGCAGGTTCCGGGATTTAGATGTTTCAGAAAGAACAGAGAAGAGGGTAAAAGAGGGGGGGGTGTGGCATTGTTAATCAAGGAAAGTATTACAGCGGCAGAAAGGACGTTTGAGGACTCGTCTACTGAGGTAGTATGGGCCGAGGTTAGAAACAGGAGAGGAGAGGTCACCCTGTTGGGAGTTTTCTATAGACCTCCGAATAGTTCCAGAGATGTAGAGGAAAGGATAGCGAAGATGATTCTCGACAGGAGCGAGAGTAACAGGGTAGTGGTTATGGGGGACTTTAACTTTCCAAATATTGACTGGAAATACTATAGTTCGAGTACTTTAGATGGGTCTGTTTTTGTCCAGTGTGTGCAGGAGGGTTTTCTGACACAGTATGTGGACAGGCCAACCAGGGGCGATGCCACATTGGATTTGGTACTGGGTAATGAACCCGGCCAGGTGTTCGATTTAGATGTAGGTGAGCACTTTGGCGATAGTGATCACAATTCGGTTAGGTTTACCTTAGCGATGGGCAGGGACAGGTATATACCGCAGGGCAAGAATTATAGCTGGGGGAAAGGAAATTATGACGCGATTAGGCAAGATTTAGGATGTGTAGGATGGGGAAGGAAACTGCAGGGGATGGGCACAAACGAAATGTGGAGCTTATTCAAGGAGCAGCTAATGCGTGTCCTTGATAAGTATGTACCTGTCAGGCAGGGAGGAAGTTGTCGAGCAAGGGAGCCGTGGTTTACTCAAGAAGTTGAAGCGCTTGTCAAGAGGAAGAGGGCGGCTTATGTTAGGATGAGACGTGAAGGCTCAGTTAGGGCGCTTGAGAGTTACAAGCTAGCCAGGAAGGATCTAAAGGGAGGGCTAAGAAGAGCAAGGAGAGGACACGAGAAGTCATTGGCGGATAGGATCAAAGAAAACCCTAAGGCTTTCTATAGGTATATCAGGAATAAACGAATGATAAGAGTTAGAACAGGGCCAATCAAGGATAGTAGTGGGAAGTTGTGTGCGGAATCAGAGGAGATAGGGGAAGCGTTAAATGAATATTTTTCGTCAGTATTTACAGTAGAGAAAGAAAATGTTGCCGAGGAGATTACTGAGATACAGCCTACTAGGCTAGATGGGATTGAGATTCACAAGGAGGAGGTGTTAGCAATTTTGGAAAGAGTGAAAATAGATAAGTCCCCTGGGCCAGATGGGATTTATCCTAGGATTCTCTGGGAAGCCAGGGAGGAGATTGCAGAGCCGTTGTTGTTGATCTTTAAGTCGTCATTGTCGACAGGAGTAGTGCCGGAGGACTGGAGGATAGCAAATGTTGTCCCCTTGTTCAAGAAGGGGAGTAGAGACAGCCCTGGTAATTATAGACCTGTGAGCCTTACTTCGGTTGTGGGTAAAATGTTGGAAGAGGTTATAAGAGACAGGATTTATAATCATCTTGAAAAGAATAAGTTCATTTGCGATAGTCAGCACGGTTTTGTGAAAGGTAGGTCGTGCCTCACAAACCTTATTGAGTTTTTCGAGAAGGTGACCAAACAGGTGGATGAGGGTAAAGCCGTGGATGTGGTGTATATGGATTTCAGTAAGGCGTTTGATAAGGTTCCCCACGGTAGGCTATTGCAGAAAATACGGAAGTATGGGGTTGAAGGTGATTTAGAGCTTTGGATCAGAAATTGGCTAGCTGAAAGAAGACAGAGGGTGGTGGTTGATGGCAAATGTTCATCCTGGAGTTTAGTTACTAGTGGTGTCCCGCAAGGTTCTGTTTTGGGGCCACTGCTGTTTGTCATTTTTATAAACGACCTGGATGAGGGTGTAGAAGGGTGGGTTAGTAAATTTGCGGATGACACGAAGGTCGGTGGAGTTGTGGATAGTGTCGAAGGGTGTTGTAGGGTACAGAGGGACATAGATAGGCTGCAGAGCTGGGCTGAGAGATGGCAAATGGAGTTTAATGCAGAGAAGTGTGAGGTGATTCACTTTGGAAGGAGTAACAGCAATGCAGAGTACTGGGCTAATGGGAAGATTCTTGGTAGTGTAGATGAGCAGAGAGATCTTGGTATCCAGGTACATAAATCCCTGAAAGTTGCTACCCAGGTTAATAGGGCTGTTAAGAAGGCATATGGTGTGTTAGCCTTTATTAGTAGGGGGATCGAGTTTCAGAGCCACGGGGTCATGATGCAGCTGTACAAAACTCTGGTGAGGCCGCACCTGGAGTATTGCGTGCAGTTCTGGTCACCGCATTATAGGAAGGATGTGGAAGCTTTGGAAAGGGTGCAGAGGAGATTTACTAGGATGTTGCCTGGTATGGAAGGAAGGTCTTACGAGGAAAGGCTGAGGGACTTGGGGTTGTTTTCGTTAGAGAGAAGGAGGAGGAGAGGTGATTTAATAGAGACATACAAGATAATCAGAGGGTTAGATAGGGTGGATAGTGAGAGTCTTTTTCCTCGGATGAGGATGGCAAACACGAGGGGACATAGCTTTAAGTTGAGGGGTGAAAGATATAGGACAGATGTCAGAGGTAGTTTCTTTACGCAGAGAGTAGTAGGGGCGTGGAACGCCCTGCCTGCAACAGTAGTAGACTCGCCAACTTTAAGGGCATTTAAGTGGTCATTGGATAGACATATGGATGTAAATGGAATAGTGTAGGTCAGATGATCGGCGCAACATCGAGGGCCGAAGGGCCTGTACTGCGCTGTAATATTCTAATTCTAATTCTAATCCATTCACCAACCATTAGTGCAAATCATACCTTCAATCTCTTTTAAAGTTGGGATTTTACCCCAGGTCCACACTGGCCCTATGAAATATCAGAATGATTTTTAAAAAATCTTTTTGAATGTTTCGATCATTTTACTGAGCTGAAATCCAGTAAGAACAATGTTGGCCCTCTTTTCTAGAATCTAATATTTCACTGGATTTCTTGTATGGAAGCAAGACATTGTGGTTACATATGTGTACAGTGGTGACTCTGGTAGTGGATAAACTTTGGAAAATGTATGTTAGTATAGGATAGTTTGCTTGGAGTCTGGTGCTGATAGGTCTACTTAGTCTTCTTGCTAAGTTTGCAGTCTGGCTTGCTGTTGGAAGAAGGGGGTGGGATGAGGAAAGCTGGGGGAGTTGCAGGGGTGCAGTCGGGGAAGGTTGGGTGGGGTTTGGATTCCAATTGTTCCTCAGGAAGGGGCGGGGGGGTGGGAAAAAAAAATCAAAGGGGGTCTTCAGACTTACTGAAGCCCCTCTGGATGGTTGAGAGCCACACGGTGGGAACTGCTGAGTAGGTTGCCTGTTTGTCCTCGTGGGTGGCCTGAGGGATCTGGAAGCGGGAAAGATAGTGGGAGACAGCTGGGAGTATAATGTCCTTAATTCAAAAAGCAGAAGAACCCGAGGAGTGGACACAAGAAATAGGAGCAGGAGTAGACCAGATGGCCCATCGAGCCTGCTCCACCATTCAAAACGATTCATGGTTGATCTTAAGATTCAACTCCACTTTCCCGCCCACTCGCCATATCCCTTGATTCTTTGAGACCAAAAATCTGTCTATCCCAGCCTTAAATGTATTCAATGATGGAGCATCTACAACCCTTTGGGGTAGAGAATTCCAAAGATTCACAACCCTCTGAGTAAAGAAATTTCTCCTTATCTCAGTCCTAAATTATCTGTCTCTTATCCTGAGACCTTGCCCCCGTGTTTTAGATTCTCCAACCAGTGGAAACAATCTCTCAGTGTCGACCCTATCCAACCCCTTTAGAATCTTATATGTTTCAATGAGATCACCTTTCATTCTTCTAAAAGTCAGAATACAGGCCCAATTTACTCAGCCTGTCACAATAGGACAACCCCCTCATCTCCGGGACCAATCTAATGAACCTTTGCTACACTGCCTCCAATGCAAGTATATCCTTTCTTAAATGTGGAGACCAAAACTGCACACAGTATTCCAGATGTGGTCTCACCAAAACCCTGTACAACTGTAGCAATACTTCCTAATTCCTGTACTCCAATCCCCTTGCAGTAAAGGCAAGACAAAGGCCTTTACTGCGAGGGGATTGAAGCACAGGAATTAGGAAGTATTGCTACAGTTGTACAGGGTTTTGGTGAGACCACATCTGGAATACTGTGTGCAGTTTTGGTCTCCACATTTAAGAAAGGATATACTTGCCTTCCTAATTGCTTGTTGCACCTGCATGTTAACTTGGTGCGATCCTTGAACACGCACACCCAAGTCTCTTTGAACATCGACAATTACAAGTCGAACACCTTTTAAAAAATAAAAAATTCTGCTTTGAAATTCTTATGAACAAAGTGAATAACTTCACACTTCCCTGCATTATACTCCATCTGCTATCTTGTTGCCTACTCACTAAATCTATCTATATCTCTTTGCAGCCTCTTTGTGTCCTCCCCTCAGCTTACCTTTCCACCTACCTTTGTATCTTCACTCTCTGTACATTACTCTCTGTCTCTTCATCTAACTCATTAATATAGATTGTAAATAGCTGAGGCGCCAGCACTGATCCTTGCGCACTCCACTGTGAACTGCCTGCCAACTTGGAAATGTCTCTTTTTTTTTTATTCATTCATGGGATGTGGGCGTCGCTGGCCAGGCCAGCATTTATTGCCCATCCCTAATTGCCCTTGAGAAGGTGGTGGTGAGCTGCCTTCTTGAACCGCTGCAGTCCATGTGAGGTAGGTACACCCACAGTGCTGTTTGGAAGGGAGTTCCAGGATTTTGACCCAGCGACAGTGAAGGAACAGTGATATAGTTCCAAGTCAGGATGGTGTGTGACTTGGAGGGGAACTTGTGGTGGTGGTGTTCCCATGCATTTGCTGCCCTTGTCCTTCTAGTTGGTAGAGGTCGTGGGTTTGGAAGGTGCTGTCTAAGGAGCCTTGGTGCATTGCTGCAGTGCATCTTGTAGATGGTACACACTGCTGCCACTGTGCGTCAGTGATGGAGGGAGTGAATGTTTGTGGATGGGGTGCCAATCAAGCGGGCTGCTTTGTCCTGGATGGTGTCGAGCTTCTTGAGTGTTACTGGAGCTGCACCCATCCAGGCAAGTGGAGAGTATTCCATCACACTCCTGACTTGTGCCTTGTAGATGGTGGTCAGGCTTTGGGGAGTCAGGAGGTGAGTTACTCGCCACAGGATTCCTCGCCTCTGACCTGCTCTTGCAGCCATGGTATTTATATGGCTACTCCAGTTCAGTTTCTGGTCAATGGTAAACCCCAGGATGTTGATAGCAACATTGCTGCTTCCTGCCTATTAACCAATCATCTATCCATGCTAATATATTACCTCCAACTCCATGAGCCAATTAACCTTTTGTGTGACACCTTATGGAATGCCTTTTGTAAATCCATGTGTACTACATTTACTGGTTCCCCTTTATCTACCCTACTGTTTACATCCTCAGTGGGTGTAGATATGAATGTGTTGAACTTGTGGGTGGTGTTTTGCGGCTTTATTTAAATCTTTGCAACTAAGGGCAGGCTGATGGCACATTGTGGTCATTCTCCAACATACAGTCAGCACATGAAGGCATGTGCTCAAATATACTCAGCACAGTGGGACTGAGCTTAAACACACAATGTCACAGCCTGGTGCGCTGTGATCTCAGTTCCCCCAATTTGGCTGGGGTTATGTGGGTGCTGCTGAGCAGATGCTAGCCACTTCCCCTTGGTAAAGGAGAGTGGGATTATCGAGGGATATTTGACTCAACTTTCACACTCTCACATCATCTCATCATTTATATTCCAATGGATGCAGTTATTGACCAACTCCTGTAGTACCAAGTATCAGATTGGGCAGTTTGTGAAAGTGTTACATGTGCAAGATTTGTGCTCGCGCAAAGTTTCATTGTCTTTACGTTAAAACATTTGCCCTTCACTTTTGATCCCTTCCCGCCCCACCTCCAGAGGCTTTTCTGAAGTGGTAGTCCCACCTTCCTTTATACTGCTGTCCTAGGCCTGCCCCTGACGGTGGGGCAGCCATAGCAATGCAACTGGTCGGTCTGTTTGTTCACACATGAGCTGTTTTAAAACAACTTCACTGATCTCTTATTATTTCACTTCCAAGTCATCCTTGTGTTTAGATTGTACAGGCCCATAGTGTAAATCCTCAGTAATAAAATCAGCTTCTCACCATTGCTCGCTTCACTGTGTCAGAGGGACCGGCCTTAGTTTATCCTGTTTCCCTGGACGCTGGGTACCCAACAATGAATGCCCTGTTTTGTTGGTTCACTAGGTAGTTACGCTGTGAATAAATGGTGATGATTCACAGAGTCACATGGTATTTCACTCCCGGGACGCCTCATTTTTTTTTTACAGGGAGCATTCAGCACAAGTCAGGCAATAAATCAAAGTGCTCAGTGTGGAACCGCGAGTGAGGAATGTTGGATTCAATACTCAATTCCAGATTTTCTACACTTGATTCATTTCAGATGGTTGTGCTGCTGGTGTCCCTTTCTCCCTGGACAGTTATGTAGCTGCAATGGAATGAAATAGCTTACACTGCAATCATGATGAAATTCTGAGAGTAAGAAAGGCTGGGGGGAGGGGAAAATGGTCTTGCATTGAACAGTGGGAGAAGACGGAATAGAGTGTAGAGCTCAGCAAAGAGAGGGCATAGGTCATCTGCACTTGTCAAGCATTGTCAGTGTGTCTGTTAATGCAACACAGTTATCCCATTTATAGAAGTCACCAGACGGCAATTAAACCATGAACTGATATGTCTTGTCTAATTTTCTTGGGCTGATGGCTGTATCCCTCGTGTTTGTTTGCAATGGAGTAATTGGGCGGTCATTCAACAAAGGAAACTTGGAGAGTATGTGAACTGCAGCTCACGCTCCCACGGTGCACTAGCAGTAGGTCAGTAACTGCACCGCCAAAAGTCTCAGTTCAGTTACCTTCTCGCTCTCGGGTTGGCTTTTCCTGAGCCTTAGTTGTTGCAAGCCTTTCAGATTATCACTCAAGTGGTAGCATATGTGGACTTGGAATTTGAATGTTGACTATATGTTTGTTGGGACTTCACAGTCGAGCCCAATCCTGCCCTCACATGAGTTCCAGCAGGAGTCACTGGACAGTGATTATGAGCAGGAACATCATTCCCCTCATCTGTGCAAAGGCACCCAGCTTTATCAACCTAACAAACTAACAAAAGCTGGTCACCAACTCCACAAAGCTGATAAAGGCTCTAAAAAGCTGACTGCTCAAAAAAAAGCTCAGATTAAAGTCTGTAACATGAGAACAAGTAGTCATATAGGGTTTGGTACTGAAGTGGTCTGTATAGCCAAGGTTGCTTCATTTGTATTGGAGGAAAGAAACTTTTTTTATTCATTCATGGGATGTGGGCGTCGCTGGCCAGGCCAGCATTTATTGCCCATCCCTAATTGCCGTTGAGAAGGTGGTGGTGAGCTGCCTTCTTGAACCACTGCAGTCCATGTGGGGTAGGTACACCCACAGTGCTGTTAGGAAGGGAGTACCAGGAATTTGACCCAGTGACAGTGAAGGAACGGTGATATAGTTCCAAGTCAGGATGGTGTGTGGCTTGGAGGGGAACTTGCAGGTGGTGATGTTCCCATGCATCTGCTGCCCTTGTCCTTCTAGTTGATAGAGGTTGCGGGTTTGGAAGGTGCTGTCTGAGGAGTCTTTTGTGAGTTGCTGCAGTGTATCTTGTAGGTGGTACACACTGCTGCCACTGTGCATCAGTGGTGGAGGGAGTAAATGTTGAAGGTGGTGGATGGGGTGCCAATCAAGCGGGCTGCTTTGTCCTCGATGTTGTCGAACTTCTTGAGTGTTACTGGAGCTGCAGCCATCCAGGCAAGTGGAGAGTATTCCATCACACTCCTGACTTGTGCCTTGTAGATGGTGGACAGGCATTTCGGAGTCAGGTGAATTGCCGCAGAATTCCCAGCCTCTGACCTGTTCTTGTAGCCATAGTATTTATGTGGCTTGTCAAATTCAGTTTCTGGTCAGTGGTAACCCCCAGGATGTTGATAGTGGGAGATTCAGCAATGGTAATGCCATTGAATATCAAGGGGAGATGGTTAGAATCTCTCTCGTTTGAGATGGTCATTGTGTGGCGCGAATGTTACTTGCCATTTATCAGCCCAAGCCTGGATGTTGTCCAGATCTTGCTGCATCTGGACACGGGCTGCTTCAGTTTCTGAGGAGTCGTGAATGGTGCTGAACATTGTGCAATCACCAGAACCTGAAAGGCTGAAGAAAGAAATCCAAATGTTGAAGACCCCAATATTGGTGCATTGCTAGGGTATGGGTACATGCTCCCCCAGATAATGTTTAATTTTGGCATTAAAAATATTGCAATCTAGTTACTGTCAAGCACTTTTTAATCTTAAAATGAATAGAAGTAAAACAAAAGTGAGTTTTGACTTTTCAACACACCATCACTTTCCCAAAGGTGATCTTCTTTCCAACCAATCTCCCCAGTTCAAAGTGGGATTCTATCCTCCACAGTTACAACTCAGATACTGTCCACATCTACCTCCCCATTCTTACACAGATATGCTTACCTCTTATGTTCCTGGTTTAAGCCCCTTCAATTCAACCTGGCATTCTCCTTCTGCACCAGTCCATTTCATGCTCAGAGTCTTCCTGCATTCCTCTATTCACAATGTCACTATTCTTTCAGATCCTCAGATTAAGCTTACATTTCCCTTCCATCCGGCTTTATACTGGCACTCTTCCTCTGTCACCCTCTCAGCCAACACTGTCACCCTGATGTGCTGCCATAGCTTCTGCACCCATAACCCCCCCCCCCCCCCCCCCCCATACCTCAGTGCCTTTCCTACCCAGGTCTGATTGTTAATGGAAGGTTTTTCAGGCAGCTCACTACAGTATGTCAACAGTATGCAATGGGTGGAATCTCTTGCCAGCAGGAATCTCCAAGGAACAGAACAGGGGAGTGGGCCAAACCTGCACTGATATTTCAAAGTGCTAAGAGTGGACAGTTGGTACATGTGGACTATTGCCCCAGAGATCAGCTGTGAGAATACAGACTGAAGGGGACATGGGAGAAAAAAATAGTCTACGTTGATCATCACCACTGGTGGCCATGCCTGCAATCACCAAGACCCTGTGCTCTGGAACTCCCTCTCTAAATCTCTCTCCTCCTCCTCCTCCCTATTGCTTCAAGAATCTCCTTAAAACTCAGCTCTTTCCTGGTGTGGGAAGGGTCCTGTCCAGGAGCAGCAGTGGGAGGGGCCGCTAATTGTACCACCAAACCTCATTGACATGCTATTGGCCAACTTTCTGATTCACATTGGGAATGAAGTCACTCAAAATGACAGGAAGTTGAGGGCCCAGAGGTGACCCGCCATGCCCATGGTTAGTGTGGAGAATAGGGGTGGAGTACAGGGGTTCTGGAGACATCAGCTGTTCAGGAAAGTGGGTGGGAGTCTGGGCAGGGCAAGCGTTCTTGCACCTGCTCCTCCTGGGTTTACAAAAGAAGGTTTAAAACTCACTTTGCTGGACCACATCAGCCTTCAGACCAGGTTCTTTCCGTTAGGCTCCCCACTCATCTCCTTTGCATGGCACCAGGATCCTAGTCATCTAATAAGACTCCAATTTGCACAAATATATAAGGGCCCAACTGACTCAGTGGCACCTCATAGGCCTGACAAATCAGCCAGTTTCCTGCTCCTATTTGCTAGCCAGTGATCCCCTGTTGGAAAGTATGTGTTTACGTTACAGTACAGGAGTGAGGATGGGTTCGGACTCAGCTGTGGTGTCTCCATGATCAGTTAGCCCACAATTGCTCATTGTCTTGTTAATCCATGGCCTCTTGGGTAAGCAGTTGGAGTTAGACTGGCACTCATAGATTGCAAATTCCAGAAAGGGGTCCAAATGTTTGAACCAAGAAGGCTGATTGGAACTGGCAGAAAAAGGAGGAAGATTTGTAAATCCTAAAAAAAAAATAGAAGGTGCAGATGATACACTACATTGTATAGTATGGTAATTCTTTGTGGTATTGTGACTGTGAGACTCGCTGTTTAGAAGCTTCCAGTGTAAGACCTTTTCCCCATCGAGCTTCTCATGCCTTAGCAGGAAGGTCAGTGGCTGTGTTGCCAACACAAACAGTGGTGGCGGGCCCAGCACACTGTGCTCAGTCACAGGGAACTTTCCTCTGACAACTGTTTGATATGACTGCTCTATCCCTGTGTATCTTACTGGCATTTTTTCCCTCACTTTTTCTCATTTGATTTTTGGTTCCTGTTAACTGTTGGGTGGCTTGTGGGCAAAGCTGGTTGCTGTGAAATCTCAGAGAAGGGCAAAGGCCCATTGTTTTCCTTTATGTTTGGGCTTGCGTTATTGGTGTGAGGTGATATTCAGCTAGTCAAAGGTGCCCAGTGCCTTGCTCAAAGATCATACTCGGGAATTCTGTACTATAGAGTGATAGGGTGCAGGAATCTCAGCTCAGGAAATAACAGGGCAAGTCATGATTCACAGCCCAAAGAACCATAGGACAGCAATTCTCCCAAAGGTAAATGGGAGATTGGCCATAGTTGGTCCCTGAACGGTATTGTGAGTACCTCAATCACATGAGCCAGCTTGACTGGGACTGCGAGCAGCCTGGTTGTTGTAAGCTCAGGCCCAAACAAGTTCTTGTTTCTTTCCCTTCAAGCTGCCAAAACCCCTCTGACTCTTGGCTGCTCAAATCCTACTTCCTCCCCCCCGCCTCACCCTTTTGCAGTAAAACTTAATGCTTTTGGCATGCTGCAGGATGTTAGGAATTGGGTTGTTACACAATCTGTCCAGAAGCATGCGAATTTTATCCAAGGGTGAGATATTGTTTTAAAGTTTGCAGAAATTGTCTACAGTAGAAGCGACTGAATGTGTTTTCTGTAACTGTTGTGAATCTAACTTTATCAGCAGGGCAGGAGCAGATTGTCCTCTTCCTCTCTCCCCCAGGTTTCAAGATATCGCTTCAGCTTTGCCCGGTTCAGCCCGTTTAATTAGAAACGTTTTTGTTAATTCTTTTATTTTTGCACTCGCCCTCTTTCAACAGTTTTGTCAGGGTAAATCTGGAATCTTGTTTTCCCAGTAAGAGGCTAGGCTCAAAGGGAGCACAGGCCACACATAGGACAGAGCACGGGAGGGCTGATTTTTCTGATCTACCTCCACTTGGACTGTAACTTCCCATTGGGAAGATGCGTTAAAGATGAGAATACAATGCTGTCGGACTGACTCTCTGACCTGCACCTTATTTGTGTCCACTGCATAATTTATCCTAATTTGCAAATTGCTATAACAGCACTGACCGCTTTCATTTTTAAAAAAAAAAGGAATTGAGGTGAAGTGCTGTTGAATGTTTCTTGTGGTAAAGAGGTGCTTTCCGTTATTGAAACAGTGTAATTAACCAGTTGGCGAGAAAGCTGGAGGAATGTTTTAAAGCTGAATACAGAAAGTGTAAAAAGGAAATAGAGGCAAAAAGAGTGCTCAAATAGATTGGCAGGTTAGAAAAGGGAACCCAAAAGTCTTTTATAAACATATAATTAGTAAAAACATAGTCAAAGGAAGGGTGGGGCCAATTAGGGACCAAAAGGAGATCTTTTGGAGGCAGATGATGTGGCTGAAGTACTAAATGAGTACTTTGCATCTGTCTTTCCTGAAGAATAGGATGCTGCCAATGTTGTAGTAAAGAAGGAGGTAGTAGAGAAATTGGATAGGATAAAATTAGATAAAAGTTTGGCAGCATTCAAATTGGAAAAGTCACCCTCTCTGGATGGGATGCATCCTTGTTTGCTGAGGGAAGTAAGCCTGGCAATTGCGGGCTTTCAGGCCACAATCTTCCAATCCTCCTTGGACATGGGTATGGTGCCAGAGGACTGAAGGATTGTTAATGTTACATCCTTGTTTAAAAAAAGGGGGAGAGGGATAAACCCAGAAACTATAAACCAGTCAGCCTAATGTTAGTGTGGGGAAACTTAGAGACAATAATTCGAGACAAAATTAATTGGCATTTGGAAAAGAAAAGCTTGATAAATGACAGGCAGCATGGATTTGATAAAAGGAAATCATGTTTGACTAACTTGATTGAGTTCTTTGATGCAGTAACAGAGCGTTGATGAGGGTGTTTTTTTTTAATTAATTCATTCATAGATGTGAACATCACTGGCAAGGGTGGCCTTTTATTGCCCATCCCTAATTGCCCTGGGGAAGGTGGCGGTGAGCCGCCGCCTTGAACTGCTGCAGTCCATGTGGTGTAGGTACATCCACATTGCTGTTAGGAAGGGAATTCCAGGACTTTGACCCAGTGACAGTGAAGGAACGGCGATATAATTCCAAATCAGGGTGGTGTGTGACTTGGAGCGGAACTTGCAGGTGGTGGTGTTCCCATGCATTTGCTGCCCTTGTCCTTATCGTTGGTAGAGGTCGTGGGTTTGGAAAGTGTTGGCGAGCTGCTGCACAGCACACTCCAGCCACTGAATGCTGGTCGTGGAGGGAGTGAATAGTTAGGGTGGTGGAGGGTGGAGTGGGTGCCAACAAAGCAGACTGTTTTGTCCTGCATGATGATGGAGAGTATTCCATCACCCTCCTGACTTGTGCCTTGTAGATGGTGAGCAGGCTTTGGGGGAGTCAGGAGATGAGTCAATCACCTCAGAATACCTAATCTCTGACCTGCTCTTGAAGCCACAGTATTTATGTGGTTGGTCCAGTGTGGTTGATGTTGTGTATATAGATTTTCAAAGCCGTTTAATAGACATGCTAGTAAAAATTGAGCCCATGGGATTAAAGGAACATTGGTAGCATTGATACAAAATTGGTTGAGACAGAAAGCAGAGAGTAGAGAGGAATGGTTGTTTTCCAGACTGGAGGGAAGTATACGATGGTGTTCTCCAGGCATCTGTATTAGTCCCACTGCCCTTGATGGTAACAGAGGAGAAGGAAGAATTTAGGAAGGGATTTCCAGAGCTTAGAGCAGAGGTGGCTGAAGGCAATGCTGCCAGTGGTGGACGAAGGGAGGGAGATGTGCAAGAGGCCTGAGTCAGAAAGTTTGAGGTGTGGGGGGAGTGATTGTACCATAAGATATTACAGAGCTAGGAAAGAGGGAAGTCTGTGTAGGGATTCACATGCTGAATTCAGATGGCACTAAAACCCTAACTCTGGTAGGAAGAGGGTGAAGCTGAACAGACTGTACTGAAGTCTGCATCGGTGAGTTGATGTACAGCCTTTCGAACACTCCAACACCCCATATGTTTTTGTATGTCTGCATCCCTTCACAATATTTGTGATTAACTTCACTAAAGTTCGCAGGATTTCCTCCTGCTCTATTTACCTTATTTGGGAGAAAGGGTTGGGGGGCAGAGAATCTAATCAGAGAACATAGGAACATAGGAACATAGGAACATAATAACATAGGAACAGGAGTAGGCCATTCAGCCCATCGAGCCTGCTCTGCCATTCAAGACGATCATGGCTGATCATCCACTTCAATGTGTTTTTCCCAGACTATCCTCATATCCCTTTATGTCATTGGTATTCAGCAATCTGTCAATCTCTACTTTAAACATACTCAATGACTGAGCTTCCACAGCCCTCTGGGGTAGAGAATTCCAAAGATTCACAACCCTCCGAGTAAAGAAATTTCTCCTCATCTCGGTCCTAAGTGGCTTCCCCCTTATTTTGAAATTGTGTCCCCTGGTTCTAGACTCCCCAACCAGGGGAAACATATAACCTGCATCTACCCTGTCTATCCCTTTAAGTATTTTGCAGGTTTCAATGAGATCACCTCTCATTCTTCAAAACTCTAGAGAATACACGCCCAGTTTCCCCAATCTTTCTTCATAGGACATAGAAGTGGAATGAAAAGGAGTATCCAGGAATGTTGTCAAATGGAAAATACAGGTAGTGCACAGGGAGAAATGGTGGTAATGCTTCGGATTGGAGCTGGAGTATGAATCCAGGTGGGGGCCATGGGGCCATTTATGATCATTCAGCAGTGCGAGGGTGATGCCTGAATTGTGACGTGGATGAAGAAAAAGCAAATGATCGAATGGAGAAAAAGGGCAAACTGATTGTATAAATGCAACCAGAGTGAACCTCCTGCTCCAGCCCAGTAAACCTGTGTGGTTTTATAAATAAGGAAAATGATGAGTTAAGTGAGGAGACGGTGGCAGCTGGTGGATTTAAATTCAATTAATTAAAGTTTAATTGAGTAATTAAAATCTGAAATTGAAAGCTGGTCTCAGTCATGGTGCCGTGAAACTATCATCGATTGTCGTAAAAACCCGTTTGATTCACTATCCTCCTTTAGGGGAGGAAATCTGTCGTCCTTACCTGGTCTGGCCCACAGCAATGTGGTTGACTCTTAACTGCCCTCTGAAGTGGCCTAGCAGGCCACTCAGTTCAAGGGCAATTAGAAATGGGCAACAAATGCTGACCTTCCAGCGACATACACATCCCATGAAATAATAAAAAAAAAACTGGGAGGTTACTTGTAGCCAAAAGCCACATTTTAGTTAATTGCTGATGCCTTGTGATCCTTAAGGCTATTTCTAGTCCCACAAAGGGGATAGTCTGTGTCTGAAATGGGACTGGGGCTGATTAACATTGCCAACTGCACAAGTAAATTATCAGCAGGTCCACCCTTCAAAGGCAAGAGAGATGTAATTTTCTTTATCAGTACGGTACATCCTGCTTTCTCCTGTTCAGTAACTGGCAACCAGTTCCAGTATCCCTGAGCTAAGGAGTTGAAACATCAGCCAGGCTTCCTGCTATCGATTTCTCTCCAGTGGTCCTGTTGGAACGTTTATGTGAAGACATGGTGAAGATAACCTGTACAGACTGAGCAGGTTGTCTTATGAGGAAAGGTTGGACAGGCTAGGCTTGTATCTGCTGGAGTTTAGAAGAGTAAGAGGCGACTTGATTGAAACCTGTAAGATCCTGACGAGTCTTGTGGGAGAATCTAGAACCAGGGGTCACTGTTTAAAAATAAGGAGTCGCCCATTTAAGACAGAGATAAGAAGAAATTATTTTCTCTCAGAGGGTCGTGAGTCTTTGGAATTCTCTTCCTCAAAAGGCAGTGGAAGCAGAGTCTTTGAATAATTTTAAGACAGAGGTAGATAGATTTTTGATAAGCAAGGGGGTGAAAGGTGATCCGGGGATAGGCAGGAATGTGGAGTCGAGCTTCCAATCAGATCAGCCATGATCTTGTTGAATGGTGGAGCAGGCTGAAGCGGCCGAGTGGCCTACTCCTGCTCCGAATTGGTATAATGTTGGTATGTTTCAGGTTTGATCCCTGGTCTTTTGCTGAGCTCACTGGTTGGGGGAGGGGTTGGGGTTGTGTGTTAGGGTTGCAATGCCTAACTTATTGCCTCCACGCTCAGGAGCAGAAGAAGTTGATCAGCTGTAATCCTTGCTCCTCATCACCCAGACGGATGTTCTGTTTCCAGGTCGGGTCACACTGCAGCAATGGGCAGTACATCATCTGTCCAATGACAGCACTGCCTTTAACGTTTGAGAGTGCTGTCACTGACACCCTAGTTTCTGACCAAGATCTCATTGACTGAACAGGGTGGTAATACATACGACACTGCTTCCCCCATAATTTCTAAGTATCCATGATTTTGCACTGACTGTAAACAATTTTTGTGGCTACAGAGGGGAGGTGTTTGCTGCTGAACTGAATGCCTGTGGGCTGGGTACATTGTGCTCCTCTGTTTGTTTAAATGTGCTAAAACTGCTCCGGGGGGAAAGAAATCTCTTACAGCAGGGAACCAGCTGCAGATTGAAGGAGCAGGAAAAGGTGGGGCCACATCCTGTTGGGTCTCCAGAGAGTGTCACAGATAACAGGGTAAATGTGCATCAGTTTTCGTGCATACTCCATATAAAAGTACGAAGGATAATTCAGGAGATCTGGTGTGTGTGACTCAGCCCCACACCAGTGCATTTGCTCACTGAGCCATTGGGAATGTAGAAACACTGGTTGTGCTTCTCCATTTTTAATTAGACACGTGGCTCAAAACTAGCTTAATTTCCTAAGTTCTGTCATAGTGCCTGCCTGGGCTCCTATCTTGCAAAATAAAGTGGGGCTTTACTGACCCATAAAATGTATGAAAAGGAAGCAGGATTTAAAAAAAAAGTTTAGGTAACAAAATGTTACTATTTAACCACAAACTCTTAAATGTCACGGCCTTGGTCATGTCAGCTTGGTCTAGTGGGTAGCAAGCACCATCTCTTCTTGAGTCAGTAGATTGTGGGGGTCAAGTCCTACTCTTGTGTTTTGAGCTCATAAGCCAAGCTGACCCTCCAGTACAGTACTGAGGGAGTGCTGCACTGTCGGAGGGTCAGTACTGAGGGAGTGCTGCACTGTGGGAGGGTCAGTACTGAGGGAGTGCTGCACTGTGGGAGGGTCAGTACTGAGGGAGCGCTGCACTGTGGGAGGGTCAGTACTGAGGGAGCGCTGCACTGTGGGAGGGTCAGTACTAAGGGAGCGCTGCACTGTGGGAGGGTCAGTACTGAGGGAGCACAGCACTGTGGGAGGGTCAGTACTGAGGGAGCGCTGCACTGTGGAGGGTCAGTACTGAGGGAGCGCTGCACTGTCGGAGGGTCAGTACTGAGGGAGTGCTGCACTGTGGGAGGGTCAGTACTGAGGGAGCACAGCACTGTGGGAGGGTCAGTACTGAGGGAGCGCTGCACTGTGGAGGGTCAGTACTGAGGGAGCGCAGCACTGTGGGAGGGTTAGTGCTGAGGGAACGCAGCACTGTGGGAGGGTCAGTACTGAGGGAACGCAGCACTGTGGGAGGGTCAGTACTGAGGGAGTGCTGCATTGTGGAGGGTCAGTACTGAGGGAGCGCAGCACTGTGGGAGGGTTAGTGCTGAGGGAACGCAGCACTGTGGGAGGGTCAGTACTGAGGGAGTGCTGCATTGTGGGAGGGTCAGTGCTGAGCGAGTGCTGCACTGTTGGACGGGCAGTGCTGAGGGAGTGCTGCACTGTTGGAGAGACATTACTTTGCATGAGATGTTAATCAATTTTTCCAGCTGGATGTTTAAAAAAAAACTCCTATGAACAACAGTCCTCCTTTAACCAACACCACTGAAAACAGATCAACTAGTCAGTGATTTTGTTACAGCAGTGACTACACTTCACAAAGTACTTCATGTGGTGCTTTGAGGATATGAAAGGCGCAATAGAAACACAATAGTTTGTTCTTTAGAAATCTGTCTGAAGCTGCAGCCTTTGCAAAAAGTTTTGCAAAGCTCTATTTTTGGCTATGTTGGGTGGTGGCGGTGAGCACTGATGAGAATAGCATGGGCCACTGGAGTTTGCATGCGATTTCCCCATCTCTGCCTCTGCTTTCTAAAACCTGTGATGGTTCGTTATTTGTATTGAGGAACCAGGTGTGGGGCTGAATCCTCAGTACAGCAGCGAGATCGAGAAAAAATCCAAGACTAGGTAGGTCAGGAAATAGTGATGTGGCAGCATTGGGTTTAAAGCTGGTGATGATATGGAGGTGGAGTGTACAGGCCATGTTTACGAACTGGTGCCCTGGGCTCTCTGTGCATGGGCAGTGTGTGGCCAGCAGCAGTGTGGCCGTGTAACTTCTCCAGGCATTCCCAAGGGTCGACAACTCCGGATGTATTCCTGAAGCTTCCATTGCATGATCTCCTGCTGCCAATTGCCCCCACCCAAACAAGCTTTTCTGTTTCTGCCCCACCCTCCCTGCAGATCGCCAACATTTTTAACAACTGATAAGGGTGTTCGAAGATAATGGAGGACAGAAACACATTCATTTATTATCCCTGTGATTTTTTTTCCCCTGGTTTTTTCAAGCTGCAGGATCCTGGAGATTGATCTTTAATTCTTGAAGAGTTTGGTAATTCTGTGTCTCTGCCAGGATTAACCAAGGTGACTGATTTTACTTTGGGTTTGTCGCATGCTGTGGCAGACTCTGGGAGACAGACGCACAGGTCTTGACAATATAAACACAGTCTGGCCTTGCTCTAATTGCTACTTTCATCCCTGCCTCAAAACTTGCATCATTAAGATTAAGATAATCTTTAATCTTCCAACTCTGCTGGCAGTATTCATTTTCTGATTTTCTGGCAGATTTAATTACTTTTTCAATTATAGATTTCCAAGCCTTGCAAGATGTGTATTTAGCATCACGTAACATTACCAATCAATCTTTCATTACTAACTCTGATCACAGCTGGTAAGAAAAGGGGATGTTTCCTGGAGGGGAACAGGTTTGTAAAAGAGCTGCCTGATTCACTCTGTTTTTTTTGAGTGTTCGTTCGGCTGGGTGATAGAACCTTCACCTCTGTGCTGGGAGCTTGTGTGTTCAGGGGCGGCACAGTGGTGCAGTGGTTAGCACCGCAGCCTCACAGCTCCAGCGACCCGGGTTCAATTCTGGGTACTGCCTGTGCGGACTTTGCAAGTTCTCCCTGTGACCGCGTGGGTTTTCGCCGGGTGCTCCAGTTTCCTCCCACAGCCAAAGACTTGCAGGTTGTTAGGTAAATTGGCCATTATAAATTGCCCTTAGCATAGGTAGGGGATGTGGTAGGAATATGGGATTAATGTAGGATTAGTATAAATGGGTGGTTGATGGTCGGCACAGACTTGGTGGGCCGAAGGGCCTGCTTCAGTGCTGTATCTCTAAATAAAATAAATAAATCCAGGCTGAGAGTCCCAGTGCTGTACTGAGGGAGTGCTGCACTGTTGCAAGTCTCCTCTTTCCAAAAAGTTGTTAAACCAAAGCCCTGTCTCCCTGTTGATGTTGATAAACATCCAGAAGCGGAACAGTGACCCCCCTCTTTGTTGCAGAGGACCACCCACACCAGTGACTGAACCTGGGGCCAGGCAGATTTACATATCTTGCTCAGCTCCACACTAGAGAAGTAAAATAGATCATTTGACAGTATAAAAGTGGTTTCCTGCTGAAGGTGTTATGTGATGTGTGCATAATAGTGTCCCCATTGTCTTGTTTCTTGATCAGTCCTTCCAATAAGATCCCTCTTTTCCCCACATAGCAATGCCCCGCCCCCCCAAACTGCAGTACCTCTTGAATAACGCTCACTATCGGTGAGTTGTGAAGCATCATGAGGAGAGGTTGGGCATCTTAAGAGTTAAAATCACAGTCATTCCTGTGGGTGCTAAGTTCCACCACTGGGACGGAGAATCTGGCCCTGATTTAGTCACTGACTGGTAAAAAGAGGAAGCTCTGCTCGAGTTGGTGCTTGCAGCTGTTCCGACTCTTTACTGGATCACTGGTGACCTGCAGCTTTTCTGACGATGGCTGAAAGGACGTGGCTTCATTTCATATCTTTTTAAAATAAATACTTGTGTTTTAATCTCTAGAATCAACTTTATGGAAAGAATCTCTGTTTGTATTTAAAAAGCAAGTTTGTCCTAGCTCTGCTTGTTGGTAAAAGCTCAGCTGGTGTGGTACTGGCAGAGAGAGACCCCAGGCTCTCAGTTTTAATTCTCTGCTTATGCTCAGCTGGGACAGCATTGGCCCTCAGTGACCCCAGCTAGAAAGGGGGATAGATCTGAGGATAGATCCTCCAGTACAGCCTAGGGTTGCCAACTCTGGGTGAATGTAGTCCTGGAGGTTTTATCACCTGGATTCCTCCTTCCAACTGCCTCTTCCCATTGGTCACCCGACAGATCCATGAACCTTCTCACGGCCAATTGGACTGACAGTCAAGAATCATTCAAACAGCCTCTTCTTTCCCAACTCCAACATTTTTTGAAGCTCTTAAACATAACTGTTTTGAAAGACCTATGATTTTTCTTTCTGGACTGATCCTAGTGGTATCCTGGAGATTAATCTTCAACTCCTAGAGATTCCAGGACAATCATGGATTGTTGGTAACCCCAGTGCTGCCACTGGTTATTGCTGAATAAGTTGAGCGTGTGCGGAGATCGGCCGATAACCCGTTGGGCTGGATTGTGACAATCACTCTTCCCATCATCAGCGGACACTGTAGAACCCAGCAGCACACTGCCTGAGATTAGCTACTTCACCACTGACCAGGGATCAAATCTGTGCTTTCCTCATCTGTCTGCCTGCCTCGGGACCAGGCACAGGTTGTGCTCTGCAGATTGAAAAACTTGGAAGTTAAATGTTGACTCACTTCAAACTAGTGGTTTCCTTCTGGAAATGAACAGCCAATCAGAATCATCTTCTCTACATCTACATCCTCTTTCACATCTAAAATGCTGCTCACTTTTACTCTCCATACCCTCAAAGAACACAATTGATTTAACCCTTCATAAAACAGGAAATGAGTCTTAGGGAAACCTTTGTTTCTTTCTTGGGCACCTTTTTAATATAGAACACACTTTATAAGCAGTATCAGGACAGGTACACTGTCCCGAGTAAACACTCCCAGGACAGGTACAGCACTGAGGTTAGATACAGAGTAAAGCTCCCTCTACACTGTCCTCATCAAACACTCCCTGGAAAGGTACAGTACAGGGGTTAGATACAGAGTAAAGCTTCCTCTACACTGTCCTCATCAAACACTCCCTGGAAAGGTACAGTACAGGGGTTAGATACAGAGTAAAGCTTCCTCTACACTGTCCTCATCAAACACTCCCAGAACAGGTACAGCACTGGGATTAGATACAGAGTAAAGCTCCCTCTACACTGTCCCAATAATATTCTTTATTTGCAAGCACAGAATAGCACCGTCACTGCACCATTGCCATCCCTATTCCCCACACCGGCTGTCCTTTACTGTGTCTCAGTGGGACGCTAGGGTAATGATCCCCAGTGGGGAGCCAAGTCTCTTGTAAGCACAGATCTGCAAATGGGGGTTACAGGGCTTCAGGCTGATGCTCCACTACAATACTGAGAGTGTGGGGGTACTGGTGAGAGGTTGTCGGGTGACATCTTAACCAAGGATCTGTCTGCCTGTTTAAACAAGATCCCATTAGCACCACTTGGAAAAGAACAGGAATCCTGGCCAAACCTCCTCCCTCAACCAACGACACCAAAATATATCAACTCACTTGCCGATCTGAGACTCTGTTTGTTTGAAATTTGATGGCTGCATTTGATCATAACAGCAGTGACAGCACTTCGGCAAGTAATCAGTTGGCTGTGTACATTTTGGGATATCCTAAAGACCTGATTAAGCTCTTTACAAATGTACATTTTTTATTGGTCTGCCTTCCAGCCAGAGGAGATGAACCAGGACCAGAAAACAAAAGTTACCGTCGCACCTTTTAACCGACTGTGTGTGCAGATGATTGCACGTGCTGAGGTCTATCCGCCTCACTGCTGGGGTATCTCGAGCACTGGGAGCCAAGGCGCCAGAACTGTTCTGTTTGAAGAGGTAGTGTGTAATGAGAAGGCCACTCTCAATCTCTCAGGACACTGCAGCAATAACCTGTCATTTTGTTAATGGTTTTTCTTACAAAATCAGTCAGAGATTCAGAGTATTAGAGAATGTTTAATCAATTCCAGGAGAGGGAGTGTGTAATAGATTACCAGTGAAGCCATTTATATCACTGAACAATTTCCACAGCCATCTGAGGCGCGTATCCATTGTCTCTCGAGATAAGGAGGCCCAAAAGAATGTGGTAAATATTCATGGCAAAGTTGTGGTACAATTTACAACTAGAAATAGTTACAGTCAACATGGTATACATTCAGTGTGTGAATGGAATATTCTAAAATGCACAGCAGGTCCATCGGTATTTGAAAGGTTTGTGTGTAGACAGCCCATTCATGCTGATGTATGGGTACTCCCTCAAACCTTCGCCTCTCTTTTTTTTATCTCAAGGCACTGACCAACCTACTCTGTATTTCCTGAATTTTCTGTTTATTTATGATGTCCAGCTCTCCTTTTCTCATCCATCTGACGTCTCTGTTCAGTTTTGTAATCTGATAGCTATTCGATGTCCAGTTCATTAGGCAGGAAGAGGACCCTCAGTGTTGCCTGCAAAATGTGGTCTCAATGCTCTGGGGTTTGTTCAACTTGACACTAATGAGATGGTGAATTGGTATTTAATCAGGGATCTCTTCCACTTTGTCAATGGCTTAATGTATTTGAAGTGCACTTAATTAATTCAGTTTGCGGTTAAATTACCCCCTAATCAATTGGTACAGGCCCATGTGCTTAAAGCAAAACACTCCTGAACAAAGCATTGTTTCAAAAGGTGAATCATAAAAACGTAAGAAAGAGGAGCAGGAGTAGGCCATTCACTAAGATCATGGCTGATCTCTTTGTGGCCTTAACTGCACTTTCCTGCTGCCCCCCCACTGCATAACCCTTGACTCCCTTGTAGATCAAAAATCTGTCGAACTCAGCCTTGAATATATTCAATGAGCCAGCCTCCATTGCTCTCTGGGGAAGAGAATTCCAAATACTAATGACCCTCTGAGAGAAGAAATTCCTCCTCATCTCCATCGTAAATGGGAGACCCCTTAATTTGAAACTGTGCCCCCTAGTTCTGGATTCCCCCACGAGGGGAAACATCCTCTCAGCATCTCCCTGTCAAGCCCCCTCAGAACCTTCTATGTTTCAATAAGATCACCTCCCACATGCCAGAGACTTGCAGGTTGATAGGTTAATTGGCCATTATAAATTGCCCCTAGTATAGGTAGGTGGTAGGGGAATATAGGGACAGGTGGGGATGTGGTAGGAATATGGAATTAGTGTAAGATTAGTATAAATGGGTGGTTGATGGTCGGCACAGACTCGGTGGGCCGAAGGGCCTGTTTCAGTGCTGTATCTCTAAACCTCTCAATCTTCTAAACACCAATGAATATAGGCTCAACCTTTCCTCATAAGACAAATCTCTCATCCCAGGAATCAACCTCGTGAACCTTCTGTGAACTGCTTCCAATGCAAGTACGTCTCTCCTTAAATAAGGTGACCAAAACTGTACAAAAAGAGAAAATGCTAGAAACACAACAGGCTGGTCAGCATCTGTGGTGAGTGTGGATGAGTCAATGATTCAGCTTAATACTCTTCTTCCGAACTGTAAAGTAAGAGACTCAGATGTTTTAATAGAATCAGAGAATGGGGTTGGAAGAGAAATGTATATTAGAGACAGACAAACTCAGAGAGGAATCATGACTCCAATGATATCACCCATTATCTGTCAAATAATGGGCAGAAGCTTTTGGATATTGAAGGGATGTTTTTTTCTGGTTAGCCATCTCTACTCCAGTGGGAACAGTCCCAGTATCTCAAGTCTCTCCTCATAACTGCAGTTTTCATCCCTGCCATCATCCTGGTGAATCTACTCTGTCTGCTCTCTGTGACTCTAATGCCCTTCCTATAATAGGGCCCAAAATTGCATGTGGTGCTCAAACTGTGGCCTAACCAATGTTCTGTTTCAATTTATCATTATCTCTTTACTCTTGTACTCTATACCCCTGTTTATAAAACCCTAATTACCTTGGGCCATTTTTTTGTACAGTTTTATCTATACTTTCCAGGGATTATATATTTGAATCTCTAAGTCTGTCTGTTTGTCTACACCCTTCAGCAACCCTTGGATCATTGGTCTTTGCGACACATGACACTCATCCCAGGAACCAATGACAGAAATCATAAAAGCACCCAATGAAAGTCTCTAGAAACTGGCAGCAGAACTGGGATGGGGCAAGCTGGATTTAGTTGTATGAGTGCTGGGGGCAGACACTTGGGTGCCAGTGTCTCAATCCACGGAGGCTAGTGTAGAGCCGAGCCTCGTGGTGCGGCTCTGAACCTAGCAACCTCACTGACGTGTTGATATCTAGGTTCAATGAGAAATTGAAATGAAAAGAATGGGTTCTGCAAAGTCTTTGTGTGATCCTAATGAGATAATTAATTCACAACAGTGATCAGTGTTCTCTTGTGTCGTCTTCATTGCTTTGTTCTCGGATCTGACTGAACATGTTGTTGCTGTTTCAAAGTCTCTTCTTAAGCAAGGCTGCAATTTGTGACAAATTGTCACATATAATAACAGGCCTGCCTTGGAAATTACCCGGAGCAATCTGCTTTTTGAATGCGTCTATTTACTTGACCTGCTTTGCGTAGGAGGTCGTCTGGCGCTGTTTGGTGGACCTGTTCACCCCCTGTATAAAGCCATTTACTTCCAAGTGTCTTCTCAGGCACAGGTCATGCTGGATGCTCAGTCCTCTTCCTAGACATGAACATTTCTTGTATTTTGTATCAGTCACCCCATATTGGGCTTAATACTTGTTAGACATGAGTAGAGAAAGTTCCCCTGTCTTTCTCAGGTTGGTTATCCTGGGGTGAGTCAATGTGCTATTCTACCAACCAAGTATTTTGGTTGTGACATCACAATGTTTATGCGCAGATGGACGTTTTCTCATGCTGTGATGCAAGGTCACAACATCATTATTTTGGATCTGGCCCCAACCGCCTCCTCTTCACTATGGACATCCAATCTCTCTACACCTCCATCCCCCACCAGGACGGTTTGAGGGCTCTCCGCATCTTCCTTGAGCAGAGGCCCAACCAGTCCCCATCCTCCACCACCACCCTCCTCCGCCTGGCTGAACTTGTTCTCCCATTGAACAACTTCTCCTTCAACTCCACTCACTTCCTTCAAGTAAAAGATGTTGCTATGGGTCCCCGCATGGGTCCTAGTTATGCTGTCTTTTTGTGGGATATGTCGAACATTCCTTATTCCAGTCCAACTCAGGCCCCCTCCCCCAACTCTTTTTCCGGTGCATTGATGACTGTATCGGTGCCGTTTCCTGCTCCCACCCCGAACAGGGAAACTTTATCAACTTTGCTTCTAATTTCTACCCTTCTCTCACCTTTACATGGTCCATCTCCGACACTTCCCTTCCCTTTCTCGACTTCTTTGTCTCCATCTCTGGGGATAGGCTGTCTGCTAATATTCATAATAAGCCCACCAATTCCCACAGCTACCTCGACTACACTTCTTCACACCCTAGCTCCTGTAAGGACTCCATTCCATTCTCCCAGTTTCTCCGTCTCTGACGCATCTGCTCTGATGATGCTACCTTCCATGACGGCGCTTCTGATATGACCTCCTTTTTCTTCAACTGAGGATTTCCCTCCACTGTGATTGACAGGGTCCTCAACCGTTTCCGGCCCATTTCCCGCACCTCTACCCTCACCCCTTCCCCTCCCTCCCAGAACCGTGACAGGGTTCCCCTTGTCCTCACTTTCCACCCCATCAACCTCCACATCCAAAGGATCATCCTCCGCCATTTCTGCCACCTCCAGCGTGATGCCACTACCAAAGGCATCTTCCCCTCCCTTCCCCTGTCAGCATTCCGAAGGGATCGTTCCCTCCGCGGCACCCTGGTCCACTCCTCCATTACCCCCACCACTTCGTCCCCGTCCCATGGCACCTTCCCCTGCAATCGCAGGAGGTGTAATACCTGCCCATTTACCTCCTCTATCCTCATTATCCAAGGCCCCAAACACTCCTTTCGGGTGAAACAGCGATTTACGTACTTCTTTCAATGTAGTATACTGTATTCGCTGCTCACAATGAGGTCTCCTCTACATTGGGGAGACCGAACGCAGATTGGGTGACCGCTTTGCGGAACATCTCCGCTCAGTCCGAAAGCATAACCCCAAGCTTCCGGTTGCTTGCCATTTCAACACTCCCCCCTGCTCTCAAGCCCACATCTCTGTCCTGGGATTGCTGCAGTATTCCAGTGAACATCAACGCAAGCTCAAGGAACAGCATCTCATTTACCGATTAGGCACTGAACATTGAGTTCAATTATTTCAGAGCGTGACTGGCCCTTTTTTATTTTTATTTTTAGCTATTTTTTCTTAGTTTTTTGTGTTTATTTTGTTTTAGTTTGTTTCTACTGTGCCTACCCACTTTTATTTCATGTTTGTGCGTGTGGCTGTTCAGTTTTCAGTCCATTAACACCCTATCTGTACTAATGCTTTGTCTTTCAGCACACCATTAACATACCATTTGCCTTTGCTCCATGACCTTCTGGTCAGTTTTTCTCAGTGACCTTGTCCTATCAAACCTTCTCTTTGGTTATCTCTTGCCCCACCCCCGCTTTACTTGCTTAAAGCCTATGGCATTTCTAACCTTTGCCAGTTCTGAAGAAGGGTCATTGACCTGAAACGTTAACTCTGCTCCCCTCTCCACAGATGCTGCCAGACCTGCTGAGTACTTCCAACGTTTCTTGTTTTTATTTCAGATTTCCAGCATCCGCAGTATTTTGCTTTTATCATTACTTTGGGTGTGTGCATACTGGGCAAACTGTCCGGCCACTGACTGACTGTTCTATCTACAACTGACTGCATAACCTCTGACCAAATGTGCCATTGCAGAATGAATGCAGCTTTAGGGTAAGCCTGTAGAGTCAGTGAACAGCAAACTCTTGTTGTACATGGATGTACCATTCTGTTTGAGAAATCCTTTGCGCTCACCAGGAAATTTATTGTCGATTCCACGTTTTTTTGGTTGCCAAGAAATCGTTCCAATTTTTCTGACCGCTGAAACATTAGAACTGGAATGCAGGTTCCCGTGTGTGAGTGTTTGCATCTCTCTTACACGGAACTATTCAGTCTGGATAGTAAGCGTTTATTACATTTAAGGACCCAATTCGAACTGGTAGATAGCTGAATGGATGGGTGTGTTATCCATCTTGTAAGAGGAAAAGAAAGAGTCCCAAGGGTAAGGTCAAGGTTCAATTCATCATATCATGGCTGCACTTTGAGCATCTCCTTATGTCGTTCAGATTAATAGCATGTGTCAGGCTTCCAGGCAGACTCATCCTCACACGTTTGCTATCATCCTGTCTGGGTTTAACTGGTACACATCAGTGCCTATAGGAGATTGGTGTTCTGATATGATGTACACTGGTGGGTTTATCAATCGCAAGAGGCCACGATTTTAGGATTAGCATTGTATACACAGAGGGAAAGATCAGCAGAAACATGTTCACATGGAGAGTTGTGGGAATGCGAATTGCTTTCCCACAAGTGGTGATCAATGCTGACTAATTTAAAAAGGTACTGGATAAATAGGTAAGAGGAAAACATATGGCAGAATAAAGCCCGGCTACCCGACCCGAACCCGACTAGACCCGACTGCATGTGTTGGGGTCGGGTTGATATTCCGAGTCCAGCATTCGGGCTCTGATCGGGTCGGACTGTACAGTGCTGCTTCCGGGAAGTCACAGGATCGGGCTTACCCATGATTGCCCACAACTCCATCTGCAGGAATAGCCTGCTGCCGGAACAGATGAACAATATTTGTGTCAGGTCGCGTCGGGTCGGGCGCGAAAAAAAAATTAAAGGACTCTGGCTCGGGTTGGGTTCGGGTCAGATTTTAATTTTATCCCCGAACCAGGCTCTATAACAGAATCTGGTGGAAAAGGGAGTTGAATGGTGCTTTTTAACATCAGTCCTTGAAAGGAGCCTAAATACACTGCTGGTAACAAGGGCCAAACAGCTACAACCTGTACTAATGTTGCTGAATCAGAGAATCATTGAAATTTAAGTCACTGAAGGAGACCACTCGGCCCATTGTGTCTGCTGGCCCAAACAGAGCTATCCAGTCTGATCTCATTTTCCAACTCAGTGTCCATAGCCTTGTAGCATGTTTATCAGTGAATCACAGCCTTGGAGCTTTTTAATTGTGAGGCAAAGAGAGTGGTCAGTTTGTAATTCTCTCGGCATTTCATGCTCTATTGACTTAACAGGAGTTGCTGTCTCATTGATGATCAGCACGAGTTGCAACTCGCTCAGATCTGTACCTCAGATCAGGTTGCCGGCCTGTACTCCGTATGCCTTGATACCCTTACCCAACAAAAAAATCTATCCATCTTAGTCTTGAAAACTTCAGTTGACTCCCAACATCCACAGTCTTTTGGGGAAGAGAATTCCAGATTTCCACTGCCATTTGTGTGAAAGAAAGTACTTCATGATTTCACTCGTGGATAGCTTAGCTCTAATTTTAAGTTTATCTGCCCTTGTTTTGGATTCCACCCTCCCCACCAGAGGAAATAACTGATATCTACTCTATTGAACCCTTTCGCCATGTTAAACACCTCGATTAGATCAACCCCCAATCTTCTAAACACAAGAGAATACAAGGCAAGTTTATGCAACCTGTCTTCATAACCTAACCCTTTACACAGAATCACAGAATTGTTACAGCACAGAAGGAGGCCATTCGGCCCTTTGTATCTGCACTGGCTCTCGAAGTGAGCAATTGAGCCCCAGAATCTTCTGGTGAATCTGAGTTGCACCCAGTACATCCTTCCTGAGGAATGGTGTCCAAAACTGAACACAGTTACCCTAGATATGGTCTGACTAAGCAAGGCTGTGTACAACTGAAGCATCACTTCTTGCCCTTTATATTCCAGCCCCTTTGAGATAAAGGCCAACATTCCATTAGCCTTTTTGATTACTTTCTGTGTCTGTGCACTGGGTTTTAGTGATTTGTGCATGTGGACACACAAATCCCATTCCTCCTCCCTCGCTCCTGGTCTCCTGGACATAAAAAATCCAGCACGCTGTTTGCTTGCAGACCCGTTTCTTCTACTTTCCTCCTGGAAACCCCTAAGAACTTACTGGTAGCCTGAGGAGGCGGGGAGATGGGTGCGATTAGTTGCTTTGATCAAAGCAAAAGCAGTAGTGGTCTCTTTAGAAATACCAGACTATAGACAGCTGCTTCTGAGGTAAATGGAACAGTTATGTGATATCGAACGCGCAGCTGATACAGAATGCCCAATGGTGTGACTGGGACTCCTCACCGCTAATTATAAAGGGTGCTTTCAACATGCTCGCTGCTGAGTCATGTAATCAGTCATCTCTTCCATCATTTTTCTTCCTCTCCCTCTTTCTTTTCCTCTTGCTCTCTTCCTCTCTTCTACTTCCCTTTCTCTCCCTCTCCCTTTTTGCTTGATCTTTCTCACTCATTCGTTAATTTGGGGAGCACATGTGGAGATGGACACATCATTTGTTGAGGGAGCTGAAGGCCAGTGAACACGTCCGGGTCCTTTTTTATTGGCTTCAGTTTTTTGCAATCAGTCAGTGCCACTGACCAGGCAGAGATTTGTATCACTGGGCAGAGGAATGTTGCCCAGCCATTAGAATAAAACCGAGCAAGAGTAAAAACACAACTTATTTTTAGAAGATGAGAGAAGCTGCTGCTACTGTGATTCTGACAGCAGAGTGAAGCGTTATCAGTGGGGATGGGAATGTTCCTGTAATCCGTGTGGATACTGGTTTAAAGATCCGTCACCTTGATCCTCCAGTGAGTAGTGTTATTGGACTGTTAACTTCCACATCTCATCAATGGATGGTTCTCTTTCATCAAATTCCGCCTCCCCCACCCTCACCATCTGAACTGAGAGACTCAGTCTAATTATGTTCTTTAACTGGTTATGTGTTCATGTGTCCCATTTCATTTAAAATCTCTAAATAAATAAAAAGTAGGGCAGTTTTCTTTAAAAATACTGCTGTCATCCTTTGAAAAGAAGCTTGGAATTCTCCACATACAAAAGGGTCACTGTTTTAGTCTTGTCTTCCCTTAGTGGTTCTTCCATTTTTCTGGTTCCGGTTGAGTCACTATTCCAGATGTTGCCTCTCCCCCTATCAGTGAAGACAGGAAAGCTTCATTGATTTATTCCAGATGTTTTCTGTCTCCCATTTGTCAGACTCCAGGGTGATATTTGTGGAGTGAAAGAAAAAAATTCATTCACACGCACACAGACCCAAAGACAGACAGACAGATACACACACACAGACCCAAAGACAGACCCACACAGACAGACACACAGACCCAAAGACAGACACACAGACCCAAAGACACACAGACAGACAAACACACACACAGACCCACAGACACACACACACACACACACAGACCCAGAGACAGACACACACACAGACCCACACACAAACCCAAAGACAGACCCACAGAGAGAGACACACACACACACACACACACAGACCCACAGACAGACAGACACACAGACCCACAGACAGACACACAGACCCACAGACAGACACACAGACCCACAGACACACACAGACCCAAAGACAGACAGACCCACAGACACACACAGACCCAAAGACAGACAGACAGACACACACACACAGACCCACAGACACACACAGACAGACACACACAGACAGACACACAGACAGACACACAGACACACACAGACAGACACACAGACACACACACCCAAAGACAGACACACAGACAGACAAACACACACACAGACCCACAGACACACACACACACACACACACACACAGACCCAGAGACAGACACACACACAGACCCACAGACAGACAGACAGACACACACAGACCCACAGACAGACACACAGACCCACAGACACACACAAACCCAAAGACAGACAGACACACACACACACACTCATATATGCACGCACACTCGTACTCACATACACACAGACGTGTACACTCATAACGCCTACACTAAGGCGTGTACGCGCACACACGTTCATACACACACTGACGTGCATACACAAAGACACACACATACTTATACAAACACACACGCAAGTGTAGGGAAGGTTTCTCAAACACATGCATTTAGGAATCTATTGGTATTTTAATGAAAAACAGATGCGATTAACAGCCAGGAGCTGGGATTGAAGGACAGAAACTGCCAATTCTCAGCTGCTCAGAGCACTCAAGTTGGGGGAAATTGAAATTCCGGCTTACCCCAGGGAACCAGGAGGGACGGAGATGGGGTGTATGTTCATTTACTGCAGTTGGCTTAAATTTATCTTCTTAACATCCACATTGAAACTGTATTTCCATTGCTTTCAGAACATGCTTCTACTTGTGGGAGGAATACAGAATTAGGGCCATAAATATAATAGTCACTAATAAATCCAGTAGGGAATTCAGGAAAAAACTTCTTTACCCAGAGAGTGCTAAGAATGTGGAACTCATTACCACATGGAGTAGTTGAGGTGAATATTATAGATGCATTTAAGGGGAAGCTAGATAAATAAATGATGGAAAAAGAACAGAAGGATATGCTGATAGGATGAGATAAAGAGGGGTGGGAGGAGGCTCATGTGGAACATAAACACTAGCACAGACCAGCTTGACTGAACAGCCTGTTTCTGTACTGTAAGTTCTGTGTAAGACCACTTGTCCTTGCTTTTTTTGTTTGTGTGTTCAGCGTTGGACATCAACAGTTAAGAATATTTATTTATAATCTACAAAATGTTGGGCGTGCTGTAATGAGGACACAGCATGTTTGTAGAAATGATTGTCGCTCACAGGGTGGAAGTCCACATGCTTTTAAAACCCAAGGCTGGCCTCACCCTAACCGCTGTGTCTGACTCGATTTCTTTACACTCCTGCTGGTGTCCTGCACTATGGGACTCGGTCCTTCACCTCAATTCCTCAATTTAAACAAAAAAACTCCAGGAGGAATGCTAGTACTCATAGAATCTTACTGTACAGTCGGAGGCCATTCGGCCCCTCCTACCTCTACTGGCTCGTTGAAAGAGCTATCCAATTAGTTCTGCTCTTTCCCCATAGCCATGCACTTTTTCCCTTTGTGTTAACATTGTGTCACTTGAACACATGTCAATGCAGACAAACAAAATAAGCTTTTTGATCTGTTGGGGCTGATGCTTTCTAAGAGTAACATATGAATTATTCTGCCCTGGTTCAGCAACTGAACCCATAAAATGGTCCAACCTCCAAAGGTTCTCCTTGAAGATCTGGCTGCCTGTCCCTTCCTCCAACCTCCCTATTTTATCTCCTGACATCACATAGGCATTATGTTGTTGAAAACATGTCATTGGGTTCAACAGACACTTCAATTATATCCAGCCTCAGCTCTTGCTGCGGTTTAGTTGTTTACGCTGTATTGTATCAAATTTGTTTCCTGTTTTTTTCTGTTTAAATGTCTCCCATCCTCTTGTGAAGGTATTGGTGTGCATCATCCAGTCCTCTTGTACCTCACCCAAGTATCCTTTCTCCCTGTGATAGTTATTCATTCATGGGGAACATCACAGCCAGGACAGTTTCATCTCCATGGACAGTGAGAAAAGCCCTGGATAAATCTCTGCCCTGGCCACACTGAGGCCATAGTGCTTCCAGACAGACTGATGGGCATTGCTGGGATTTCTGTCACTGTCTCTCTCTCTCCCTTAAACGTGAGCTGGGACTCTCCACAGTGACCTGCTCCCAGCTTTGTTTGATCAAGTTGGCATCTTTTCCCAACTCTGTAAATTGAATGAAGGGATTTGGGGAAATGTGTTCAGGACTGGGGTTCTGGAATTTTTTGCTGATGGAAATTGATTGATGACTTAAATGAGCTCTTGGTTCCATATCAGAAGACGCAGGACGTTGAAAAAACAGGCTTGTGTTTCATAAACCACAATTTTTATCTTGGAATACCATTTTCAAAGTTTTCAGACGGTGCTGTCTGAAAGGAGACAGCTGGCAACATCGCAGTCTCCACCACCAGCCCGTGTGCTCATCTGTTCAGTTGACGACCAGCGTCTGCAGTTCAGTCTTGTGAGCTACAGGGGTGGCAATCAGAAAAATGCTGCTCTGTCCACAGATACACTGATATCGAGTGCAGTTATTTAAACAGAATTCACTATCTGTCTTGGCCAGTTTAAACATCACAGCTTGGACTTCTAATTGTCATCTCTTCCCTTCCCCGTTGCACTTCTCCACCTTCATCGGAACATAGTGCCAGTCCCTTTTTTCTGCCTTTAATGCTGATTTTAGTGCAGTCCCAGACAATGTGTAGCTACTAGTTGCACCGGCTCCTGGGGTTTATTTTATCAACACTGCACAGGAAGCAGTGCTGTCATAGGCAGATCCCTGCTTCGCAATATAAGCAGACCCTTCCCCATCTTCACCTCCACCACCACCCCGCCCAAATATTGCATAACCTCTGATGAGCCCTGGTCCCTTGACTAACTGCATTGCGGGAACCCTTATCTAGTGATTATTAACGGGCCTCTTTCACTTGTGTTTATTTAAGTTTGGAGCAAGCCTCAGCTGTTTGGGAAAGATAGTGATTTAGAGTTGGCAGGACATTGACTCCTTAATTACTGCTGACTTTGGGGACCACTGTCTTTGTGAAAAAGTGTAACCTGTACAAGAAGAAGCATTTTATCCTGCAGTTGGCAGCATTTCAATGGGTAATTTTGTAGAGTGATGGCCATAGTGTATTCACACTGGGAGAGTCTCTTACTGTCAGATAGTTGGGAGAGCTCAACATGTCATGAGTTTTGTTAGATATAATTAATGACTCTCATTAAGGACCTCGTAGGGAGCACTAAGATACAATGCAATTGATTGCACTCCAGAAACTCCTATTCCAGTCCTGATTATTTGGTGATCAGCATTACTGAGCAGGTACCAGCTAGACCATTGCAAGACTTTCCTTTGTTTAATCACCCACAGTACAAATGGGGAAGATTCATCAATGAAGGAGCTGCATGGTAGTGCAGAGTTCAAGAGTTATTCACAATTGAAATGGTTGAGGAACATAAAATGGAGCCATTGTCTACTTTCCCAGCATCTCTAAAGTGTAGAATTCCTTATTTTCCCCTGTTTTTGCTTTGCATCACCGAATCTCTACTGCTTAATTTACTTTGACTGTTCTTTACTTGGTTCACCCCGTTGGTGTCCAACATCATGAGAGTTGGCTCTTTACTGAGGTTTCTTAATGTAAAAAAAAGACACAACAGCCTTTCATCGCTCATGGATCTCGTGTGTGACATGCATTTGAGTATTTCAACCCCCACCCCACCACCCGAGACCAGCTGTCATGTGCAGATACCCTCCTGTAAGTTAACAGCTCAAATATTTTTAAACAGATGGCAAATCTATGCATGGGCAGTGCCCAAACAGTAGGCACCGCTAATTGAGCTCTTGCTGCATGAGTGGAAAGAACAGCTCTCATTAAAAAGCTTGTGGACTTTTCAGACCCAATTGACAGGAGAGGGCTCTGCTATTTGTGTTCTGTTCAATTAAGTCTGTATTTAAAAAATTACATTTGACAACATTCAGTCTGTATGTGTTTGTACGTGCATGTACGCATGTGAGTCTATCTGTCTCCACAAGGAGTCCTTACTATTAGCGCAAATAATAGTCACTAAGGAATGGGCAAGAATGAGAAGAATGTCAGATATTTCTTGGTTTGTTTTATTGGATCAAGGTTGAGTGCTGTGAATGGCTTCTCTGTGCAAGTGAACTGACAGCCTTGCTGGTGCGTTGTCCAGTGTCCCACCCTTGTTTCAAACATTTGTGGGCAAGCGAATGCAAATCTCTTTCTAAATCACTTGAAGTCTACAAAGAGGCACACCTGAGTCCACTCAGAAGGCAAAGGTGGGTTAACAGTGGGTAAGATTTGATTTGTCCCAGTCAGAGGAGGGAGGGTGAGAGTCAGTGCACAGGACTGGGATCAAAGTGTGAGAATTTAAGGGAGCTGGTGCTTTTATGAGAAGACACCACAGCCAATCTCTGCATAACTCCTGGTTAGAAATCTAGTGATGGGATTCCATTTCTCTTTGACATGAATTCTTCCACTTTCCCTCTTTCTTTCTTATGTCATCAACCGAGCAGGATTTCAATAACTGCTGCAAGGAAGTTGCCTCAAAGATCTTCTCCTCTTCCTGCCCATCCTTTTTGATCACGCCCCCATTCTCTGCTTTCCCTCTCCATTTTCTGCACTCTTTATTGCTCTTCCCTCCCCAACATTACACAGTATCATTTGAAGGCTTTTTAGTGATAGGTGGACATCTAGAAATGTTGGGGTACAAAATGGTGGGTGATGGGGGAGCGGGGTCACAGTCTGACTCCTGCCCATTGCATTACCACTGCTCTGGGTTGGTCACTAACTGTTCCATAAAATGCCTTGTGAAAATGAATATAAAATGCTTGGAGATGTAGATTGAGGCTTTAATCGCAGCACAGGATCACAAGATGATTTTTTCTCCCCCCGAATTTAGTTTTCTCTTGACCACTGCTGCAACACTCCAGTACCCACATCCCAGTAGGTATTAGCAGGCTTTTCAATATGAAGAGCATCATATCCAAGCTTGATCCAGTCCCCATTTAATGCCCACATACTGGACAGTGATGAAGACAGGGAAGCATGGCCCTGTCAATGCACGAATGGAGCTGTCCTGTGGTCAGCACAGGCAAAAAAAAAGAAATGGGGTTAGATACAGAGTAAATCTCCCTCTACACTGTCCCCATCAAACACTTCCAGGACAGGTACAGCACAGGGGCTAGATACAGAGTAAAGCTCCCGCTACACTGTCCCCATCAAACACTCCCAGGACAGGTACAGTACGGGGGTTAGATACAGAGTAAAGCTCCGTCTACACTGTCCCCATCAAACACTCCCAGGACAGGTACAGTACGGGGGTTAGATACAGAGTAAAGCTCCGTCTACACTGTCCCCATCAAACACTCCCAGGACAGGTACAGTACGGGGGTTAGATACAGAGTAAAGCTCCGTCTACACTGTCCCCATCAAACACTCCCAGGACAGGTACAGTACGGGGGTTAGATACAGAGTAAAGCTCCGTCTACACTGTCCCCATCAAACACTCCCAGGACAGGTACAGTACGGGGGTTAGATACAGAGTAAAGCTCCATCTACACTGTCCCCATCAAACACTCCCAGGACAGGTACAGTACAGGGTTAGATACAGAGTAAAGCTCCCTCTGCATTCTCCAACAAGAATTCAGGTCGCACACAATTAGAAATGCAGGCTTAAAGCCCGCTCTACACTGCCTCGAGAACGTGCCTCAGCCCTTCTCTCACAAATTGCCTCACCACAAAATACTGATATTTTCACATTAACTGTGTCCACTTGGCCTCTTTGTGATTAGCCAATTAATACTGAAATCTGGGTAGTTATGCCACCTGTACTTGCAATGATAGGGCATTGGCTAAATCTGTTCAGCCACACTTCACATAGTACATTTCCAAGTCGTCGAGAGAGGAAACCTTTATCCCATTAGACTAATCCACCTTTCAAAGACCGAAGGGATTCTATTCCAAGCAACTGGCCATTCATCTCATTGAGTTCTGTCAGGACATTTTGTGTCAGAATTCTGCAATTCACACTAACCATTTCCGATCCACTTCACTTAAAGTTGGCTGCAGTTTCCCTTGTACTTTGTCTGCAGTCCGAAGGGGAGGAATAGTGAGGAAATTGAGGGAATTCTAATTGGTTTTAAACAGCACTTCAGCCATTATCTAACTGCAGTTACAGCTTCAAACCATCTGGCACAAGGATCAGCGGAGAGTGATGCAATCAGTTTTCCAAAGGAAAAGGCTGGGTTTTTAATTGATTCTACTTGGAATAGTTTTAAAGTAAAAGCTGATTAGAAGTTGGGTAAATGGATTAGGTTAACTCTCGGGAGGGTGGTGAAAGGGTAGCAGGTCTGGACATTGTAGGGATCGATTAAATTTCCTTGTAAAATACAGCGGAAGAGTTATTCCTGCATGCTGGTTTATTTAAGAAACCACTTCTGTGTACCTAATATTCACAAGCCAGTAAGAGGGACTGTGTGCTGGGTAGGCAGCTGTGTATATATGGACTGGAACCTGGATGAACCACTGTTACTATACCATAGTAATAACCGTATGTGGATTTGGAAAGCAATTTAATGTCAGTTTAATGTGGTAGGAATATGGAATTAGTGTAGGATTAGTATAAATGGGTGGTTGATGGTCGGCACAGACTCGGTGGGCCGAAGGGCCTGTTTCAGTGCTGTATCTCTAAAACTAAAAACAAAACAGTCAGTGATGTTTTCAATCATTTGTAAGCTAATAAGAACAGGTCAAGGTTTGTAATTTAAAGGTGTAATGATTCATAAAAATAAAAAGTTCGCAAATCTTTTTATATGGGGAGTTGAGGACAAAGCAGAACTGCTGTGTGTCATGCCAAGTGATCCCTTGTGCCCTTAATTTTCATCACTGTTTTGGATACAGCTTAGCTTTTATTGCACGGGGGTGGGAGTATAAGTGTAAGGAAGTCTTGCTGTAATTACATGGGTTTTAGTGAGACCACATCTGGAATAGTGTGTACACTATGGTCTCCTTACCTAAGGAAGGATATACTTGCCCTAATGAGGGGGCAACGAAGGTTCATAAGATATGGGGAAGAGAGCGTTGTCTTATGAGGAGCGATTCAATAGAATGGGCCTGTATTCACTGGAGTTTAGAAGAATGAGAGGTGATTTCATTGAAACATAAGATTTTGAGCGGGCTAAAAAGAGTAGATGTTGCGAGGATGTTTCCCCTGGCTGGAGAGCCTAGAACTAGGGTTCGTAGTCTCGGCCATTAAGGGTTGGTCATTTAGGATTGACGAGAAATTTCTTCACTCAGAGGGTTGTGAATCTCAGGAATTCTTTATCCGAGAGAGCTGTGGATGCTCAGCTGTTAAGTGTATTCTAAATGGAGATTGATCGATTTTTAGACAGTAAGGGAATTAAGGAATATGGGGATAGGACGGGAAAGTGGAGTTGACTTAGAAGATCAGCCATGATCTCATTGAATGGTGGAGCAGGCTCCAGGGGCGATATGCCCTACTCCTGCTGCTAGTTCTTATGTCCTTAAATGAGAGAAAATTTGCTGGTCATGGTGTCATGAAGTTGGTCCCCTTTAAGTTAGTGACCTCCACTGCACCATTTTGGTTTCCTACCAAAGCATCAGAAGCCTTGTAGCTTTGATGCACATTGATGGGGCTGTGTGTTCTTTACCTTTCCCCAGGTGGCTCAAAACTTTCCCCTTCAAGCTTTTGTTAATTACTGTAGAGTTGGCACCTTCCACCCTTGCATTTCCAGCAAGCTCCAGAATATCTTGCTGCTTTCTCCTTGTAATCTTCTTCACTTCCCTCCCTTCAAAAGCTGTGTGAAAACTTTTCTCAACTTATTTTGCCTTTCGTCTCCATCCAGAATCTCCTCTATTCTCTTGCTTGGTAACTGGTTGAATGCCCTGCTTCTCTTTCAGAAGCTGTGTGGAACAGTAAGCTGTTGCTGATAATGGAATTTGTGATGGCAGATATGGGGCCAAACTGAGCTCAAGTAGGACGCTGAGATTACAAACTGTCTAGTTCAGTCTGAGACAGTAGCTCAGGAGGGAGATGTAAACGAAGGAAGGGGGCTGAAGACAATTGCTTTGGTCTTCTCAGTGTTTAACTGGAGGAAATGGCATTCCATCCAGGACAAGCAGTGTGACAGTGAGAGAGGTGGAGCTGGGTATCAGTGTACATGTGGATCTGACCCCATGTCTTCGGAAGTAAGTTGCCTTCATCAGGAATTTTAGATTGGATTTGTTGGAGGCTATGGACATGTTCACCTAGTGGTCCTTGTACTGGATTAGCAACCTGTGGAAAATTGTGAATTTGAATTTAATAAATATGGTAATTTAGTACATTTGTAGCCAAACATTATCATGAAAACTGCTGGATTAGGGTTTAAAAAGTTAATAGATTCACTAACATCCTACAGGGAAGGGCACCTGCACCCACATGTAACTGCAGTCCCACAATACATAACACCCTCAATAAATACCACCTTGATAGTGTTGTCCAAGATTAGAGAGAAATAACATTTCAGTGTCTTTGTGTATTGTAGATTTGAAGGGATGGGCAACGAATGATCTTTTCCGTTCCACAGCTTCTTGCGTTTTTAAATGCAGCCTTACTCGGGCTGGTACCAAATGACACAGACCAGAGGGTTCAGGTTAATGCCGGGTGTAGTTAACTGATCTCAGCCAGAGTGTTGTTAGATGATAGAAAGGGCCCCTAGGTTAGGGAAGGGGAAAATCAGCCAAGGTTCCCACTCTGGATTACAACTGGAAAGTGCGTGTGTTTGAACATCGAGTAAGGACAGGATCTTGCCCAACTGTGAAGGCCCTTGTGGTTGAGCAGCCTGCCACCACAGAGGAGTTATCAGATGCCAGCCAAAGGCTGTGCAACCATACCCAAGCATGGTTCAGCTCCTTTAGGAGAGCGGGGGAAAGGAAAAGAAAATCCTTCAGATGTGGAATGAATTAAGTCAAGTTGATTCTATTCCTCTGCAGGGTGGTTATTGCCACATAGAAAGTTTCTGGACCTGGAGAGGTGCATGGGAAATTATGTGCTCTCGATCACTGAACTCCACACAAGGCAATAACCTAGAGTACAGTTGATCCAGGACCAAGTTCTTTCAGTTTCCCATAGAAACTGGCCTCTTGGCAGATCTTTTCGCTCGATCATTTATTCTGCAGTTTCCATCTGTACATGGTCTGGATGGATAGAGCACTGGTCACACCCGGCCAGAGTGCCAGTGAGGCACCGTTGGGTTAGAGAGGGGGAAGAGCACTCAGATTCTCTGCTCCCAATCCCTATCTATTAACCACCCTCTCCCTGACCTCCCTTGGCTGGAAAATGCACATCTGTGCATGCCAGGGGAGATCAGGATTAAGCTCTGGTCTGTCCCTATGGAAGATTAGCAAACCAAAATACACTGTATGATATGTTTTGGTTGAAGTATCAAGAATAGACTGTGCCCATGGGAACTATGCAGTTACCTGGGGGAACATAGATGGAACTGCACTGCGATGCAGGAGGGAAGGGTTTCCATCCCCTTCCCAATCTCCCCTCTGCTGGAAGTTGCTGCATTCCCCCGCTTGGAGTAACTGAGAGCAGGAGTGCAGCAAAGCAGGACTGCGCCTGCAGAGTTTCCTGTTCAATGGCACTAAGTCGGGGAGACAGTGGCGTAGTGATCGCACTGGACTAGTAATCCAGAGACCCAGGCTAATACTCTAGGGACATGGGTTCAAATCCCACCACAGCATTCAATTAATTAATAAAAATCTGTACTAAAAACCTGGAATTGAGAGCAAGTCTCAGTAAAATCCCATCTGGTTCACTAATGTCCTTTAGGGAAGAAAATCTGCTGTCCTTACCTGGTCTGGCCTACATGTGACTCCAGACCCACAGCAATGTGGTTAACGTTTAACTGCCCTCTGAAATGGCCTAGCAAACCACTCAGTTGTACAAAACCGCTACACAAAAGTTGGAAAGGAATAAAACTATACGGAACACCCGGCATCAACCTAGGCACCAGAAATGACAACGGCAAACCCAGCCCTGTCGACCCTTCAAAGTCGTCCTTACTAACATCTGGGCGTTTGTTCCAAAGTTGGGAGAGCTGTCCCACAGACTAGTCAAGCAACAACCTGACATAGTCATACAGATTCATACCTTACAGACAATGTCCCAGACACCACTATCACCCTTTCTGGGTATGTCCTGTGCTACCGACATGACAGACTCACCAGAGGTGACAGCACAGTGGTATACAGTTGGGAGTCCTCAACATTGACTGTAGACCCCATGAAGTCTCATGGCATCAGATCAAACATGGGCAAGGAAACCTCCTGCTGATTACCACCTACTGCCCTCCCTCAGCTGATGACTCAGTACTCCTCCATGTTGAACACCACTTGGAAGAAGCACTGAGGGTGATAAGGGCACAGAATGTACTCTGGCTAAGGGGGACTTCAATGACCATCACCAAGAGTGGCTCAGTAGCTGGCCGAACCTGAAGGACATATTTACCATTATGGCCCTGAGGCAGGTGGTGAGGGAACTAACAATAGGGAAAAACCTACCAGATCTTATCCTCACCAATCTACCTGTTGCAGATGCATCTGTCCATGACAGTATTGGTAGGAGTGACCACCGCATAATGCTTGTGAAAATGAAGTCCTGTCTTTACACTGAGATACCTTCCATCGTGTTGTGTTGCACTACTACCATGCTAAATGGGATCGATTCAGAACAGATCTGGTGTCTCAAACCTGGGCATCCATGAGGCGTTGTGGGCCATCAGCAGCAGCAGAATTGTATTCAACCACTTTCTGTAACCTCATGGCCTGGCATATCCCTCACTCTACCATTACCATCAAGCCAAGGGATCACATGCCAGGAGCAGCACCAGGCATACCTCAAAATGAGGTATCAACCTGCTGAAGTTACAACACATGACTACTTGCATGCCAAATGGTAGAAGCGACATAGACTGAGCTAAGCAATTCCATAACCAACTGATGAGATCTAAGCTCTGCAGTCCTGCCACATCCAGTTGTGAATGGTAGTGACAACTAAACAATTAATAGGAGGAGGTGGCTCCAGAAATATCCCCATCCTCAATGATGGGGGAGCCCAGCACATCACAAAAGACAAGGCTGAAGCATTTGTGACCATCTTCAGCTAGAAGTGCCGAGTTAATGATCCATCTTGGCCTCCTCCTGAAGTCCCCAGCATTACAGATACCAGTCTTCAGCCAATTCGATTCGCTCCACGTGATATCAAGAAATGGCTAAAGACACTGGATACTGCAAAGGCTATGGGTCATGACAACATCCCAGCTATAGTAATGATGACTTGCGCTGCAGAACTAGCTGCACCCTGAGCCACGCTGTTCCAGTACAACTACAACACTGGCATCCACCCTACAATGTGGAAAATTGCCCAGGTATGTTTTAATTTGTTCGTGGGATGTGGACGTCGCTGGCGAGGCCAGTATTTATTGCCCATCCCTAATTGCCCTTGAGAAGGTGGTGGTGAGCTGCCTTCTTGAACCACTGCAGCCCTTGTGGTGTAAGTACACCAACAGTCCACAAAAAGCAGGGCAAATCCCCATCAGTCTACTGTTGAACAACTGCAAAAGGATGGAAGGTGTTGTCGACAGTGCTATCAAGTGCCACTTAAACAGTGGGGCGGCGCAGTGGTTAGCACAGCAGCCTCACAGCTCCAGCGACCCGGGTTCAGTTCTGGGTACTGCCTGTGCGGAGTTTGCAAGTTCTCCCTGTGACCGCGTGGTTTTTCGCCAGGTGCTCCGGTTTCCTCCCACAGCCAAAGACTTGCAAGTTGATAGGTAAATTGGCCATTATAAATTGCCCCTAGTATAGGTAGGTGGTAGGGGAAGGTGGGGATGTGAGAGGGTAATGGGATTAGTATAAATGGGTAGTTGATGGTTGGCACAGACTCGGTGGGCCGAAGGGCCTGTTTCAGTGCTGTATCTCTAAAAAAAAAAAACCTGCTCACTGATGCTAATTTTGGGTTCCGTCAGGGCCACTTGTCTCCTGACCTCATTACAGCCTTGGTCCAAACATGGACAAAAGAGTAGAACTCCAGAGGTGAGGTGAGAGTGATTGTTCTTGACATCAAAGCCTGTCCACCATATACAAGGCACAAGTCCAGAGTGTGATGGAATACTCCCCACTTGCCTGGATGGGTGCAGCTCCAAAAACACTCAGGAAGCTTGACACCATCCAGGAAAGAGCAGCTGGCTTGATCTACACCCTATCCACCACCTTAAATATTCACTCTCTCCACCACCAATGCACAGTGGCAACATGTATGCAAGATGCACTGCAGCAACTCACCATGCCTCCTTCGACATCACCTTCCAAACCGGCGACCTCTTCCACCTAGAAGGACAAGGGCAGCAGACGCATGGGAACATTCTGTAAGAAAATATTGCCATTCCTTCATTGTCGCTGGATCTCTTTCCTTAACAGCACTGTGGGTGTACCTACCCCACATGGACTGCAATGATTCAAGAAGGCAGCTCACCAACACCTTCTCTAGGGCAATTAGGGATGGGCAATAAATACTGGCCGAGCCAGCGACACCAAAATTCTGAGAGTAAATCCAAAAGAGATCAACTTTTAAGCTGTTTTGCTATTTCCTGTGCAAAGTCCCAAGGCTCCTTCATAGATGCTTTAATCTGGACTTAACTGGATGTGATCAGAGCACTGCATTACTTCCTTTTTCAGTAATGACTGTGTGATTTCTTCATGCCCCTTCTAATAAGTATTATAGCAGTAATGCTCTTCCCAAGTCTGTTTCTGTGTAAGCAAAAGCAACATTTTGTATTTATATAGCACCTTTAACATTGTAAAGGATTCCAAGGAGCGTTATCAAATAAAATTTGACACCGGGCTGCGTAAGGAGATGTTGGAATAATCAAGTCCAGAGGTAACAACGGCATGGGTGAGAGTTTCAACAGCAGATGAGCTGAGATACAGGCGGAGTTGGGCAATGTTACGGATGTGGAAATAGACGATCTTGGCCATAATGCGGATATGTGGTCAGTAGCTCATCTCAGGGTCAAATGTGACACCAAGGTTGCAAACAATCAATTAGCTTCAGGCAGTTGCCAGAGAGAGGGCTGGAGTAGGTGACTAAGGAATGGAGTGCATGGCAGGGACTGAAGACAACGGCTTTGATCTTCCCAATATTTAGTTGGATGAAATTTCTGCTCATCCAATACTGGATTTCGGACAAGCAGTCTGACAATTTGGAGACAGCGGAGGAGTCAAGAGAGGTGTGGTCAGATAGCGTTGTGTGTCGGCAGCGTAAGCAGGTTGTGTTATATTAAGAGGTCTCTGTGGCCTAGTGGGTAGCATTCTGGTACTTTTAACACCCAGAATCCTCCAGTGGAGCTGCCCTGAAGGTCACCAGAGGAGCAGAGATTTCCTCCTCACATTTCCTTGAGGCACTGAGTTTGTGCTGGCTTCTGTTCCATGGGTGCTGGCCACTCTCGCTGGCCTCAGTGACTGTTCTTTGTGAATAAACCTAGTCAGTGCATGTCGGCAGGCTAACGGACAAAGGGAAAGAGCATCACGGCCAAACACGAACTCATCCTTCCCAGTGTCCACAAAGGTGAACTCTTGTACATAGAGTCACTGGATAACCATCTGATTTCATGATGAAGGGTTCCGATGAAGGGTCACTGACCCGAAACGTTAACTCTGCTTCTCTTTCCACAGATGCTGCCAGACCTGCTGAGTGGTTCCAGCATTTCTTGTTTTTACATCTGATTTCATGTCCTGCCCCTTTCATAACTACAGGGCGCAGATGCAGAATGCAGCCACCATGGCTGAGGTTGACTGATCGGTGCAGCCTCAACCTTAGACTTTCTTGGTCGTTGTGACTCCTGATACAAATTTTCAAATCCTCTCTGGCCACAGGAGAGGTACCAGAGGACTGGAGGACAGTGAATGTGGTACCATTATTCAAGAAGGGTAGCAGGGATAAACCAGATAATTACAGACCAGTGAGTCTGACATCAGTGGTAGGGAAACTATTGAAAAAATTCTGAGGGACGGGATTAATCTCCACTTGGAGAGGCAGGGATAGTCAGCATGGCTTTGTCAGGGGGAGATTGTGTCTGACTAACTTGATTGAATTTTTCGAGGAGGTGACTAGATGTGTAGATGAGGGTAAGGCAGTTAATGTAGTCTACATGCATTTCAGTAAGGCTTTTGATAAGGTCCTGCATGGGAGATTGGTTAAGAAGGTAAGAGCCCATGGGATCCAGGGCAATTTGGTAAATTGGATCCAAAATTGGCTTAGTGGCAGGAGGCAGAGGGTGATGGTCGAGGGCTGTTTTTGTGAGTGGAAGCCTGTGACCAGTGCTGTACTGCAGGGATCGGTGCTGGGACCCTTGCTGTTTGTAGTGTACATTAATGATTTAGACGTGAATATAGGAGGTATGATCAGTAAGTTCGCAGATGACACGAAAATTGGTGGTGTTGTAAATAGTGAGGAGGAAAGCCTTAGATTAGAGGATGATATCGATGGGCAGAGCTGTGGCAAATGGAATTTAATCCGGAGAAGTGTGAGGTGATGCATTTTGGGAGGACTAACAAGACAAGGGAATATACAATGGATGGTAGGACCCTAGGAAGTACAGAGGGTCAGAGGGACCTTGGTGTACTTGTCCATAGATCACTGAAGGCAGCAGCACAGGTAGATAAGGTGGTTAGGAAGGCAGATGGGATACTTGTCTTTATTAGCCGACGCATTAAATATAAGAGCAGGGAGGTTATGATGGAGCTGTATAAAACACTAGTTAGGCCACAGCTGGAGTACTGTGTACAGTTCTGGTCGCCACACTATAGGAAGGATGTGATTGCACTGGAGAGGGTGCAGAGGAGATTCACCAGGATGTTGCCTGGGCTGGAGCATTTCAGCTATGAAGAGAGACTGGATAGGCTAGGGTTGTTTTCCTTGGAGCAGAGAAGACTGATGGGGGACCTGATTGAGGTATACAGAATTATGAGGGGCATTGATAGGACAGATAGGAAGAAAGCGGAGGGATCAATAACCGGGGGCATAGATTTAAGATAAGGGGCAGGAGGTTTAGAGGGGATTTGAGGACAAATTTTTTCACCCAGAGGGTGGCTGGAATCTGGAACACACTGCCTGAAGGGGTGGCAGAGGCAGAAACCCTCACAACATTTAAGAAGTATTTAGATGAGCACTTGAAACGACATAGCATACAAGGCTACGGGACAAGTGCTAGAAAATGGGATGAGAATAGATAGGTGCTTGATGGCCGGCACAGACACGATGGACCGAAGGGCCTGTTTCTGTGCTGTATGACTCTTTGACTCACTGCAACAGTGCCCCAGGCAGCTGCTAGCACTGAAATATAGAATATGCACTTCAGCAATGCAGACAATGAGGCTGTACAGTTGTAGAAGTTGCAATCAGAGTCCAGCTGCCTGGTTTAAATTTCAAACAAAGCTTGGCAGTTAACTGTCAATCACCATAAGCTCCATGGCAACGCCTCTACCAGAGTCTGTTTGCCAACCAATCAGCTCTCTTTTCTGATACAGTATAAAGTTATTGCTTTCCCTTACATTGGTATTCTTGCAAATTGTCCTGATGAGTGCAAGACGAAAAGCTTCGACAAAATGTCTCTATTTTCAGCAATACTCAAGTTCTGTACAACAAACTACCATTGTCACGCAGGATGTCTTTGATTCGCCCTATTCCAGCATCAAGCTTGCATGGTGAGCAAATGGGTTGGGCCCTATTTACGAGGTTGCAGATAAGGCCCATCTTACAGCGCGTGGAACTGTAAGAATTCCAACACGTGTATTGACCAGTGAAGGTAGACTTGTGGTAGACCGTGGTAGAGAACCCCTTAGCAGATTGTTCAACTTGTACGTCAAGGAAAGGGAGCTCATTTGACTGCTCCATATCAAATGTGAACTTGGCAACTCGCGCAGATGATTTCAATTTTAACATCACCATGTATGCCCAAATAGATGGTGTTGCCATGGGATCCTCTCTAGGCCCAGCTCTCGCAAATGTCTTTGTTGGGTTCCATGAAAAATGTGTATTCGAGGGAATGACACCTAACCCCCTACCTCTTGCAAACTTCCGATATATAGATGATACATTTGCTATATTTGAATCCACAGCTGCAGGTAATAATTTCTCACACATTTTAATGGGCTCCATCCTGTGCTCAAATTTACCTTTGAAATGGAACCGTCAAATGAGCTCCCTTTCCTTGATGTATTAGTTGAGAAATCTGCTAAGGGGTTCTCTACCACAGTCTACCACAAACCTACCTTCACTGGTCAATACACGCGTTGGGATTCTTACAGTTCCACGTGCTATAAGATCGGCCTTATTGGCAACCTGGTAAATAGGGCCTGATGCTGAAATAGGGGAATCAAAGACATCCTGCGTGATACTGGCTACCCTGATCAGATCATTTCTCACTGTATATCGCACAAGCTTATGAATGGGCCTAAGGCTGTCATTTTCGCTCCTCTAATTACCCTGGAAGGGTAACGTATCCCAAAAATTTGAGCAACAGGTGAAGCTAGCTGTTTCACGCTGTTACTATGCAGTAGCAACACGTGTGGTGTTTGCCACTAACAGGATGCTGCCGTCAAGCCAAAAAGATGTCCTGTCTATCACAGGCATGAGTAATGTGACATATGAATTTCAGTGCCAATATGATGCTAGGTATACAGGCCGTACGTCCAAAAGACTGGCTGATCATATCAAACAACATGTCCCTTCCGCTGTTCGCAACGGGCAAGGTACAGGCCGTACCCAACCAGCCCGTGCTTGCAAAACTCAAAACACAGTGTTCCACATTAGTGTGATTCTGCAATTGGACAATACTTGCTAAATAATCCGCAGTGTGCTAAGAATTAGGCTGACAACCAATTTAAGATTGTCATTCAGGCTCGCAGTGTGGCATATTTGCACGTACTGGAAGCTACATAGAATAATACACAGGGCCCTGTTCTTTGCAGACAGAAAGAACATGCACACACATTGCGTCTGTTTCAGCTAAACAAAAAGTGACAACCATTCGCTGGCTCGTTCCTCAGGACAATGCCTTGACCAATCAGAGTCAAGCTGCCTGGTTTAAATTTCAAACAAAGCTTGGCAGTTAACTGTCAGTAATCATAATTTGGTGCATTCTCCATGGCAACGCCTCTACCAATCAGAGTCTGCTTGATAACCAATCAGCGCTGTCTTCTGATACAGTATAAAGTTGTTGCTTTCCCTTACATTGGTTATTCTTGCGGATTGTCCTGATGAGTGCAAGACAAAAAGCTTCGATAACATGTCTCTATTTTCAGCAATACTCAAGTTGTAGAATTATTGGTTGAATCCTGTGTAAGTAACTTCAAGCCTCTTATGCTAATGGCACCAATAAAGTAGAGCTCACTCTTCCTATAAAGCTGCAATTTCTATATTCAGTTGAACAGTTCTTTTATTTTACTCTGCACACATACACACGTCAGTACCTCATTCGCCAGTACAGTGTCTCCACTTGACCTGTGCCAGTGTTTTTTTTCTCCCTCCACACAATGTTACTGACTCACCGGAGTACAATTCAGTTGGAGACTGTTACCCTCTGGCATTGCTTCCAAGTGCTGGCTTTACATATAACAATGCAGATGGTGAGTGTTAGCAAGTGGGGAGGGATGGAAGAAGAGAGCAGCTTGATCCCATTGCCACCATTGCCCTTCGGCCCATCGTGTCTGTGCTGGCCATCAAGCACCTAACTATTCCAATCCAATTTTCCAGCACTTGGCCTGTAGCCTTGTATGCTATGGTGTTTCAAGTGCTCATCTAAATACTTCTTAAATGTTGTGAGGGTTCCTGCCTCAACCACTTCTTCAGGCAGTGAGTTCCAGATTCCAACCATTTTCTGGGAGAAATATTTTTTCCTCAAATCCCCTCTAAACCTCCTGCCCCTTACCTTAAATCTATGCCCCTTGGTTATTGACCCCTCCGCTAAGGGAAAAAGTTTCTTCCTATCTAACCTATCAATGCCCCTCATAATTTTGTATACCTCAATCATGTCCCCCCTCAGCCTTCTCTGCTCTGAGGAAAACAACCCTAGCCTTTTCCGTCTCTCTTCATAGCTGAAATGCTCCAGCCCAGGCAACATCCTGGTGAATCTCCTTTGCACCCTCTCCAGTGCAGTCACATCCTTTCTATATTGTGGTGTCCAGAACTGTACACAGTACTCCAGCTAGCGTTTTATACAGCTCCATCATAACCTCCCTGCTCTTATATTCAATGCCTCGGCTAATAAAGGCAAGTATCCTTGAAACCTGGGATGTCTCCTGCCTATGCTGCTCAACTTGAGACTGGATGAGGCTGGTTTTGCCCTGCAGTAAAGTTGCGGTAGGAATTGTGCAAGCTTTATATGCCTGGTAAAGTCTAAAACATCATTGGTTTTTAGTTTATTTTTTGTGACTGTTGTTATGACCAACAGTCAAAGCCTCCAATCAAAATATACAATTCTGATTGTGGTGGGAGAAACACTCTGTTAATTCAATCCCGTCCCTCCACAGATCGCCTAACATATAATTTTAAACTTTACAAATTAAAGAAAGACCCAGCCAAATTGTACCATCTATTAACTCCCAAATGAGGCTAACCAAACCAGGTGTCTTTAAATCAACAAATTAACTGTTTAATTAGAAAAACTAAATTCTTAAACACTACTAAGACATAAACAACATTTAAAATAGAAAAAAATAGAGTCCTTGCAAATTTTACGGTCCAATGTTGCTTGAAGTCTTCACAGCCTTCCAGTGGGGAAAAAAGATTCTTCCACAGTAGAACAGTCCGTAGTCTAATTCCAGCAGTAAGTGATGCTTTCTTTCTCCTTTTCAACAATTAAAAACTTGCAAACACTTTCAATAGAATCAGTCTAACTTTAGAGTTTTTTTGAGGGATAAAAGATCGTCACAGTCTAACTTCCCTTCCTTCAGTTTAAATTATCAGAGATCTCTGTTTTGGCTTGACTTTTTTTTAGAATTTTTGAGAGATAATAATGAAACAGACTAGATTCTCTTCCTTCAGTTTAAATGGCAGAGAACTCTTCTTTTTGGTGCTAACACCAGCTGTCTGACTGTGTTCTGTTAGAACAGACTGTCTTCAACTAAAAAGCCAGTTCAGAATTGAATTGTAACAAATGTATTGCTTGATGCTCAGTCCAAGAGGCTATATCCAAGGAAACGAGAATGCACCCTTTGAATCGCAGTCTCCAAATGGTTGTGCACAATGGCAACCAAAATTCAGCCTTAAAGACATACCACATATTCTCTGGAGAGAAAAAACTACAGGGCCATGACACTGTCAAATTTACGAGAAATCATAGAATCATAGAAGGTTTAAGCACAGAAAGAGGCCACTAGGCCCATTGTGTCTCTGCCGGCCAAAAAACGATCCACCTATTCTAATCCCGCCTTCCAGCATTTGGTCCGTAGCCCTGCAGCTTACGGCACTTGAGGTGCATATCCAGACTCCTTTTGAATGAGTTGAGGGTCTGTGCCTCAACTACCCTTTCAGGCAGTGAGGTCCAGACCCTCACCACCCTCTGGGTGAAAATGTTTTTCCTCATTTCCCCTTTAATTTTTCTATCAATTGCTTTAAATCTATGCCCCCTCGTCACTGACCTCTCTGCTAAGGTGAATAGACCCTTCACCTTCACTCTATCCAGGCCCCTCAAAGTTTTGTACATTTCAATCAGATCTCCCCTCAGCCTCCTCTGTTCCAAGGCGAACAACCCCAGTCTATCCAATCTTTCCTCATAGCATTTTTCCAGTCCTGGCAACATCCTCGTAAATCTCCTCTGTACCCTCTCTAGTGCAATTACATCCTTTCTGTAATGAGATGACCAGAACTGCACACAGTACTCAAGTTGTGGCCTAACCAATGAGTTATACAGTTCCAGCATAACCTCCCTGCTCTTATATTCTATACCTCGGTTAATAAAGGAAAGGATTCCATATGCCTTCTTAACCACCTTATTGACCTGTCCTGCTACCTTCAGGGATCTGTGGACATTCACTCCAAGGTCCCTCACTTCCTCTACACTTCTCAGTATTTTCCCATTAATCATGTATTCCTTTGCCTTGTTTAACCTCCCCAAATGCATCACCTCACAATTCTCCAAGTTGATTTCCATTTGCCACTTTTCTGCCTATCTGACCAGACCATCAATATCTTCCTGCAGCCTACAGCTATCCTCCTCGCTATCTACCACACGGCCAATCTTTGTGTCGTCTGCAAACTTCTTGATCATGCTCCCTACATTTACATCCAAATCGTTAATATACACCACAAAAAGCAAGCGACCCAGTACTGAGCCTTGCGGAACGCCACTGGAAACTGCCCTCCAGTCGCTAAAACAGCTGTCAGCAATTAACCTTTGTTTCCTGCCACTGAGCCAATTTTGTATCCATCTTGCTGCATTTCTCTGAATCCCATGGGATTTTATTTTTTTCACCAGTCTGCCATGTGGGACCTTGTCAAAAGCCTTGCTAAAATCCATGTAGACCACATCAACTGCACTACCCTCCTCTAACTTCCTTGTTACTACTTCAAAAGATTTGATCAAGTTGGTCAAACAAGATCTTCCCTTAACAAACCCATGCTGACTATCCTTGATTAACCTGTGCCTTTCTAAGTGACAGTTTATCCTGTCTCTCAGAATAGTTTCCAATAATTTGCCCACTACTGAGATTAGACTGACTGGTTTGTAATTATTTGGTCTGTCCTTCGCTCCCTTTTTAAACAGAGGTACAACGTTAGCAGTTCTCCAATCCTCCGGCAAGAATCGTGAACAGCTTTCCAAAATAAATTGTAGGCTGGTGTTCGGCAGGCGTGGGGAGTGGTGTGTCATTACTGTACATAAAAAAAGATTTTATTTTCCTTTGGGGTGGGATCAGTCAGCAAACCAAGAATCTGTGGATTGTGGTTAGTAATTCATTTCACATTCCTGGTCCTTTCTATCCTCTCATCTTCTGTATTAGGAACATCAGTGGAGCAGACTGTTCTGTCTCAAGGGGGCGGGAAGTGTTGGACATCGGATGTTTATCGCGTGTGTCTGTGTGTATAAAAAAACCTCATCTTTCAGGGTGCCAGTGTGCAGTGCAGAGTTTGACATTGCCGATTGCAGGGATGGGGGACATGGTATGACACACATGGAGGTACAAGCAAAAGGCTTCCTCATTGATTGCAGAGATACTCTCAACTTAGTTGCTGAGAACTCTCATACCAACCAAATGTAATCATTGTCTTGTACATACGAACATACGAATTAGGAGCAGGAGTCGGCCACTCGGCCCTTCGAGCCTGCTCCGCCATTCAATGAGTTCATGGCTGAACTGATTACTCCACATTTCCACCTACCCCGATAACCTTTCACCCCCTTGCTTATCAAGAATCTATCTACCTCTGCCTTAAAAATATTCAAAGACCCTGCTTCCACCACCTTTTGAGGAAGAGAATTCCAAAGACTCACAACCCTCAAGAAAGAAAAATTTTCCTCATCTGTCTTAAATGGGCAACCCCTTATTTTTAAACAGTGACCCCTAGTTCTAGATTCTCCCACAAGGGGAAACATCCTTTCCACATGCACCCTGTCAAGACCCCTCAGGATCTTATATGTTTTAATCAAGTCACCTCTTACTCTTCTAAATTCCAGCGAATACAGTCCTAGCTTGTACTGTACACAGTACTCCAGATGTGGTCTCACCAATACCCTGTTTAGCTCCCTGCTTTTGTATTCAATTCCCCTCGCGATAAACGATAACATTCTATTAGCTTTCCTAATTGTGTGCTGTACCTGCATACTAACCTTTTGCGATTCATGCACTAGGACACCCAGATCCCTCTACATCTCAGAGCTCTGCAATCTCTCACCATTTAGATAATATGCTTCTTCTTTATTCTTCCTGCCAAAGTGGACAATTTCACACTTTCTCACATTATACTCCATTTGCCAGGTCTTTGCCCACTCACTTAACCTATCTGTATCCCTTTGTAGCCTCCTTATGTCCCCTTCACAACCTATTTTCCGACCTATCTTTGTGTTATCAGCAAATTTAGCAACGATACCTTCAGTCCCTTCGTCCAAGACATTTATATAAATTGTAATAAGTTGAGGCCCCAGCACAGATCCCTGTGGCACACCACTCGTTACATCTTGCCGACCAGAAAATGATCCATATATGCCTATTGTTTCCTGTTAGCTAACCAATCTTCTATCCATGCCAATATGTCACCCCCTACACCATGAGCTTTTATTTTCTGCAATAACCTTTGATGTGGCACCTTATCAAATGCCTTCTGGAAATCTAAGTGCAATACATCCACTGGTTCCCCTTTATCCACAGCACATGTAACTCCCTCAAAGAACTCCAATAAATTGGTTAAACATAATTTCCCTTTCACAAAACCATGTTGACTCTGCCTGATTACCGTGAATTTTTCTAAATGTCCTGCTATAACGTCTTTAATAATAGCTTCCATTATTTTCCCTAAGACAGATGTTAAGCTAACTGGCCTGTAGTTTCCTGCTTTCTGTCTCCCTTCCTTTTTGAATAAAGGAGTTACATTCACTATTTTCCAATCTAACAGAACCTTCCCTGAATCTAGAGAATTTTGGAAAATTAAAACCAATGCACCAACTATCTCACTTGCCACTTCTTTTAACACCCTAGGATGAAATCCATCAGGACCCGGGGACTTGTCAGCCGGCAGCTCCGACAATTTGTTCTGTACCACTTCCCTGGTGATTGTAATTTTCTTGAGTTCCTCCCTCCCTTCCATTTCCTGTGAGAACATAAAGTACAGAATAAGAAGAGGCCATTTAGCCAGTCAACCCACTTTTCCAACACAATACAAAGATTAAATGGAGACCGTGATAGACTAGATCACTCCATTCATTTAACCTCTTGAAAGGCAATTCTTCATAAATGCTTCTTGATCTTCAGAGTAACTACCCAGCTTTCCCGAATGAACCACATTGCCACTTTTTGCCAATTGTATCAACAATTGCTATCTGCAGTTTCTGGTTCTCAAAAGCTGCAGGTGGTGAGCTGAAGCACAGAGAGCCATTATATGGAAGGAGGCCATTCAGTCCATCATATCTGAGCCACCTCTTTGCTTGAGAAATACGAAGCAATGTATCTGCCTTGGTTGAGTGGGAGCATTCTCGCCTTCAAGTCAGAAGATTGCGGATTTAAGGATACAAGCTCATGATATTGGCTAACACCTCAGTGCAGTACTGAGGGAATGCTGCTCTGTTGGAGCTGCTGTTTTGAATGAGATGTTGAAGTTTGGCTCAGGTCGGTGTAAACAGACTACTATAATAAAAGTAAGGGAGTTCTCCTGGTGTCTTGGCCAACATTTATCCTTCAAGCAACGTTACCAAAAACTGATTGAATTCATCTTTATCCCATTGCTGTCTGTGGCACACTTACAATGTGCGAATTAGCTGTTGCATTTCCCTACATAACAAGAATAACTGTACTTCAAAAATAATTCTTTGGTTGTAAAGAGCTTTAGACATCCTGACGATGTAACAGATGCTATAAAAATGAAAGTTCTCTTTAATTGCACTGCCTGTCCTCCCTAGGACCAAGAAACAGATCATTTTATGCACTCAGTGTCTGAATTGAGCTGCTACAACGCTGGTTAGATACAGAGTAAAGCTCCCTCTACACTGTCCCGTAAAACACTCCCAGGGCAAGTACAGCACTGAGTTAGATACAGAGTAAAGCTCCCTCTACACTGTTCCATCAACACTCCCAGGACAGGTACAGCACGGGGTTAGATACAGAGTAAAGCTCCCTCTACACTGTTCCATCAAACACTCCCAGGACAGGTACAGCACGGGGTTAGATACAGAGTAAAGCTCCCTCTACACTGTCCCACCAAAGACTCCCAGAGCAGGTACAGCACAGGATTGGCTGGAGAGTTTAGAGCACTTCCTGTATTCAACTAGGCGAAACAGCTGCACCTGAGCAGGTTGTGGGAGCTGCAACTGGAGAGGAGAGAGCAGAGTGGAGAGAGCTGCAACTTACGACTTCAACTATGGAACTGGTTCTATTTTGTAAGTACAAAAGAAGACCTAAATGTTATTTTGGAGAGGTGGGTGTTGGAGCACCGGAGAACTGTTTTTTGTTTGAACTGTTGGGGGAGAGAGGAGGCGCCAGAAGATCCAGGGGTGGGGCTGTCAAATTCTATAGGGAGCCCCAGTATTTGCTCCTCTGTTTATCTTCCATCCTGCACAAAGGGGGCTCCCTCCCCAACCCCAACTGTGTGGCTCGGGACAGCTGGAGCTGCCTGGCCGAAGAAAGCCTTTACACAACAGCAGGAAAAGGAGAGAACCGGGCGGCTCCAGCCGACCTGGGCGAAGAACCCTCCCCTAACTAGAAATCTGGATTTTGGACTCTGCAGTAAGGTGCTCCAACCGCCAATTGTACAGCAACATCCTCACAGCCTTTTTCTCCCTTCCAACACTCTATCAACCAACTACCTATCCTCTCTCCTTTTCCTTTCCACCCCTATCCTTCTCTACTCCCAACCCCCCATCATATTGCTTCAGTTTTTAAAAAAAGCATTGTTTGCTTTGTTTCTTAGGGGTGGGCGTGGCTCTTTGACCCCCACGGCAAACCCCTCTTTTCTGGTGGCAGGGCCTTCTCACACGTATGCTTCTGTGGCTGCTGCAGCTGCACCTGTTGCCTTGTCACCGTTTGCACTGCACCGTTAACATCGAAGCATGGGGTCAAGAGCTACATCCACCCCAGTGTGTCAATAGAGGCATGCCTGAAAACCAATGGCTGAAGTTGTCAGCCCTTCGGCCATTGTTGCTGCCTCTAAAATGTACGGGAAGGCTACGGGAGTGGGTGGTGTCCCTCGCCCTGAGCAAGGGGCTCACCCTGGGCGGGACCTTTCTGCCACTGAACCCCCTGGAGGCCACTGCGCAATGCATCATTTTATCTAATGTCCCGCCCTTCATTCCTGGTGAGCTCCTCCTTCCCCACTTGCACCATCTGGGGGAAGTAAAGACAGGGCTCACCCCTGCTCGGTCTTCGGGAGAACAGCCTCCGGCATGTATACTCCTTCCGCTGCCAACTCTTCATGCAGTTGGCGCGGGAGGAGGTTACAGAGGGCCAGTTTAATGTGGAGCTCCAGCGGGCAGCCTACCGTGTCTTCTGGACCTCGGACAGGACGCGGTGCCATGCCTGCAAGGGGGTGGGGCATGTTCGGAAGAGCTGCCCCAACCTCCGGGCCGCCAACTCCACCTTGGTGGCTGAGGGTGGTGCGGCTGCACCTCCCTCTACTCCCCCGACACTTGCAACAACCACCACTCGGGGGGTTCCGGAGGCGGTGGTTTTCACAGCCTCCGGTAGAGAGGGGGAGACTCATCCGAGTGGAAGGAAGGCACGACGCAGGTCGAAACACCCAAAGGCACGCCCCCTGGATGCAAGAGGAGAACCTGAGTCTGGGCTTAGCCCTAGGCCCAATCCAGGGGAGCCCACCGGCCCCATGGCTAAGCTCGAGACCAAGGGATCTGGGCAGGGGGGTGCGGAGGTAGAAGCAGAGGCCTCAACTGAGATGGAGGTCTCTGAGCCTCCGCGCCCCTCCCGCAATTAGAGGAGGAAGCGCCCCTCCTGTGAAGAAGGCCCTGAACCACGGGGTCCATCTCCTAATGCGGGTGCTCGGGCTGCCCCCACCACCAGCACCAGGAGGGTCTCGAGCCCTGGAAGGGAACCCTCCATCCCTCGGAACGGGGTTGGGGGGGGGAGATGCCCCTATAATCTTGGCAACTGCCGAGTTGGTGGGCTCTCCCAGGGTTGGGGAGTCTGTGGACCCACCAGGAGAAATTATTCCATCTGCTACTGGGTCGGCTGTCTCCTAGGTGGGGGTGAGTCCTGTGAGGGTCCGCCCTCCCAGCAGCCTGACGATGCCGCCCAGGATGTACCTGACCCTGAGGCCAATTTGCGTATTTCCCCATCTGCTGGGCCTGTGGGTGCTGGCGGGGCGGGAGATGGCCTCCTCTCTCCACCTCTGATCCCGGCTCCGGCTGGATTTCCGGAGTCAGCAACTACCGTCTCCCCTGGGCCACTCATTGGCCTGGGGACGGAGTTGGAGGCGGGGGGGGGGGGGGTCCTGAACCGCTGGCGCCCATGGGCTCCAGTTACATCCAAGAACCCAGAGAGGACTCCTCCGCCATCGATCCTGGGGGTGAGATTGCCATGGAGGCGGGACCAGCTGGCACTGCTGGGACGCCCGCCCCACAGTGTGTGGTGAGTGTGCCAGCCGCTGGCGGTGATGACCCAGAGGAGGGTTGGGGTTCGGTGTGGGGCTCGGACCAGTGAGGCGGTGGACTCCCTCGTGCCTCCCACTGAGTCTCCTTTCATCCCCACGGTGGAACTCCAGGACTTCCTCGCGGCATACAGGGGGTTGCCGCAATAAAGTTCAGCTGGCCTTCGGCCGATGGTCAAATCTGGCGCTAATTGTCCAGTCCGTCCGCACCACCCTCGAAGGTGGGGAAGGGCACGTGCGTGAAACTGGTTGAGAGGCGTTGGTTTAAAGCGTTCCTCAATGGGTTGCTGGGGGAGTGGAGGGCGAGGTGCACTTCCACTCCCTCTTCGCAGTAAGGTCTTGGTGACGGTTTCCGAGTACTTTTGATATGAAGATAACCATAGCCAGCCTCAACATCAACGGCAGCAGGGGTTCTCACTGCAAATTTCACAATCTCTCAGTCCTCAGGGAAGGGAGATACGCGGTGAGCTTTCTGCAGGAAACCCACACCATTCCGGGAGAAGAAGCCAACTAGCTCCTGGAGTGGCAGGGTGGGGTCTACATGAATCACCTCACCCCTATTGCTGGGGTGGCTATCTTGGCCCTGACTTTTCATCCGGAGATGTTGAGGGTTAAGGAGCTTGAACCAGGCTGCTTGCTCCACCTCGCCGTTAGCCTGGGTAGCGTACCGCTCCACTTTGTGAAAGTGTACGCACCAAGGCCTGGCACGTTGCGCATGCGCATCTTTGAAGAAGTGTCCGCTCTCTTGAGCTCTATCGACAGCAGCAAGTGCATAATCCTTGGGGGGGATTTTAACTGTACCCTCAAGGTGAGAGATCGCTCCGGTTCCCAGCGCGGCCAAGCATCGGTGGAGAAGTTGAGGGAACAGATCAGCTCCCTCAACTTTGACGTCTGGCGGAATCTCCATCCCAACTCCAGCGCCTTCACCTGGAGGTCTGGAGGAGGAGGGTCCCGAATCGGCCGCCTCTACATTTCACAGGCGTACGCCTCCCGCGCCTCGGCAGCCTCCATGCAGCCGGTGCCGTGCTCGGGCCATCACCTGCTATGGGCGGAGTTCACTCCGCTCTATACGTGGGCGGGGTCCGCGGACTGGCACTTTATCAACTGGCTGCTGGAGGACAAGCGATTCCAGGAAGCATTCCCTCGATCCTGGGCCAACTGGAGAAGGAAGCAGGGAGGCTTCCCCTCCTTGAGGCAATGGTGGGATGTGGGCAAGACTCACATCCGTGTCTTCTGTCAGGATTACGCGAAGGGGTCGACCGAGAGGCAGGAAGCCGAGGTCGAGTGCCTAGAGAGGGAGGTGCTTAAATTGGAGTCCCACCTCGGTCATGCCGTCGCAGACCCGGCTCTGTGGTAGGCGTACAAAGAGAAGGGCACACTGAGGGACCTGCAGCTCATAGGGTCCTGAGGCGCGTACGTGAGGTCGTGGATCCAGATCCTGGAAGATTTGGACCGCGCATCACCCTTCTACTCGCTGGATAAATGGCAGGTGGTCTGTAAGCAGCTCATTGAGCTGCTGGCCGACGATGGATCCTCCATCACGGATCCGGATGGAATGGTCCTTTTGGTCTGAACTTATTACAGTGCGTTGTTCTCTCCGGATCTGTCCAGCGAGGACACGTGCAGAGTTTTGTGGGAGGACCTGCCGAAGGTTTGGAGGCTCTGCTCCTGTTGACAGAGCTGACCAGCGCCTTCCACCTCTTGTCGAGCGGCAAATCCCTGGGGCTGGATGGGTTGACCGTGGAGTTCCTCAGGGCGTTCTGGGATATCCTGGGAGACGATTACGCGCGGGTCCTGGGGGAAAGCCTGGCTACTGGGGAGATGCCCCTCACGTAGCGCAGGGCGGTCATCATCCTGTTGTCGAAGAGGAGCGATCTCTGCCTGCTTAAGAACTGGCGTCCGTTCTCCCTCCTCAGCACAGATTATAAGATGTATAATGTATACCCGCCTGGAAAATCTTTTTGGGACTCTGCCCGCGTTCGGATTCGGGCCACATTTTGTGGCCTGGGTCTGACTATTATATGCTGCTGCAGAGTTTCTGGTCAAAGTTAACGGGTCCTTGACGGCGCCCCTTCGCATTGGGAGAGGAGTGCGTCAGGGATGCCCCATCCCGGCCAATTGTATACCATCTGCGTGGAGCCCTTCCTGTGCCTGCTTCGCAGGAGGTTGACGGGATTGGCTCTGTGCGAGCTGGCCATGCGGGTCATCCTCTCTTACGCCGACGACGTGCTCCTCGCAATCACAGATCCCGTTGACTTGCGGAGGATGCGCGACTGCCAGCAGACCTTTTCTGCCGTGTCCTCCGCGTGGATCAATTGGGAGAAATGTTCCGGACTCCTGGTGGGTCAGTGGTGGGTGGACTCCCTGCCGGAGGAGTTAAGACTTTTTGTGTGGAGCACCACGCACCGCCTCTATCTGGGAGTCCACCTTAGCCCCGCTGAGGAAGCCTGGCCGGCAAACTGGCAGGAGTTGGAGGCGAAAGTCACCGCTCGGCTGGGGCGCTGGACAGGACTGCTCCGAGTGCTTTCCTACAGGGGCCGAGCGCTGGTCATAAACCAACTGGTGGCCTCGATGCTGTGGTACCGGTTGGTCACTTTGGCCCCGCCCCCTGCATTTGCCACCAAGATCCAGAAGAAGCTCCTCGATTTCTTCTGCGGCAAGAGGAAACACTGGGTCTCTGTCGCGGTCCTGAGTCTCCCGATCAAGGAGGGCAGTCAGTCGCTGGGGTGCAACCGCACCCAGGCTGCGACTTTCCGCCTTCGGACCCCGCAGAGATACCTGTACGTCAAGCGTCCTCCCAGATGGTGTGCGCTGGCGATGTATTTTTCCGCCGGGGCACTGCCTTCAAGACAACACGCAGCTCCTGGCGGAGACTGTTAGCCGCGTCCCTCTGAGGGAGTTGCCTGTCTTTTACCAGGATCTATTCAGAGTCTGGAACACGGTCGGTGGACCGACAGGCAGAGGAATAGCCAAAGCCCCCAGGACACCCCTCACTGCGGGTGACGAGGAGGCTTGGGAGTACGGAGCGCTTTCGGCCCAGCTGACCCCTGCTTGGCTGGAACTGCTTATCGGACCCAGGCTCTGAAACCCTCCTCTGGAGCCGGTCGCGCACAACTCGAGCCGCCTCTCAGAAATGCCCTCCGTGCCATTCCACATAGGGTGGGGGGGGGGTTCCTGTGCGAACTGCTCCTGCACACTCTCCACTTCCTCACCCTCGTCTGCCACCCAAATACGCTATGGCGATCCGTGTTGCCATCTGGTGACGAGGGGAAACCCCGATGGAGATCTCTCTACGTGGCAGTCCTCCCCCTTTACATCGGGGACCTGAAGTGGAGGGTGTTGCACAGGGCAGTCCTGTGCAATAGACTTTTAAGTCGGTTCACGGACTCCCAGGCCACCTTTAATTTCTGCAGCCTGGACGAGTCCGTGTTCCATGTATACATGGAATGTGTGAGATTGCAGCCCCTGTTTGAGTATTTGAAGGGCTATTCCACAGGTTTTGGCTGCACTTCAGCCCCACGCTCCTGATCTTTGGGCACCCTCTGCAGAGGGGGTGGGCAGGGAGGAGGAGCTCCTTGTCGGTCTGCTCCTGGGCCTGGCCAAGGTGGCAACTCACAGGTCCAGGCTGAGGGCCATCGGGGGGTCCGTCCTCCCTGATTGCCTGCCCCTCTTCTGTGGTTACGTTCGTGCCCGGGTGTCCCTGGAGAAGGAGCATGCGGTGTCCGCCGGTACGCTTGAGGCCTTCCGCGACTGGTGGGCACCGCAGGGACTGGAGTGCATCATCGACGCCGAGAATGCTTTTTTAATTTGAGTGTTTGTTTTATTTATCTGTTTTTAATAAAGTTATTTTAAAATGTACATAAAGGGGGCCTGGGGTATAAAGGCCACCTTATAAAGAAAAAAAAGATTTAAAAAATGGAGTAAGATGCAGAGTAAAGGAGCCACTTTACTGTTCTATCTGTGTACCTCAGAAGTGCCCCTACCTAAAACACCATTTTTTCTTAAGTGAAAATCTAGCTGGATGCGTTTGAGAACTTCCGTTTCCAGTCCCCAAAATGGTGGCTGCTTTGATTCATGCACAGAATTGGCTGTATAGTTTCTGCACAAGTTACTGTTCCTAAGGTGATTGTCACCTCCCCCGCTTTGCTGTGACTGTGGAAGCTCAAAGATGACAGGAAGGAAAATATCCTCAAAGAATTGTTATTCGATAACATTGAAGACAAGGTGGTGATAGAAGTAAAGTCTGGTCCTTCATGTCTGTACAGAGCACCTTTGGGTGTTTACATTTGGGTTTTGTCTCAGTAATGGTCCTTTTATTTGCATAATGACAGGATATTCTTGGCCCAAACCTACGGGCCTGCAGCCAGCTCAGCGATCAAATCAGTGACGAGCTGCATTTCATTGAATTCCTGAGCATTTGCTGTTGATTGGCAGATTGGAGGTGAAGATTTGGTCTTGCACTAGTTTTTTTTTTGCATTGAGATTTGTTTGCTGTAGTGTTTCTGTTGTGGCCCAAGCCACATTTGGCAGTGCATGTCACTTGCACTCTGCCTGTGTTCTCCGAGAATGGGTAATGTTTAATTTCAGCCATCTGGTATGAGCATTTTCTTTTGAACCCAAGGCCTCCCTGTGATTTCACTTTTCCCTTTCCTGGTCCTCAGTGTGTTTTTGAAGTGAGCTGTAATTATTCTGGGATGTTTGAGCCTGAAGTTTTAGTCTTCCATCAAAGACAATGTCCTGAAGTAGTTACACACTTGAAGCTGTTAAAACTGAAAATACTGAAATTGCCACAGTGACTTATTGGAAATATTGGCTGCTTTTCTGTGGAAATATTACTTAATGAGATTTCAGATTTGACACATTATTCATTTATCCACTGCTTCTTACACCTAATGTTAACACCAGCCTTTTAGACTTGCACTGCTGAGGATTTGATGTGTAGAATTAATATACATTGTTCGAATAAGCCAAAGGACAAGGATAGGCAAAACTATTTGTCCTATTGCAGCTCGTTCTGCTGCTATGTTAACTCTGTCATCAAAACTCCTCCTTCTGGTACATTAATTCTATTTTCCATTGAAGCCCATCCCTCTGGTATCTTAACTCTGCTATTGTGTCTTCCAGTTGTATTTTGAACAACCCCAAATGGTTTGGTCCTTGTCTGGCAGATCATTCCAAATGTTTATCTTTTTAAGTAAAGACTTAACTGGTATCTGTTCTAAATTTATTTTTCACATATTGCATCTGCAACCTTTGCTTCTACTTTCCTAGTTTGTTTTGAAATAATAATTGGGCTTTTTAAAAATCTCTGTCATTCAATATTCTGCAGGTTGGTGAGGTCCTTACCCCTTTAATCACCATCTTTCCTGATGGTAGAGTTTAAACTGCTCTATCTCTACTTTAGTCTGGGCAGAGTCCCCATCTTGTGTTCACTGTAAGTGGAATCACCCAGCATTGTCTAGTGACTTTGTATTTTATTAATGAGGTGCAATTGTTTTAGAAGCATCACAAAGACTGGATGGTGCAATTGGCCAACACGTCTTCTTAGCCTATTGGATTAGAATTTTAGTTCGGCAATGCAGACTTGGCTGAGATCTGCTGACCAACCATGGCTGAGAGATGGAACTGGGGTCTTCCTAATCTGTGTCCTTCGGTACCAGTCCAGGTGGCTCATTTGGATAAGTATGTTGAAATGATGATAAGTCTGAGCTGAATATCCCACACTTCATACATATTTCAACCATCAACCTACTCACCAACTCTTGCCTCTGCTTCCCCTCGCAAATCCTTCAGTGTGTTGTCCGCTTTCCTGAAACTCCCTCTTTGAATCCCTTCAATACGGTTCCATCCTTGTCACGACACTTAGAAACCCTGGTCAACATTGCAAAGAGCATTCTCTGTGACTGACTGTGGTGTTCTATCCTTCCTTGACCTCTTATCATTTTTATATGATTAATCAGTGCCTTTCCTACATCGTCTAGCTCCACAGAGACTATCCTTGCCTGGTGCCAGTCTGAGCACAGTAGGCACACCCCAACAATGGCTTCTTTTCTCCTCTCTACAGTTTCCATGGAATACCGCCAAAGATTTTTCCTTGGTCCCCTCCCATTTCTCAGCGACATGTTGCCCCTCTCATGTCATGTCACCGGGCAGGAGTCAGCTTTCGTATCTTAGATGGTGATGCTTGGCTCTACCTTGCCATTCTTCCCTTGACCCCACAACTACCTCTTGTGCTGTCAGACTGTCTAAAGGACATTTAGTCACAGATAAGTCGAAACATTCTCCATATCAGGAAGACTGAACAAGGTGACAGAACATTAAAATTAGAGCTAAGCTGTTTTGGGATGATGCCAGAAGCACTTCTTCCTACAAAGGCGACTGGAAATCTGGAGCTTTGCCCCCCAGATGACTGGGCTGGGGGACTGTTGGACGAGGGGGAGGGGGGATGTCAACTGAAAATTTCAAATCTGAGATTGATGGATTTTTGCTGGGAAAAACATTAAGGGTTATGGAGCCAAAATGGGTAACTGGAGTTAAGATACAGATCAACATGATCTAATTGAATGGTGGGACAGGCTTGAAGGGCTGAATGGCCTCCTCCTACACCTATGTTTCTATTACCTACAGAATTGCCACCCTATTTATTTTTTCCCTTTCCCTCTCTGGCTGTCCCCATGTGACACACCCTCCCCTGTGGATAGGCCAGATAGTCATCTTGCTCTCTGTCTCCTGCCAGTGCACTTGTACCAAGCCCTCAGGAGAGATGTGACACTGATTTTATTTTAGTCTGTTATTTGGCACTTCCTAATGATGGAAAGGCTTGCTTCAGAGAATTCACCAGGTGGAGACTCAGTGGTGGGATTCTGCCATTCCTTTCTCACACAACCTCCAACATGCTGCTACTACACCACCTCAGGTCCTTATCGCTGCTCTTGTCTCATTCCTGTTCTGTATCCGATCCTCCTCGTACTTTTAGTCTCCGTTAATTCAAGTATAAGTTTGACTGACTCCAAGGCTGTTTTAGCTGGCTGTGCTGGGTTATTGCAGAATAGCCTTTAAGATCGGGCAGTGGGTAAGATTGCTTCCAGTTCAGCCTCACGATTGCACAAGACCTGTTTGTCGTCCCTAATGGAGTCGATGCCTTTTGAAAAGGAAGGAAGGAAGAAATCAGTGACGTGGGTCGGGAAAAGGTAGCTCCCATCCCCAGGCTGCTCTTTAGTGGAATTTTCCAGTCTTGTTCCAGTGGCATTGCCTGGTAACCAATGCAAACAGCTGGTGCCTGGACAAACTTCCTTTGGGAGACTCTTGTCTCACCAGTAACAGGCTGTGCTGCTTATGTGGCTGCCAGAGTTGCTGTTGTTTTGACTGTTGCATCTGAGTTAATTTTTCAAACAGCGAAATCTGTAGCCTCCATTTTTGTCTGCAAACTTGCAACATTTTGCATTGGAAAACTTGTGCACTCTACCTCAACACCGGCTCGCCCACTACTCCTGTGTTGTCACACTGCTTGTCTGACATCTAGTCTTGGGTGAGTTGAAATTTCCTGAAATTAAACGTTGGGAAGATTGGAGTCATTGTCTGAGCCCTGATCACAAACACCATTCCCTCTATTCCATCAAGTCCATCCCTCTCCCTGGCTACTCTCTGAGGCTGAACCAGAATGTTCGTAATGTTGGTGTGCTATTTGACCCTGATCTGAGCTTCCAACTCCATATCCTCTCTATCACCCAGAGCGCCTGCTTCTGCCACCATAATTGCTCATCTGTTCCCCTGCCTCACCTCATCTGCTGCTGAAACCCTCATCTATACTTTTGTTATTTCCAGACTTGACTCTTTCAGACCTGTGTATACCTGATTTTCATCACTCCAGCATTGGTGGCCTTGTCTTCAGCTGACTGAGCTCTGGGGGAATTCCCTCCCTAAACATCTCCACCTCTGTCTCTACTCCTTTCAGACGCTCCTTAAAATCCAACACTTTGACCAAGCGTTTAATTAGCTGTCCTCCTTTGGTTCGGTGCTCGTTTTTGTCTTGGGGTGTTTTACTATGTTCAATGCATTGTATGAACGCAGGTTTTACTGTGTTTTACCGAGGTGCAGGGATCGGCCACCACAATGTAAATGGGACACTTTTTACAGACAGTGATGTATATCTAATATTAAATATACATTCTATATATTTGATCTTGAATCCAAGAAAGTGAACCCCTCCTCCTTCCCCAACTTTCTGGGTTGTTAAAGCTGAGAAGTGCTGTAGGAAAGAATTGGAACAAACATTGAGCTGCTGTAAAATGGAGAAAGAATCGATGAGAGGATGAAAGTGCACCTTTTAAATGTCTCTCTCAAGCTGGTAAAATGCTTTGTGTTTCACCCTTCCTGGGCTGCTGGTGATTTGGCATTTTCTAGTCTTGTTCTCTTATAACCAGGTCACACGTCTGATTCCAGGACAGACTTGTTTGGATGTTTATTATTGCCAGGGCTTGACCTTGTTCTCACTCATTGTCCACATATGCACTTTCCAGCAGGTGTCATTGTGCAACCTTCGAAAGCAGGAACGTTGGCTGATCTTCACCCCTCCTCGCCCCCACCTCCCTTACCCCTAGTTTAAGGATGCTGAGTTCCAGTTTAGGGCCTGTACCGCTGCCCTGCTTGAGATCAGCTAAACTCTGCACAAATCGGGAACCAATGCTGGGATCTTCCTGGATCAGTAGCTAACAGTAGGGCCAGAGAAACAGAGAGAGTGTTATAATTCAAGCAGGATCTGGTAGTTCCATTCACCAGATTTAGAACACAAGGACAAGCCTGGATACAAATTGAACTGCAGGATGTAAGATTTCCCATTCAGTTTTTGCTACCATGTAAAGTTGTGGCCGTAAAACAAAAAAAAAGATGCACATTGAGTTTTATTTATCTGCAACCGTTTTGTTTTTCATCGGGTGCAGTAAAGTTCAAAATGGCTGTTTCAGAAGAGGGATTGTTTGTTTTTATCATTGTTTGACAGGATTTCCCTGCAGCAAGAAGCCAGTCATTAATATTTGCAGCAACCAGTCAATTAAGGGATTAGTTTCCACTTTGCAGGAAGAATGCGGTTGTGTTGTGGGCCAGTATTCCCATCCTCCAGTCTGTCTCACTGAATTTGACTGCGCCTGAGGGTTTCTGACAGTAGGATGTAGTCTCTCGCATGCTTGTACTCCTTAACTACTGAGGACGTGAGGTAGTAAACCATCAGTGTGGTGTTCTTATGGTTATTTTAGTGAGGAGACACCCAGCAGCACTCTGAAAGTGGCTCAGTAAAGCCACTAACTTGGCTGTAAAGACACCACGTCGACAGCTTTAAATAGACTTCACTGCCGCCACCACTGACTGTGACACCTGAACACTAATGGAATTCTCTCAACCGTTCCACTCTTTCGACAAAGCAACTCTGTGTATGGAGGTACAGCCGGGTTCTGTTTGATGACATACCAACTCATGTCAGCCGTGGCTCAGTGGGTAGCTCCCGCTTCTGAGTCAGAAAGATGTAGGTTCTGGTCCCACCACAGAGACTCGAGTATAAAAGTCCAGATTGACACTCCTAATGCAGTACTGAGGGAGTGCTGCACTGTTGGAGGTGCTGTCTTTCGGATGAGATGTTAAACCGAGGCCCCGTTTTCCCTCTCAGGTGGACATAAAAGATCTCATGGCACTATTTGAAGGAGATGGGGGGAGTTCTGCCCTGTGTTCTGACCAATATTTACCCCTCAATCAACATCATAGAAACAGATTATTTGGTCATTATCACATTGCTGTTTGTGGGAGCTTGCTCTGCACCATTTGCCTGCTGCATTTCCTACATTACAACACTGACTACACTTCAACAGTACTTCATTGGCTGCAAAGCGCTTTGGGATGTCCTGAGGTTGTGAAAGGTGCTATAGAAATGCAAGTCTCTTTTGTTTTGAGGGGCCACGATCTGAGTTGGCATCTTCTTCCCCTATCCTACTCCTCCCATTTTCTCCTTCCTCACTCACCTCTTCCCCTCCTTCTGCTTCAGTCCCTCTGACCTCCCCTTCCCACTTAGCCTTCCCCTGTTATTGCCATTGTTTCCTCACCCATCTGCTGCTCTCCTCTTTACTCTCCTTTCCCTCCTGCCCCTTTAATTGTGTCACTCACCTCACTGCTCTCCCCCCTTCCTCCCCTCCCTTGCCTTCATTCCTATCTCCCCCTCACCTTCTCCCCTTCACTCTATCTATAAAGGTATGTTTTGGCTCCAGAGTCCCAGTCCTGCCAGTTTGTATCAGATTATCTTCTTCCATTTTTGTGTTGCTGCTGTTTCCAGGTGTTTCTCCTGTATCTTCTATCTGTTCTTCCAGTGTCAATACAGGATCTCTTACATCCACCTGAACAGATATACAATGCCATGGTTCACTCAGCTCATATCTCAATACTGCACTGAAGTGTCAGCCTGGATTACATAAGAACATAAGAAATCGGAGGAGTAGATCATCCAGCTGTCCGCTCAGACCTATGGAACCAGCACAATTTGCAACACCTCGGAGGGGGAGATGTGTGTAAACCCCACTTTTTCCTTTGAATATTTATTTCCTGACTTTCATCCCAAATGCAGAGTTTATATAATGGGCGGAGGTTGCTGAACCAGGGCCCAAGGAGCCATGAGCTGCAAAAGTGAAGTTCGAACAGTTTTTACAAATTTCCTGTCTGTGTCCATCTGTATTTCTGTATCTTTAACTCCCTCCTCCTTATGTATTTTTATAAACTATCCCACCACACGAGGTTACCAGATAAACATGATGCTGCTTGAAATTACTTTCCTGTTCCACAATTTCACAGTGTTTGTTTCTCTTCTAAATTTTCTCTGCTCTTCAGTTGAAGATTCTGTCAGCTGTGGCTCCCTCACCTCTGAGTCAGAAGCTGGTGGGTTCGAGCCCCACTATGGACTTAGGCACATAATCTAGACTAACACTCGAGTGCGGTACTGAGGAAGTACTGCACTGTTGGAGGGGAATCAAGGCTGTGTCTGCCTATTCAGGTGAACATGACAGTATTTAAAAAAGAGTAGAATTTCTCCCAAAGTCCAAGCCAATATTCCCCTCAACAAAGCAGCCTAAATAATTTTTTTTAATTCCTTCATAGGATGTGGGTGTCACTGGCAAGACTAAATTAACTAGTTGCCCATTTCACTTTCCACTTGTGGTACTATGCTGTGTTGCAATTTGGCTGCTCTGCTTGTAAAACAGTGTCTCCACTTCACAAGAACATAAGAAATAGGAACAGGAGTCGACCATTCGGCCCATCGAGCCTGCTCCACCATTCAATATGATCATGACTGATCATCTGCCTCAACTCCATTTTCCTGCCCATTCCCCATATCCCTCGATTCCTCAGAGATCAAAAATCTGTCTGTGTCGGCGTTAAATATATTCAACGATGGAGCATCCACAATCCTATGGGGTAGAGAATTTCAAAGATTCACAACCCTTTGAGTGAAGAAATTTCTCCTCATCTCAGTCCTGAATGATCGGCCTCTTATCCTGAGACTGAGCTCCTATGTTCTGAGATTTCCCACCTAGTCGTAACAACCTCTCCGTGTTTACCCTGTCAAACCCCTTCAGAATCTTGTATGATTCAATGGGATCACCTCTCATTCTTCTAAACTCCAGAGACAATCGGTCCAGTTTTCTCAACCTTTCGTCATAGGACAACCCTCTCATCCCAGAAACCAGGTGAGTGAACCTTTGCTGCACTGCCTCCACAACAAGTATATCTTTCCTTAGTGCACACACTACTCCAGGTGTGTTCTCATCAAAGCCCTATACTTCCTTATTCTTGTACTTCAGTCTCCTTGCAATAAAGGCCAACATGTAATTTGCCTTCCTAATTGCTTGCTGTACCTGCATACTCATTTTGTGTTCCTTGTACGTGTACACCCAAGTCTCTCTGAACATTAACATTTAGGAGTTTCACACCTTTTATAAAAATATTCTGCTTTTCTATTCTAACTACCAAAGTGAATAACTTCACACATTATGTTCCATCTGCCACCTTGTCACTTAACCCGTCTATATCTCTCTGCAGTCTGTTTGTGTACTTCTCTCAGTCAGTGTAATTGTAGTCATTTCTAAGCCTTTTAACCTGATCTGATGGTGCAGAAAGTGAGGAAATGAGTGAAATTCGTTCAAGCAAAACTAGAGATGAGTAGAAATGAAGCTTGTCCACCGATTGGTGAATCTGTGGAACTAATGGCTGGTTAATACTGTGTCAATTAACTGATTTAGAAAAGCCAAGGATGAATATCTTACTGGGAATAGGATTGGAAGTTGCAGTGACAAACAGATTGAGATGATCTGACCTTGATGGAGATTACCAAATGCAGATGAGGATTATCAAATACTTAATGACTGAGGTGTTGCCCTTTTCAGTTTTTACTGGGTTTTTCTTTGTGGTTAACCTCTGCCTTGCTCAGATCGTCTGTTTTTCCTGGGTTTTTTTTCTACACAGTTTTTTGCTTGATCATTTGGAAACCCAATCTATCCATTTATTTTCCCAGGATTTACTCTGCTTCTGGCCCCTTAATCTACTCCCTGCCCCCACCACCTTGTTTTCCTCTCCAGCCAAGACTCCTCTGGCAACAGTCTACATTTATCTCATCTACTGTTTATGGGATTTTGCTGTGCAGAGATTGATTGCCTTGTTTGTCCATTTTTAAAGACTATCTACGCTTCAAAACTACTTCATTATCAGTGAAATGCTTTGGGACACCTTGAGGATCTGATAGCGCTGTATATAAATGGAAGTTCCTTCATTCTCCCTGCCCTTGAATTGTTAACAAGTCCTATTGTAACAGTATTACCTTTTCCACCCTCAGAATGAATGCTGGGGTCACTCTACTTGGGATTGTTTATTACTCTGATTTATCGAATTTTTGACTCTTGCCACCTTGTTGAAAGGTCCAGCATAAACTAAATGAGTCCTGAGATTTTTTAAACCATTGTGCTGTGTGTGTTAAACATGCTACTACTTGACTTGCTGGGGCATTGGAATGCCATACGGAGTAAGGGAGCTGGTCAGAGATCATGAGGTTAGAGGGTTGTCCTGGAGGTTCAGGGTCATGGAGAAAGGTGGGAATGTACAGAATTGGAGAGTCCCTTTTGATCTATCTGGGGTTAGTGCCAAAGATGGTCAAATCCCATACTCTACTTGCTCCCCTACCAATAAGTCACCTCCTCTGCCAGATACGTGTCTAGCTCCCACTTGAGTTTGCTGACTTATCCATCTCCACGTTTAGTACCCTCTGTGTAAAGTTGTTAAATACAGTGTCCACAATTCCTCTTCTCAGTTTCCTTCCCTGCTCAAAAAGGCAACCCTTAACACCTCCATTCTCTCAAACTACCATCCATTATGAAAGATCATTTTACAATGCCAGATTCTTGAATGTGTCATCGCTACCAAGCTCTGTGCTCACCTTTCCCAATTCTCTGTTCAAATTTCTCCAATCCAGCTTCCAATTTGTCTGAAACATCCCGAAAGGGTGGAGTAGTGTCCATAATAGTGGACAGTGTACATAGGCTGTGGAAGGAATGGAGTTGATGGGCCATGTGCCAATTTTGCATTCTGTATTTCTCTTTATTTAGTCATAAAATCATTTAAAATTCTTTATTCACTTGATAATAGCGCCCATTCAACCCCTCAGGTCTGTGCTCGAGTGGGGAGATTCCTTAAGTTCCCTGTGTGACTTTGGAATTTTTCTTTGTGATATTTGAGAATGGGGGAAGTTGAATGGGTTTTTTTATTTGGTACTGTGATCCTGTGGAAAAGTCAGCTGAGTGCTGGCATTTGTGACTGAATTTAGATGTGCTTGCTGCACAGATTTAGTTTCTCTCTTGATTTGTTAATTTCCTTCTCTACCCACTAGTTGCTTGACTGAGGAAGTTATAATCCCCCAGTGAAGCTGAAACTGAAACCTGTAATAATTGTAGTCAGAATGGGCAGGAGGAGGGACTATCTCTCTGTTGTATTACAGTGCATCAGTCTGTCCTCTTTAGATGTTGTGTCCGTGTTGGAGTGAAACAGTAACAGCAATTTGATTTTTGTGAAGACGCATGAGAGAGAATGAAACATTCAACAATAAAGACGGTGTATGTACGTCTTTGTAAAGGTATTTAAAATTGATTCTTCTTATTCAACGAACTGGCTTGAAAGGGCGGTGGAAGCACATTCAACAATAACTTTTAAAACTGAATTGGACAAATACTTGAAAAGAAGAAGGTTGCAAGGCAATGTGGAAAGAGTAGGGTGGTAGTGGGACTAATTGGATAGCTCTTTCAAAGAGACAGCACAAGTACAATGGGCCAAATGGCCTCCTTCTGTGCCATAGGATTCTATGAAAGATTGGAATCTGGGTAGATGTGTGAGTTGAACTTCTGAGTCTTGTGCAGAATCAACAAGTTAGCTGAATTTGGGCTTTACGTGTCTTGTCCCGTGATTAAATTGGATTTGTTGAGAGATTTTCTGTCTGGTTTACTGTGATTGAATGAGGTGAGGTGTTCGTGTTACCAGTTCTCAGTGATTTTTGTTGAAGTTGAGTCTGTTCCCTTCTCAAGGTGTTTTGTCCGACTCCTTCTTGGGGTCTCGGAGTCTTTTTGAGCCAATCCCGGTGAAGGACAGGACAGTGAGTTGCCCCAGAGCTGTGCACATGACCATTACAGGATTCACACATAACAGTGCTGGAGGAGGCAATAATCGCACTGATTTTTAAAAATTATTGCTGCTCCGCACCTCCCAGAATATCCTAAATTCAAACTGCCCAGCTGATCATAGTCAAATGGCTGTCAGTGGGAAACTAGGCAGACGTGTGTTTTTGTGAATTTTATGCTTGTCAAGGTGAGAGTTATTAAAGTTAGAGTATGGAATATTTGTCAATTTTAGAGAGCATTTTGGGTAAGGGTTAGATACAGAGAAAAGCTCCCTCTACACTGTCCCCATCAAACACTCCCAGGACAGGTACAGCACGGGGTTAGATACAGAGTAAAGCTCCCTCTACACTGTCCCCATCAAACACTCCCAGGACAGGTACAGCACGGGGGTTAGATACAGAGTAAAGCTCCCTCTACTCTGTCCCATCAAACACTCCCAGGACAGGTACAGCATGGGGTTAGATACAGAGTAAAGCTCCCTTTACACTATCCCCATCAAACACTCCCAGGACTGGTACAGCATGGGGTTAGATACAGAGTAAAGCTCCCTCTACACTGTCCCCATCAAACACTCCCAGGACAGGTACAGCACGGGGGTTAGATACAGAGTAAAGCTCCCTCTACTCTGTCCCCATCAAACACTCCCAGGACAGGTACAGCACGGGGTTAGATACAGAGTAAAGCTCCCTCTACACTGTCCCCATCAAACACTCCCAGGACAGGTACAGCACGGGGTTAGATACAGAGTAAAGCTCCCTCTACACTGTCCCCATCAAACACTCCCAGGACAGGTACAGCACGGGGGTTAGATACAGAGTAAAGCTCCCTCTACTCTGTCCCATCAAACACTCCCAGGACAGGTACAGCACGGGGTTAGATACAGAGTAAAGCTCCCTCTACACTGTCCCCATCAAACACTCCCAGGACAGGTACAGCATGGGGTTAGATACAGAGTAAAGCTCCCTTTACACTATCCCCATCAAACACTCCCAGGACTGGTACAGCATGGGGTTAGATACAGAGTAAAGCTCCCTCTACACTGTCCCCATCAAACACTCCCAGGACAGGTACAGCACGGGGTTAGATACAGAGTAAAGCTCCCTCTACACTGTCCCCATCAAACACTCCCAGGACAGGTACAGCACGGGGTTAGATACAGAGTAAAGCTCCCTCTACACTGTCCCCATCAAACACTCCCAGGACAGGTACAGTACGGGGGTCAGATACAGAGTAAAGTTCAATCCCCACAGCGACAATGCAATACCTCATCCATCTCAATGCTCACTTCTATGGCAGTCGGACACTTTTCTATTCCTTGCGGCATCCTGGAATCTTTCAGTGAAACTGCTAAATCGTGCCAAATTAGAGGGACTTTGTTTTTGCTCATGCTATGAGGAAGTAGTTAGAGGCTTGCTCAAACTCACTTCAGGGATGTAGTAATATTGAGATGTACACTTGATGGAACATGCTGTTGGGAGACACACCTACACAGCTGTGGTGAAAATAACTGTTCAATCCACTGTAGGGGACGTGCCTCCAGTTGTCCACATTTACCCCCACCCCCGCTTGGCAGACATGGGCTGTGTCTCCAGAGACCTGTGGTTGCTTGCCCGTTTTCCAGTCGTAGTCTTGAGAATAGCCCAAGAAGCTGCAGAGTATCTGATTACAACAACAGCAGTAACAAACATGTCCAAACAGAAGCTGGAATTGGCCTGAAGGAATGTCAGTCAAATCTGTGCAGAGCTCAAAATTAGAATTCCCTGATGGAGCTAATCTTAGCTTTTCAATATCTGCCTCTATTTAAATTTCAGCCTTGGACAGTTTGTTCATATTGGATTAGCTGAATGTTTCACTGTTTTAACTCTCTGTTATAACAGTGTCGAATGCTGTTTTGGTGTGTTTTTGTTAGTGGAGGAAAGGGTAATTGTTCAAAATAGGCAAACTTAAGCAAGAGGGTTGTTATGATCTGGAACACAGTATCTGAAAAGGTGGTGGAATCAAATTCCATAGAAACTTTCAAAAGGCAGTAAGATATGTATTGGACATGAGAACTAATTTGCAGGGTTATGGAGAGCAAGCTGGGCTGTGGGACTAAATTGGACAGCTCTTTCAGTGAGCTGGCACAGGCGTAATGGACCGAATGACTTCCTTCCAAGCTGTAAAATTTGATGAGTAGTAAATTCGAAAGAAAGAACATATATTTATCAATACACCTCAGGATCTCCCAAAGGTTTTTTTAACCCCAATTTTTTTGTTTGTTTGTTTATAGGCTGTAGGTGACACTCCATATATTGCCCATCTCTATTTGTCCTTGGAAGGTGGTGTTGGGCCCTCTCCTTTGTTGTGGTGGCGTTCTCTCAATTTGTGTTCAGTAGGAAATTCAGACGTCAGAGAGGGATTTTGCAGAGTATTTTCTGAATTGGCTTTTTCTCTGTTTTTCTCTCTTGGGACAATGGTTGATTAGTAGTGTGGGTTGATGAGATAACAGAGAGGATTGATGAGGGCAATGCTGTTGATGTGGTGTACGTGGACTTCCAAAAGACATTTGATACAGTACCGCTGAACAGAATTGTGAGCAAGTTATAGTTCATGGAATAAAAGGGACAGTAGCAAAATGGATACAAAATTGGCTAAGTGACAGGAAATAGAGAGTAGTGGTTAATGGATGTTTCTCAGACTGGAAGAAGGTTTGTAGTGGAGTTCCCCAATGGTCAGTGTTGGGACATTTGCTCTTCATGATATATATTAATGACCTAGACCTTAGTGTGCAGGGCACTGCATTAGAATTTGTGGAAGATACAAAACTTAGAAGCATTGTGAGCTGTGAGGAAGATAATGTGGAACTTCAAAAGGTCATAGACAAGTTGGTGGAATGGGCGGACAAGAGGCAGATGAAGTTCGTTGTGAAGAAGTGTAAAGTGATTAATTTTGGTAGGAAGAACATGGAGAGACAATATAAAATAAACAGTACAATTCTAAATGGGGTGCAGGAGCAGAGGGACCTGTGTGTATATGTGCATAAGTCATTGAAGGTGGCAGGACAGATTGAGAGCACAGTTAATAAAGCATACAGTATCTGCTTTATTAATACATTGTTTTTATTAATAGGGGCATAGAGTACAAGAGCAAAGATGTTATTTTAAACTTGTATAAAACACTGGTTCAGCCTCAACTGCAGTATTGAGTCCAGTTCTGGGCACCACATTTAAAGAAAGGTGTGAAGGCATTGGAGAGAGTGCAAAAAAGATTCACAAGAATGATTCCAGGGATGAGGAACTTCAGTTATGAAGATGGTTTGGAAAAGTTAGGACTGTTTTACTTGGAGAAGAGAAGGCTGAGAGGAGAGTTGATAGAGGGATTCAAAATCATGAAGGGTCTGGACAGAGTAGATAGAGAGAAACTGTTCCAACTCATGAAAGGATCAAGAACGAGAGGACGCAGATTTAAGGTAATTGGCAAAAGAAGCAATGGTGACATGAGGAAAAACATTTTTACGCAGCAAGTGGTTAGGATCTGGAATGCACTACCTGAGAGTGTAGTGCAGGCATGTTCAATCAAGGAATTCAAAAGGGAATTAGACTGTTATCTGAAAAGGAAGAATGTGCAGGGTTATGGGGAGAAGGCGGGGAATGGCATTAGGTGGATTGCTCACTCGGAGAGCTAGTGGGCTAAATGGCCTCCTTCTATTCTGTAACAATTCTATGATGGAACACAGAGATGGGACCATGTCTGAATTGGACAGTCTTGTGCCAGCTGATTATTTCATTTTTTTGCACGCTAGCCGAGGACAGAGTTGGGCTCAGCTGTGATGCCCCTCATGCATGGCTAGTCTGTCGACATTGTGAAGAAAGACCATTTCAGCAAATTAGTCGAGGGTGCTGGGACCTTTGGAACTACATGCTAGCAAGAAATCAGCACCTCATGTGAGAGCGGAGCTAGTTTGGGAAGGGAAGGGCAATTCGTTGGGAAAGGCACCCTGACGATTCAGTGATGGAATGTGACTTGGGGGCAAAAGAAAATCCCAGTGAAAAAAGTACAGAAGTTGAGGAGCTGATCTCTATAACTAATCAATGGTTTACCAGGTGCAGTTATAACCACGACCAACAATCTTAGTTATCTCTTGGAGGAGCAACAGTTATTTATTTGTAAGAAGCTTGTGTCTGTTTGGGGGCGGGGAAGATGGACTTGGACACCTTATGTGTCTACATACCCCAAATGACAAATGTTTTGCACATTTAAGACTTGTGCAGTTTTCAAGATGTTGCATGAGCAGAAGGTTCGTTGACATGGAGATTAGTGACAGGAAGGTGTGGTTGACTGCTGGAGAAGACCTGCTCAAAGAGAAGCACATAACACTTCAGCAGAGACTGTGTGGCCTTCAGTGACCCATCATTCTCACTGAATCCCTGAAGCTTGTACCAGAACTCTGAGCTTTGCAGCTGTCCTGAGGCTTTGAGGTTAACTGTGTTTATTTTCATTATGCTGAACATTTCGAGTCAGTCTTTTTATTAAACTCTGCGTGGAAGTGTTTTCCTTTATTTCAAATCTGTTACAAAGTCAGTAGATGTTTGTGTGTGTGTGTGTTGTTGCCTAATGACAACAGACTGGACATAGACCTGATTCCCATTTGGATATCTCTTGCATTCAGGTTTCTGTATTTGAGGTTTTCTGGTCTGTGTTTCAGAGAAGAATCAAAAGACTGACTAAATTTGTGTAGGGAGAGGGAGAAAGTTGTGCTCAATAGCTGACTTGCTCCACCCCCATTGCTGAAATTCTGGTCTTCATTGCGTTGGCAACATTCTCAGAGGGGAAAAGAAAATCTGAGAAAGAGCTGATAATAGGGTTTGGGCGGAAAACCTAACAGCGGCCTGGAAGCAGGCTGCTCGCCTAGCCTGTAGGCCCCAGGAGATCTGTAGTTCAAAGACTTTGATGGAAAGAAAATAATTAGATCCTATTGTTATCTCAAAGATGTAATCTACAGATGTCCTTAAGTAAAGTCATCCAGAGAAATGTGAAATCATTGTTGAAACTTCCCAATTGGCCTTTAAGAACAGAGTAAATTAAATTTGTGCTGAGAGATGATGGAAAATGGCGTTGATTTCTGCAAAATGAAATACAGAATTTTTGAAAATATTTTGCTTTATTTGGGGAGATTTATTTTGCTTCTCGGGTTTTATGCGATTGCAACGTTCTGATCTTTCAGCTGATTTCTTTCACTCTTTTCCACTGTAACAGGCTCTAAGAAGCCAACGTAAGGCATGGTTAAAGGTCATAAATGGACTATAGTGTCTGACTCTATGGGTCAAAATATTATTTCACTCAAGCCCCTTGTGATCATTCTGTATCTCATTGTTTAAATCACACTGTTGGGATGGTGTATGGCCCAGTTAGTGTTAGCACTGGAGACCTGAGCTGCACCTACCTCCTCGATATGGTAGTCTGTGTTTTGGAGTGATCTTATTGACATATTAGAGTAGGGCAGACATGACACAGGATTTCCTCAGGACCATAGAATTTATCCTTTGAGTGCTTGTCTGTACTCACTTTTAAGAGAAAATGACCTGGTTATGAGAAGCTATAATAATGAGAGAACACTGTATTTGAAGTCAGAGGCTGACTGTGCCTGTTTGTTGAGTTCCTGACATATTTCTTTATCTTGCCGCAGAGATCCGAGCTCAGCTCCTGGAACAGCTGAAATGTTTAGACCAACAATCAGAGGCCAGGGTGCAGCTCCTTCAGGACCTGCAGGACTTCTTCCGGAAAAAATCCGAGATCGAGATGGACTACTCAAGGAACCTGGAGAAGCTGGCCGAGCGTTTCATGGCTAAAACCAGGAGTACCAAGGACCACCTCCAGTTCAAGTATGTGGGACACAGTTTAATCCTAGCGACTGAGTAAAACTCCTCAATTAGCTTCCAGCCTATCACTCACTCCCAGTATCTGTTATATTATGTATAACCTACACCCACCCCTGAGCTCCTTGATTAGATACTTCAGAGCATGCTGTGTGTTTAAATCATTCTGTAATGTAAAGCAATGTACTTCTGTGATGCTATAGGCAGAGGCTGCAGTCCTGTACCTATCTATCAAGAGTGAGTTTGAGACCAAGTTAATCATTTGTAGGTTTATTAATGGTTAAATGACCAAACAAACGCACAGCCAACACTGAGATTACAAGAGATGTTGTCTGATAACCCTTCTGTGAAGTGCCTTGGGACATTTTATTACATCAAAGGTACTATATAAATATTGCAGAAGATCCCAAGTTTCAACCAGTTAAAGCTCAAGCTCCTGATACTGTCCACTTCAACTTCTAACTTCTTACACGGTCCCACTTTCTAAACTCAGCTTAAAGGTCACTGGATCACCTCATTCCTGATCTTTGATCTTGGATTTTGCATTGAGTGTTATCAGTTCAACACAGCAAGAGTTGAAAAGGCTCCACTGCACTAGCCCAGGACATAACACAAATAGCGTATCTGTTTACATGTACAGTAAAGAATGAAGAATTAGATGTGTCCATGCGAAGATTAGAAGTAGCCAAGGCTCTTATATATGATAACAGTTACAGCCTCAAAGATATATTGACATTCTCCATTCCTTCACTAGCTTTCAATCTCTTAACAAAAACTTATAATATCAACTTGGGGGGGCGTGGGTTTCTTCGAGAAAGCCTGCAGGTTAAGGGTTAACGTAGGGTTCTGAAACTAGTGTGAAAGAGCTCTATTAAAATTTCATCAAAATGTTGATTTTAATTCTGTAAGCCCTCAAGGGTAGCGAGACCTTCTCCGCACTCAGTGTGTTTCCCATTAGTAGAGTAGGCATGCGCATGTGACCCAGGACTGGTAAAAGATCTATAAAGGCTTTTAATTGCTTGGGGACCTCTGCCATGGTTTCATTTAGGAATATTTACGGATGTAATGTGTGTAATACAGATATTCCCCACTGGGCAGTTTCACTTAATTTGTGCTCCGTTTCTGTGCCAGTCCACATTCCAGTCGGCTGAACTGCTCAAGCTCTTAAGAGAATTTTTTTCTCCAGAATCCATTTGCTCCATTTTTCTTTGTGATGCTCATTATCTGTTACACCCCCTTGTTTGTCCAGGAGAAGGGCGTCTGGGTCACTTGAATGGAGAGCTCTAGGTGTTGTGCAGCGTGTGGGCTGGTCTGAGTGGATTTCAGTGAATGAGGAGCCCGTATAGAGCCCTGCTGGGCTTACCCTGGAATCAGTGCCCTAGAAACTCCAGGTACACCTGGAGTTCACAGTCCTGATTTAAATAATGAGCAATCTGTAGGTTTCTGATCTGTGGAAATATGGTAACACTTGTCCAGAGAAGAACCTCATTGCAAACTACTCTCAGTCTGAGCAATTTGTAGCAGCAGAAACTGATATTTGACAGCTGTCACTGGATCTGTTTTATGTACACCAAAGGAAGTCACATTTGCATTAACGCATCTTTTTATGCTGTGTGACATTATAATTCACCCCCTTGGATTGCTCTCAGTAACAGACCCTCACCCATCGATGGCTCACCTTCTCTCAGTAACAGACCCTCACCCATCGATGGCTCACCTTCTCTCAGTAACAGACCCGCACCCATCGATGGCTCACCTTTTCTCAGTAACAGACCCGCACCTATCAATGGCTCACCTTCTCTCAGTAACAGACCCGCACCTATCAATGGCTCACCTTCTCTCAGTAACAGACCCGCACCCATCGATGGCTCACCTTCTCTCAGTAACAGACCCTCACCCATCGATGGCTCACCTTCTCTCAGTAACAGACCCTCACCCATCGATGGCTCACCTTCTCTCAGTAACAGAACCTCACCCATCGATGGCTCACCTTCTCTCAGTAACAGACCCGCACCCATCGATGGCTCACCTTCTCTCAGTAACAGAACCTCACCCATCGATGGCTCACCTTCTCTCAGTAACAGACCCTCACCCATCGATGGCTCACCTTCTCTCAGTAACAGACCCTCACCCATCGATGGCTCACCTTCTCTCAGTAACAGACCCGCACCCATCGATGGCTCACCTTCTCTCAGTAACAGACCCTCACCCATCGATGGCTCACCTTCTCTCAGTAACAGACCCTCACCCATCGATGGCTCACCTTCTCTCAGTAACAGACCCTCACCCATCGATGGCTCACCTCTCAGTAACAGACCCTCACCCATCGATGGCTCACCTTCTCTCAGTAACAGACCCTCACCCATCGATGGCTCACCTTCTCTCAGTAACAGACCCTCACCCATCGATGGCTCACCTTCTCTCAGTAACAGACCCTCACCCATCGATGGCTCACCTTCTGTCAGTAACAGACCCTCACCCATCGATGGCTCACCTTCTGTCAGTAACAGACCCTCACCCATCAATGGCTCACCTTCTCTCAGTAACAGACCCGCACCCATCAACGGCTCACCTTCTCTCAGTAACAGACCCGCACCCATCAATGGCTCACCTTCTCTCCGTAACAGACCCGCACCCATCAATGGCTGCCCTTTTCATGGCATCAGGACATGTCAAGAGTTTTACAGCCAATGAAATACTGTTGAAGTGTCGTCAGTTTTATAATGTAGGAAACACAGCAGCCAATTTGTGCACAGTAAGCTCCCACCAACAGCAATATGGTAATAACCAAATAATCTGTTTTGATGATAGCAGAGGAATAAATATTGGCCAGGACACCTGGGAGAACTTGTCTGCTGTTTTCCACATAGTGCCGTGGGATCTTTTACATCCAGCTGAGTGGACAAGTCGGACCTTGGTTTCATGTCTCATCTCAAACACAGCACCTCCAACAGCACAGCACTCCCTCAATACTGTACTGGAAGCCTGGACTTTTGTGTTTGTCTCTGAAGTGGTGCTTGATCCTACAACCTTATGACACAGAAGTGCGAGTGACGACCCACTGAGCCACAGCTGGCACCTAAAATTACACACACTGTCACAGTTCTGCACTTGCGTGTTGCTGATGTTCCCGTCTGTGGACAGTCTGTGATCTCAGTCTCTCAGCTGCTGGGCTGGATTTTGATGATCTCACCAGTATGTGAAGGTTCGGATTTCCCCCTTCTTGTGGCTGAGTTTATATTTAGAGCAAGTTGCCTAAGAACCCGTCTGTCCTGCTTATTCCAGCATGTTTGTGTTCTGGCACCTGCTGGCTTCAGGCCAGTACTGTTAACCCTTTCAGCACTGAGTAGGTTTGCCTACTCTGGTTGAATGTATTCCTAGAGAATTCATCACATGACCTCTTGTCTCCAAAAGCCCTGCTCCCACACTCCCACCATTGGTCACCCAACATGTCCATCCTGACAGTGCCTCACCTTCCTGCAGCCAATCGGAAAGCTCTCAGCAGTTTCCTTGAGTTTAACCTTCTATTTCTGAAGATTGTCTTGGAGGTTGGAGCCCCTTGAACTGAGTCTTATTGAACTCAAGGGTTTGGATATTTTCTCTTTTCATTCCTCCTGTCTTGAAGACGTTGACTCCTAGCTGTTGTCGATTCTCCAGCCCTGGGCCAACAGCCGACTGGTACCTTGCCTGTCTGACCATTGCTTATACATGAGCTTAGTCCAATGTAGGTTATCTGCTCGTGGTATCAGAGGCGAACCTGATCTTATCCACACTTGTGTTGTCTGGCAGAGAGCCAGTGGGCAGTGATTGAGAGCATGAATCCAGGTTCTTTAATTTTATCTCACCAGCTCTACGATGCTGAGGCTGAATGCAGTACGTATTGGTGGTCGTTCCTTCAACTGTGTGGACTCAAACTCTGCAGTTCGCTCCCTAAAGCTCTCCACCTCTCTCTGCTCCTTTAAGACCCTCCTTAAAGTCTACAATATGTGGGCTCTTGCTCTATGAAATGGCTTTTATGCTGGCCTGCATAAAAGCTATCACTGCACTTCAAAGTAATTCAGTACTTGTGCAGCTCTTTGGGATGTTGTGGGGCTCGTGCTGAACAGTTGCAAGTTCTTTCTTTATCATTTTCCTTTAGTATTTCCTCTGACACATTTTGTTTTGCAGGAAGGACCAGAACATCCTGTCTCCTGTGAACTGCTGGTATTTGCTACTGAACCAAGTCAGGAGGGAGAGCAAGGACCACACTACGCTGAGCGATATCTACCTGAACAACATTATCCCACGCTTCACACAGGTCAGCGATGACTCTGTCCGCCTCTTCAAGAAGGTGAGGAACTTCCTTTTGATGCTAATATCCCTTAGAAAGCGAGTGCTTTTGTTCGGTTCCCTCCGATCCTCAACACTCCCGTTTTGATGCAGTTTCTATCGTTCAGGGCACTTCCACTATCTTTTCCCACCCCCTGCCCTCTCCTCAGAATGCTGACACTTGGTGGGTTAGGCTTCCACAAGTATTGACCATCCCCAGCCCCCCACTCCCCCGCCCTTCCAATCCTTTGCCCAAGTGGCTAAGCTTCATGTACGAGTCCAGACAGTGACTGCAGGCTGGCCATTCCATTATAAGGTGGATCACAGTCAAATCCAGTGCAGGACCCACACAATGCACAGTTTCCAGCAGAATTAATTAGAAAGTGTATTCGCCCCCACCCCATACTGCCGAACTAATTCTGGACCACTGAGACTATTTGTAGCATTCAACCAGCGCATTGCGAACTCAGCCCGTCTGCTCTGCATGTTTCAACAGTACACATGGCAGCTCACACTTGTTATAATAAGGGAGTGGATGCTTAGGCTGGCTAGTTTATGCAGCAGCTTTATTTAAATTGAAAACGTGGACTAGAATGTGTCTTCCAAGAGCTTTAACTGCAGTTAAGCAAGTTCTGCTTGTGTGAAGGTTTAGACCCTAGGATGGCAGATATTAAAGAACATATTGAAGCTGACGCTAGGTGTACATACGAACATACAACCATACGAATTCAGAGCAGGAGTAGGTCACTCGTCCCCTCGAGCCTGCTCCGCCATTCAACATGATCATGGCTGATCTGATTGTAACCTTAACTCCTCGTTCCCACCTACCCCCAATAACCTTTCACCCCCTTGCTTATCAAGAATCTATCTCCCTCTACCTTAAAAATATTCAAAGACTCTGCTTCCACCGCCTTTTGGGAAAAGAATTCCAAAGACCCGTGACCTGCTGACAGAAAAAATTCTCCTCATCTCTGTCTTAAATGGGCGACACCTTATTTTTAAACAGTGTCTGAAATGGGAAATTATTCCATCCCTTCACTTTCACAGTTGACCAACAAAAAGACTAGAAAATCTGTCGAGCCCCTTTCTGCCTGGCAGGTGGTTCATGTACCACATTGTGTGAAATTGTGAAACATAACCTTAATCCCCCGCTGCACAGAGACTGAGAGCCATGGCATGGGTGGTGAAGTGTAAAAGAACAGGTCAACAATGAAGTTCAGATAGAAGCTGGAAGGAGTAGAAATAAAAAGAATTTTGAGTTAAAATGAGCTCATGCCATCTTTATTGGCGATATCACGTTAATTTCAGAATATTAAAGCTGAAACATAATCCCACAATAAACCTTCGATAAATGACCAACAAACCTCAGCCAGAAAAAAGTTGGTTCATTTCCAAGACATTCACTGAAATCCAAAAATTAACTTCCCTTCTGAAAGGGTTAAGAGAAAATGACTAAAGGTAATTGAAGAAAATAAATCTAAGTTGATTAAGTTTACCAGAGTTTAATGATTTTGACAGATGCTTTATCCAGTCTAATCCTCTTTAATGAAGTCCAAATCTGCTGAGCTTGTTGGCATGGATTCTGTGGATCTCGAGGCTGAGGGAAGGTGAAATTGGTTGTGTTATCGGTTGGTCTGCAACATTGGACACAACACTCGGGAGAAATTCTTACATTTATCTCCTCTAGTGCACCAGTAGCGGCGCAGTGGTTAGCACCGCAGCCTCACAGCTCCAGCGACCCGGGTTCGGTTCTGGGTACTGTCTGTGTGGAGTTTACAAGTTCTCCCTGTAACCACGTGGGTTTCCTCCCACAGCCAAAGACTTGCAGGTTGATAGGTAAATTGACCATTGTAAATTGCCCCTAGTGTAGGTAGGAGAATGGTAGGGAATATGGGATTAATGTAGGAGGGGATGTGGTAGGGAATATGGGATTAATGTAGGATTAGTATAAATGGGTGGTTGATGGTCGCACAGACTCGGTGGGCCGAAGGGCCTGTTTCAGTGCTGTATCACTCTATGACCATCCTTTACAAGGATTGAAGTTCCTGTTTAAATTGGATTATTGGAGGAATTTTTTATTATTCATTCTTGGGATGTGAGCATTGCTGGCAAGGGCAGCATTTATTGCCCATCCCTAATTGCTCTTGAGATTCAGTTATGCTGCACTTACAGTGTTATTTTCTGATCTTTCACTCGCTGCTCAAGAGAGAGAGTACATGGAAACATGAAGTAAATATGTCTGAGTTTTCCAGTTGCGTTTAACAGATGCAGAGAATACACAGAGAGAACTTGGCGATTTTTTTTCTCCCCTCCTTCCCCCGGGTTAGAGTTCAACGGTTCTGGCATCTCTCCTTACCCACCAAGTCAATTATTCTTCGTGTGTTACCCTAAACAGTGAGCTCACATTCAAATAAAATCCAGCCCTTCATCTGACCTGCACTTTCCAGGAACAGGTCACTGCAGAGCAATCAGGAATGGGAACTCTAGCTGACATTTTTTTCCTAATTTCCCTAGACCAAAAATGCTGCAGACAAAAGTAACTCCCTTCATCTGACCACCCGCATTGTGAGTGAGATCAGACAACTGAGCACAAACTATGCTTTGAATCTGATGTTGCTGACTTGCATGACTCAGTGCCATAGTGTAAAGTGCACGTATCCACTGAGCTGTTGGGACCATGTCTTTTATTTGTGAATTACTGTTTTCATAACAAAATGTTCCAGATAAATAATTTGAAGGACCATCAGTATCCGCCCATGCAGTAACCAGCAGAGAAGCAGCACATTATCAGTATGGCCTTTATATATGGTCAGCCGGCAGATTCCTCTCTGAGTCACCACATGGCTGCTCTTTAGATTAAAAAGTTTGTGGTGTGTGAGTGTTTCTGCTCCAGGGATCGGCCCCAAATTGGAAGTGACTTCTGAATCTGCTGATGGCAGGCGGGGACTGGTGGGGCTGAGCTTTTGGCAAAGCAGGACTGCAATCATCTGAAAGTGGTTTGAGGAGCTGGAATTGGTGACTGTGCTATGAATAAAAGGGAACAAATTCATCTTTTGATGGATAATAGGTTGGCTCTAAATCGGAGGTGGAACTGTAAGAGGTTCCTTAACCCCCGCCCATAGCCCATTAATACCCCAAAACACAAAGGTCTGGAGATTCTTGGAGGCCCTCCACCGCTCATGAAGTTGATAGGCAGGACCCCTGTCTCCAATTCCAGGCAAAGGGTTATTTGTTTCGCCAGGACCAATCTGCCCTTGTAAGGCGGAAGAAAGAGCTGCCAAGGCCCAGATTTTCTTTTTAAAATTCTTCAGGTCCCGTTGGAGCTAGTCCTGACAAGAAAAGACGACGATCAACCCCCTTAGGGATTGATCACTTTACTCCAGCAAAACATTTTGGCATTTAGAATGCTTATAAGCTACTTGGGCCAGATCTCAACAGGTGTGAGTTGCACTGAGGTCTTTTAAGAATATGAATGGACGAATGTCCTCGGTAAACTCAGGAACTCTGTCCCCACTTCTTCATTGACATCTGGGGCGGGCAGAAGATGTTGTTACAGATCCCCCCCAAGCAGACTTGGAAATCTGGCCTGTAATCTCACTCAAAGGATGTAAATGCCCAGGAACTATGGGGTGGGAGAGGGCAAATATTTGTCATTAGAAGTGAGCTGGTTGGGGTTCAGGGTTGCAATGGGACATGGTTACTCCTATGAGCAGTATGAAATGATAATATTTTTCACACTAGCAATCTTTCCTCCAGGCAAGGACTGTTGAGAGAATGATGATCATTGAAGGCATGCAAAGTGTTGAAGTTTCATTCTGCCTTTAGGAGTTGTCGGTCCCCATTTCAGCCTTGAATCTGTACTCATCCAATGTAGGTATCTGCATGGGACAGGATTCCTGCTGGCTAAACCCATTGTGTAGAATCCAAATGAGGCAAAATTCTCCTTTGTTCCCATTCTATTTTGTAACTGGGCACAATACTCAAACACAACATCCTGAGTGTAATATAACATTTCCTTTGTGAACTTGTCACCTGATTTACATCCAGGAAATATTTAGAAAATGCAAATCGCACTGATCTAAAAGCAGAATGGAGCAGAAATCAACAGTAACTTCTCGTTGATGGATCGTATCGCGGTGAGAGGCAACCAAAATGGAGCATTCTTATTGGTTTAGAATCATGGTAAATCCCTCATGGGAAACAAAGGAACTGACTCAGATTGTTAGTGAGTGGCTCTGGGTGATGTAGGATGGTCCTTGATGGTGTTGCACTGTTATAGTAATGAGCATAGACAGATGTGCTCCACCAGAACTAGTGCCAAGCAATGGAATTCAGCATCCATTTGGGCTTTCCTGAGTGTAACAGATTCTGTAAATGACTTGCCAATGAACTGAAAAAAGATAAAGAAAGAGCTTGTATTTCTATAATACTTTTTAAGTGTAGACATTGATGTAATGAAGGAAATGTGGCTACCAATTTGCACACAGTAAGCTCCTACAAAAAGCAATGTGATACTGAGCAGATAATCTGTTTTTGCTGATGTTGGTTGAGCCTGTGCTGACGTTACTGATGTCAGCTCTGGTGACATGAGGGCTGCTCCAATGAGCTTCAGTGTCACTGGGAGGAGGAGGGGAAAGATTGAGCAGCCCCGCAGGAAAACTGCTTGGCATAATTCTGAAGCAGTTGATCAAAAAGCGGGATGATAATCGTCAGCACACCATAGGAACTAATCTTCATTCTTCACCTGTTGGTTTTACAGGCAGTTGAAAAATCTGCTTGAAGTATGTAACTCGGCCTCTAAACTCACTGCCCACTTACCCAGCCCCAGGCCAGTGACTGTTTAGTTGCTCTCATCCACAAAGCAAATAAATTGTATTATTGACGAAGCTTTGACCTTGGCAGATAGGCCAGTTATTAGTTGACAATTTGCGTCGTACTGGGTCTGTAACCCTGCACTCGTTACACCCGTCTCGAGAGCTGACGCCCGTCAGACTGAACACTGGCATATTAAATGAATGCAGAGTACGCATTGGGAAGCAATAGCGTCTAGAAAATAAATCTCCTGACCATATTACCCAGAGAGCACCAAGCCATTAACATGAAGCCTGATGCTTTGATTTGCTTAACAACCCTTCACCTCTAAAGAAAAAATATTGCATTTATACATCTTATAAATCTTACAATCTTCCCTTCTCCTCTTCTTCTTTGGCCTCCTTGTCTCGGGAGACAATGGGTAAGCACCTAGAGGTGGTCAGTGGTTTGTGGAGCAGCACCTGGAATGGCTATAAAGGCCAATTCTAGAGTGACAGGCTCTTCCACAGGCGCTGCAGATAAAATTAGTTGTCGGGGCTGTTACACAGTTGGCTCTCTCCTTGTGCTTCTGTTTCTTTTCCTGCCAACTGCTAAGTCTCTTCAACTCGCCACACTTGAGCCCCGCCTTTATGGCTGCCCGCCAGCTCTGGCGTTCACTGGCAACTGACTCCCATGACTTGTGATCAATGTCACAGGACTTCATGTCGTGTTTGCAGACATCTTTAAAGCGGAGACATGGACGGCCGGTGGGTCTGATACCAGTGGCGAGCTCGCTGTACAATGTGTCTTTGGGGATCCTGCCATCTTCCATGCGGCTCACATGGCCAAGCCATCTCAAGCGCCGCTGGCTCAGTAGTGTGTATATGCTGGGGATGTTGGCCGCCTCGAGGACTTCTGTGTTGGAGATACGGTCCTGCCACCTGATGCCAAGGATTCTCCGGAGGCAGCGAAGATGGAATAAGTTGAGACATCGCTCTTGGCTGACATACGTTGTCCAGGCCTCGCTGCCGTAGAGCAAGGTACTGAGGACATAGGCTTGATACACTCGGACTTTTGTGTTCCGTGTCAGTGCGCCATTTTCCCACACTCTCTTGGCCAGTCTGGACATAGCAGCGGACGACTTTCCCATGCGCTTGTTGATTTCTGCATCGAGAGACAGGTTACTGGTGATAGTTGAGCCTAGGTAGGTGAACTCTTGAACCACTTCCAGAGCGTGATCGCCGATATTGATGGATGGAACATTTCTGATGTCCTGTCCCATGATGTTCGTTTTCTTGAGGCTGATAGTTAGGCCAAATTCATTGCAGGCAGCCGCAAACCTGTCAATGAGTCTCTGCAGACACTCTTCAGTGTGAGATGTTACTGCAGAATCGTCAGCAAAGAGGAGTTCCCTGGTGAGGACTTTCCGTACTTTGGTCTTCGCTCTTAGCCGGGCAAGGTTGAACAACCTGCCACCTGATCTTGTGTGGAGGAAAATTCCTTCTTCTGAAGACTTGAACGCATGTGAGAGCAGCAGGGAGAAGAAGATCCCAAACAGTGTTTCCCTGTTTGGGAACCCTTACAATATTGTTGAAACATCTCAATTCATTACATCAAAGCCAGTAAATGCACAGCATGATCCACAAACAGCAATATATAATGACCAGATCAATTGATTTTATATGTTTGGTAGAATCTTTATAAACTGCATTGGTGATGAAGCAAATTGCATCACAATATATTACGCTGAAAGGAATCTGCTTAACTTGACTGGAGGCCCCTTGCCTGTGTCCCACTCGTAGCTGTAACGATTTGCCTGTGAAACAAGAATTTTGTGCAAACGGATGCATTAATTATTCACAAAAACATTGCAAGGAGAAAGGAGAAGTTGTTCTGTCTTCTAGTTGTAAAAAGGGAAGTTGAGCACCAGGACTTGCTGACTCCTGCTGTCTGCATGCTATCAGAAAAGGCTGAACTCCCAGCTCCCAACTCCTGTTGTTTTCTGCAAACGTAGTCCTTGTTTTTCTTGGGAAACTGTCTCTACTTAAAGCCTGTTGATCTTGGGAGCTGATCAAACATCGAGGCCTGCGTGAATGTAGATTAGTGGACTGTTGGGGACTGTGTTGCGCAATGGGTTGACACACTGTCCTTTCACCTCTAGGACATTGGTTTGAATCCTGCCCAAATTGATGGGGGTTGAAAGTCTCTGCTATTTGCTGGAAGCTTATCTGCAATGAGTTTGGGGCAGTTTTGTCTTGGTCCCTAGGAACAGAACTGCTTATCAGTCAGCACTTTCACTGAAAGAGACCACATGGAAGCTGTAGATCACATCAGAATGGGGGAGAGTATGACTGGTTTTGGGGCAAAGTTGAGGAACTGTGCTTTTGCCATACTTCACCTGGTGCAGGGAGACTGAAATAGTGCAATTCTGCTCTCCAGCATGAATATGCCTCATCTCAAGTACAAAATGGGGTGAAAAGCTCCATATAAAATAGCGTTGCTTGAGCAGAACTGTGGTCTTGTGTATACCACGCCTCTGCGCATGACACCCCTTTGGATTTCCCTTCACTCTCACTTAGGCTTAACCCTCCCACGTGAAATTTTCTCTCTCACCCATGCGCAGCCTACTCTTGCTGGGTACAGATAGGGAATGCTGAAAGTACTGTACCAGTGTCTAATTGATCCTCCGACATCCTGAAATCCTTCTCTCCCAGTCCACTTATACAAATATAGTACATAATTTATCCCCCTGGGAAATTCGGTGTGAAGAGTAAGCAGGTTTTCATAATTTTTTTTAACTCAACCGCAATTTGTGACATCCTTCTACAAGAGGAAACAGAGCTCAGCAGCAGGTTTCTGTTTTACTAATAAGTAACAATAAGTAATCTTGGAGAGATTAGTTTCGTTTTAGTTCTTAACCATCCAATTTTAGATAAATTTTTAAACCTGTTTGTCTCACGTTCCCTGTCTCTCTCTCTCTCTCTCTCTCTCTATCTATCTCTGTTTGTGTTCTTGCTTCCTGCTCACTGTTTCGTTATCTCTGTCTCACTCACATGAATGAAATCAGAATCTCATGTACCCTGTGTTTACATTATAAATTATGAATTTATGAATATATTATGAATCAAATTGAGAAGCAATTGTGTTTCTCTCTCCACAGGTGCTGCCTGACCTGCTGAGTGTTTCCAGCATTTTTTGTTTTTATTTCAGATTTTCAGCATCTGCAGTATTTTGCTCTTTGTTTTAATGTGTAAATCCAGAGTCACTCCATTTTAGGAGGTTCCATGGAGTTTGGCCCAATCCCAGATTTATGCTCTGACATTTTAGCATTGATGTGAGATGGCAGTGTAGTATAACTAGTTTATAGCACAGAGGTTGTCAATTCCATTCTTGTTCTGTGTGTGTGACCTCTTAGAGAGGCTGAGACTTCGCAAACTAAAAAGAACTTTGCAACCAGCAGAGGGAGGTGAGTTTTTTCCCATCCACTTGAGCTGAATTCAAGCTGGGTCTTGCACTTTCCAGAGCAGTACGCATTGTGCAGTTCCCCAGAAATCAGTTTGGAATTTTTTTGCACTTGTTTTCAGTGTGTCGAAACTTAAAACACTGAACAGGTTGAGTTACTTTTTGTGTATTAACATCAGTGCATGAGCTGACTTACAGAAATTTCAGCACGGCAGGATGTCATTTGACCCAACACATCAGTGTTAGAGTTGGCTTCGTGTGGGGGCTCGCTACTGGTGACGGGGGCTGACAACACCCTATCTTAACATTCACAAAGAATGACCAGCTTGTACCTTGCTTTAGTGACGCAGTGGTTAGCACTGCAGCCTCACAGCTCCAGGGACCCGGGTTCGATTCCGGGTACTGCCTGTGTGGAGTTTGCAAGTTCTCCCTGTGTCTGCGTGGGTTTTCTCCGGGTGCTCCGGTTTCCTCCCACAAGCCAAAAGACTTGCAGGTTGGTAGGTAAATTGGCCATTATAAATTGTCACTAGTATAGGTAGGTGGAAGGGAAATATAGGGACAGGTGGGGATGTTTGGTAGGAATGTAGGATTAGTATAAGTGGGTGGTTGATGGTCGGCACAGACTCTGTGGGCCGAAGGGCCTGTTTCAGTGCTGTATCTCTAATCTAATCTAATCTAATCTAACCCAACTTTATTCCTGATTACAGAGTAAGGAGATTGGTGGGCAGCTACATGAAGATCTGATGAAGGTTCTGAATGAGTTGTACACGGTGAGTGTGATCTTTCTCTTTGCACATATTCAGTAATACTCTCATAGTAACTCGATGGTTAAATCTGCCACTCAGTGTCCTACCAAAGCCCCCAAGTTCAATCCCCTTTGTACTAAATTTGCTAATCTAAGTAGGATCGTGGTAAGGGCAACTTAGGAACAGGAGGAGGCCATTCAGCCCTCGAACCTGTTCCGCCATTCAGTTCGATCGTGGGTGATCTGTATCTTAACTCCGTTTATCTGCTTTGGTTCCATAACCTTTAATATCCTTTTACCCAATAAAAATCTACCTATCTCAGTTTTAACTTTTGAATTGATGCCCAGCCTCAACAGCTTTTCGGGGAGAGAGTTACAGATTTTCACCACCCTTTATGCAAAGAATTGATTCCTGACGTCAACCCTGCGTGGCCTGGCTCTACTTTTAAGGATATAATTGACTTCATTGCCTCGGGGCTCAGCGGGATGGTTAGCCAGGCTCACTGCTGCTGCTGCTCATTTTTACATGGCTCTTACTGGAAAGTGCACACACATGGACATTTAGTGAAGGCTGAATTGGGTTCGGGAGTATTCCTCCTCCCATTGGTTCAATAGCCCGAGGTTGGGAGAATGGGATATCATTACTCACTGCAGCATAGCCTTTACTAGTTAGGATGGGGAGACAAGTGGCAGATGGAATTTAATACAGAGAAGTGTGAGGTGATGCATTTTAATGGAAGGGATAAGGTGAGGTATTATGGCATTGTACTAAAGAGTGTGCAGGAACAGAGGGTTCTGGGGGTGCATCTACATCGATCTTTGAAGGTGGCAGGATGTATTGAGAGAGTGGTTAGTAAAGCATATGGGATCTTGGGCTTCCTAAATAGAGGCATTGAGTAGAAAAGCAGGGAAGTTATGCTGAACCTTTATAAAGCTCTGGTTAGGCCACACTAAAGTGCTGTGTCCGGTTCTGGTCACCACACTTTAGGAAGGATGTGAGGGTCCTTGAGAGGGTGCAGAGGAGATTTACAGAATGGTTCCAGGATGGGGGATTTTAGTTACACGGTTCGATTGGAGAATCTGGGGTTGTTCTCCCTGGAGCAGAGGAGATTGAGGGGAGATTTGTTGGAGGTGTACAAGATTATGACAGGCTTACATAAGTTAGACAAGGAAACGCTGTTCCCATTAACTGATGGTTCAAGGACTAGGGGAAAATAATTGAAGGTTTTGGGCAAGAGATGCAGAGGGGAATGTGAGGAAGAGCTTTTTTACAGAGCAGGTGGTAACGACCTGGAACTCGCTGCCCATGAGGGTGGTGGAAGCCGAGACAATCGATGATTTTGAAAGAAAATTGGATGGGCACTTGAAGGCAATAAACTTGCAGGGCTACGGGGATCAAGCGGGAGAGTGGGACTGACTGGATAGCTCCGTGGAGAGCCAGCATGGACTTGATGGATCAAATGGCCTCCTTTGATGCCGTAAATGACACTGACTCTAACATCTGCCTTACTGGGAGATGTGTTGGAGTCCTTATATATTGCAGTCTGAGACCTGCAGTTCCCAGGAAGGCAGATCCCTGATTCTATGTTGTGACTCATCTCTGGCTGGAATTTGAACCATTGATCCAAGAGAGAGTTCCTCACTATTCCAAGTGCAACAGAATGGAGAGCTGTAATTTTCTTTCCTGTTTGTAAATGGTTCATCTCCTGTCAGTGATCTGGAAGAAGCTTCACATTAACAGACAATGAAGCTTCTCTCCTTCCCTGCCTTGGGAAATTTTCATTCCAGTAGAACTGAGGCATAGCACTTAACGGGAAAGGAAAAGAGGGTCAGACATTTGGAGAACCCATAATCTTGTAATTGTGTGCTGGAAAGGGGAGTCTTTGTGCTTTGATCACCTCAAGAATTCTTAGTGTCTGCATCTTGCTACAATAGAGGCAGATGTGGGGCAGCAAACAGGAGCCAGTGCCAGATGTTTTCACAGAATCCATCAAGACTTTATATTCTCAGAAGCCATTGCCGTTGTGCAGTGTCTAAGTCTTTCAATAGAAAGGCAGAAGGAATGTGTTTGAAGTTTGAAGGAAAAGGTTGTAATAGTGAGGCTTTACTCTTTAATGAGGTGTTTTGCAGCAGCTGAGAGTGGGTGGATGAAGAGATACGCAGGAGTCCACATTACCCTTGAGGCAATGACTTTGAGGTGTTTCATGCAGCCATGTAATTAATGGCTGCTGTGGAAAGATGACTCCAAACTTGTCGTGAAGGCAGATGATCCAGCAGTAATACTGCACAATGTCTCTCAGAGTAATGTTGGTGTGAAAACAACAAGTGTGATGGGTCGTTGGTAACAGAAGCCGCTACAGCGGACCATTGGGAGAAGGGCAGTATTACATAGGATCACAACACAGAATCAAACCATTCCAGCCAATCTGTCCATGGAGGTATTTATTTTCCACTGCAGAAGTTGTCTTAATCCCGTGTGTCTCCTTCTTTTATCTTCCTTCCTTCTAAACCTGCCTAAGCTATTCTGAAATGTTGACATGGCTTCTGTTACAATCACTAACTCTGGCCATGCTTTCCACAAAGTTTTATGTTTGTCCTAAATCTAATATTTAATTACATAGTCAAGTTCCCTTGATCTGGACCCTTGGTCACTACAGCAGTCTGTTTCTATCGACTCTTTGTCCTATCCTGATCACCCCTTAATCTCCTTGTCTTCCAGTAGAAACAGTCCTAATTCAGTCCCAACAACACCAGACTTCCCTCCGCTCCCCACGCCCTTCACTTAACCTTCAGCACCCACTCATTCAATCTCTCCACTGCTGTCCTCTCCAATTCTTTACCTAGTTCCCTCCACCTTGCCTCTCCTCCCTGCCCCTCAATGCCCTCCCCTCAGATTGTGTCTTAGTTCTCCATCCCAGTCTTTCCAACCCTTCCTTCATTCCATTTCCCTCACCTTTCCCCATCCCACCCTCTGCCCCTTGGCCTATCTACCCTGTCCATTCCCCTTCCCCCCTAACCCCATATTTGGTATTCAACTAAGCTCTTTTCTCATTATTGTAACTTGTTCTGAGATATCTTTGTGCATGTGAACAGTGCTACAGAAAGGCAAGTTGTTGTAAGGATATTGAAGCATTGTGAGGAGAATGGTGCTTGCCTCTCCTGACTTCCCAAACAAAATGTTTGCTGAGCATTTTTTCCATGATGTCCATAAGTTGTCAGTAGCTGGGGGGACAAGGTGTTGGTATGCTCTCGTGTTAAATGACAATCAATGCTGTGGTTTTAGTCCACCCTTTGCAGGCTTAGGATGGTCAAAACAAGCTTCTTCATTTGGATTCTGGCATTCTTCAGACCACTGAGGTTTCACTAGAGCACCACCAGAAAAAGTCCAAATACTGAATTACCTTCCCCTGCCTGGATTGACACCTCCAGAGCTCCCTGAGTCATAGTGTCTTGTCGTGTATAAAGCTCTCTGAATCATATTTTTCATAAACTGTTAGTTTGGGTTGGTAAGAACTGTTGATAGCATAAAATACACGAGTCAATAAGTAAAGGAGATGTGAGGATGAATGAATATTCTGTAGTTCTGCTTGATTAACTTTGGAAACTATAGATCATTTGTCCAGAGCTTGGGGCAGCACAGTGGTTAGCACCGCAGCCTCACAGCTCCAGTGACCCGGGTTCGGTTCTGGGTACAGCCTGTGCGGAGTTCGCAATTTCTACCTGTGACGTGTGGGTTTTCGCCGGGTGCTCTGGTTTCCTCCCACAGCCAAAGACTTGCGGGTTGATAGGTAAATTGGCCATTGTAAATTGCCCCTAGTGTAGGTAGGTGGTAGGAGAATGGTGGAAATGTGGTAGGGAATATGGGATTAATGTAGGATTAGTATAAATGGGTGGATGTTGGTTGGCACAGACTTGGTGGGCCGAAGGGCCTGTTTCAGTGCTGTATCTCTCTATGACTCTTTTGATCAGGAGATTAAACAGGTTGGTAGAGGCCATGATGAGGGAGAGTGTACCTGGGCTGTGGGAAGAGAAGGGCAGATGGGACAGAAGTGTGTTGAATTATGGGATAAGGAGTTGTACCCAATGAGATCCCACTTTCACCTGGGCTTTTAGGAAAATGCCAGGTATTCAGTAAGTATGCTTCTGTCATTACATCCTTTTTCTGAAAACTTCAAGTACATTCCTCTGTCTGTCTTGAGAAAGGTTTAGACACCTTGCAACAGGGATGGCTTCTGAGAATTTAAAGCCTTGATGGATTTTCTAACAACATCTGGCACTGGCTCCTGTTTGCTGCCCCACATCTATTGTAGTGGCTATGCAGTAAGTCAGACAGATTTCCGAGTGGAGATGTGTGATTGTGTAAACCAGTGACTAGACTGGCCTGGGCCTCGGTCCAATAGGGATGATCAAACGAGGGAACCAAATAACTGCTGAGGTCATAATTCTTTTTTTCAAGTCTAAGATCACTGTCACTGTGCCGCTTTGAGTGCCATTTTCCTTGTTTGTGATATTTGATTGTTTTATGGTTGACCCTTAGGAATAAAAATAACTTGAAAATTCTTGCCATCCTCTTTTTAAAAAAAGGAAAAGGGACCCTTGACCACATCAAGTTGCATTGGCGCAGCTGAAAACATTTTGTTTTTCTCGTGTTGTGCTTTGTGTTGTCTTTGTTTTCCCCTTTCATTCCTCTGGCCCTGAAGCTGCCTGAAGTATTGGAGTGTTTGAAGGTAACAGGTCTTGTCTAATGATGCTGGTATCACTGGGTTGGTACATTCAGCTGTAGGGTGGGTGACGGGCAATGCTGATGTGCCCCCAAACTGCTAAAGACCTTCTCCAGGAGGATAGTCCGCCTGACTCTGTAACTTAGAACTTGATGATTGAGCCTTTCACAGAACTCTGCCAATCACAGCACAAGTTCTGGGGTGGTAGACCTGCCGATTTCTGGGTCAGGGTCCTGTCTTCAGCGCTCCCTCCCTTAGAAAATAAATCTCCTGTCTTCACTTCTCCCAGTAACCCCTGCTCCCAGTAATTTCCAAATCCCTGCAGTCACAAGCTGTACTTTTTGTACTTCAGATTTTTCCTCTTCCAGTAACAGCAATGACACAGGAACAGGAGGAGGCCATTTAGCCCTTCGAGGCTGTTCTACCCCATTCATTGAGATTATGGCTGATCTACGACCTAACTCCTTTTCCCCTTATCCTTTAATACCTTTGGACAAGAAAAATCTATCAATCTCAGATTTAAATTTAACAATTGATCGAGCATCAATTGCTGTTTGTTGAAGAGAGTTCTAAACTTCTACCACCCCTTGTGTGGAGAAGTGTTTCTGCATTACACCCCTGAAAGGCCTGGATCTAATTTTTAAACTATACCCCCCAGTCCGAGAAATAGTTTCTCTCGACCAATCGTATCTGTACCCCTTAATATCTTGAAAACTTTGATCTGGAATGTTGGACACACCTGACAAGCACGTCCCACTACTCTTTGGCCTCCTTATCTCGAGAGACAATGGATACGCGCCTGGAGGTGGTCAGTGGTTTGTGAAGCAGCGCCTGGATTGGCTATAAAGGCCAATTCTAGAGTGACAGGCTCTTCCACAGGTGCTGCAGAGAAATTTGTTTGTCGGGGCTGTTACACAGTTGGCTCTCCCCTTGCGCTTCTGTCTTTTTTCCTGCCAACAGCTAAGTCTCTTCGACTCGCCACACTTTAGCCCCGCCTTTATGGCTGCCCGCCAGCTCTGGCGAACGCTGGCAACTGACTCCCATGACTTGTGATCAATGTCACAGGACTTCATGTCGCATTTGCAGACGTCTTTAAAGCGGAGACATGGACGGCCGGTGGGTCTGATACCAGTGGCGAGCGCATAGTACAATGTGTCTTTGGGGATCCTGCCATCTTCCATGCGGCTCACATGGCCAAGCCATCTCAAGCGCCGCTGACTCAGTAGTGTGTATAAGTTGGGGATGTTGGCCGCCTCGAGGACTTCTGTGTTGGAGATACGGTCCTGCCACCTGATGCCAAGGATTCTCCGGAGCCAGCGAAGATGGAGTGAATTAAGACGTCGCTCTTGGCTGACATACGTTGTCCAGGCCTCGCTGCCATAGAGCAAGGTACTGAGGACACAGGCTTGATACACTCGGACTTTTGTGTTCCGTGTCAGTGTGCCATTTTCCCACACTCTCTTGGCCAGTCTGGACATAGCAGTGGAAGCCTTTCCCATGCGCTTGTTGATTTCTGCATCGAGAGACATTTACTGTTGATAGTTGAGCCCAGGTAGGTGAACTCTTGAACCACTTCCAGAGCGTGGTCGCCAATATTGATCGATGAAGCATTTCTGACGTCCTGTCCCATGATGTTCGTTTTCTTGAGGCTGATGGTTAGGCCAAATTCCCACTATACACTCAGTCTAACTGCTTGTTTTTATGTGTCCTAAGGCATGTATTCAGATATTTACTGGAAGTTCAGGTTTTTTAAAGTTATTCAGTTTGTGCTGGCTCTCTAGTGATGAGGATCAATACGTGACACTGAAAGCCTGAAGACTGATTGGGGGGGAAATCCCTTTGAGGCTATAGAATTTAGTTGGAGTCATAATCCTGATGAGTCACTGGTTTTTGAGGTCTCTCTGTCAAACAGAATTGAATATGTGAATGCCACATTCTCTACAGTCTGTGGCTGACTGAGAGAGTATCATATACCTGGGAGTATCGGATTACACTTGGAACTACGACCCTTCAATAAAGAGTCGGATAAATGGGATTTTTCAGGTTGGCAGACTGTAACTGGTGGAGTGCCACAGGGATCAGTCCTGGGGCTTCAACTATTTACCATCTATATTAATGACTTGGACAAAGGAATCGAGTGCGTTGTAACCACTGCTGATGATACAAAGATAGGAAAGCAATTTGTGAGGGGACGCAGTGTCTGCAAAGAGATACTGATAGGTTAAGTGAGTGGGCAAAAATTTGGCAGATGGAGTATAATGTGGGAAAATGTGAGGTTATCCACTTTGGCAGGAAGAACAGAAGAGCAGAATACTATTGAAATGGAGAGAGATTGCTGCGGTACAGAGGGATGCGAAGCCCACAGACAGCAGAGCCTCCCAGTCCTTCCTGTCATCCATCACAGAGGTCTTAGATGACAGCAGGAGGGAGAGACTGGACAAGCCACTAACTCTGGACGAGCTGACAAAGGCCGTCGAGTCCTTCGAGACGAGTAAAACCCCCGGAAGCGACGGTTTACCGGTCGAGTTGTACTCGGCCCTGTGGGACTGGGTCAGCCCGGACCTGCTGGAAGTATACGAGAGTATGCTCCTGGCCGGCAGCATGTCAGAATCCATGAGGAAAGGCACCATCACCCTCATTTACAAGCAGAAGGGGGAGAGGGCAGAAATCAGAAATTGGCGGCCCATCTCACTGCTTAATGTTGACTACAAGATTCTGTCCCAAGTCATCGCCAATCGAGTCAAGTCTGCTCTGGAGTTGGTGATCCACCCCGATCAGACCTGCACGGTACCCGGCAGGAAGATCTCTGATAGTCTTGCGCTACTCAGGGACACGATCGCCTACATACGGGACAGGAGGGTGGACACCTGCCTCATCAGCCTGGACCAGGAGAAGGCTTTTGACAGGATATCGCACACCTACATGATGGACGTGCTTTCCAAAATGGGGTTTGGGGAGGGAATATGCAACTGGATCCAACTGCTCTACACAAACATCAGTAGCGCAGTCTCAATCAACGGGTGGGAATCAGAAAGTTTCCCGATCAAATCTGGAGTCAGACAGGGCTGTCCTCTCTCCCCGGTCTTGTTTGTTTGCTGTATCGAACCCTTTGCTGAGTCTATTAGGAAGGATGCGAGCATAAGAGGGGTGACAATCCCAGGCAGCGGAGGCACTCAGGTTAAAACCTCCCTGTACATGGATGACGTCGCCGTCTTCTGCTCGGATCCGCTGTCCGTACGCAGACTGATGAGCATCTGCGACCAGTTCGAACTGGCCTCGGGAGCCAAAGTTAACCACAGCAAGAGCGAGGCCATGTTCTTTGGGAACTGGGCTGACCGATCCTTTGTCCCCTTCACCGTCAGGTCAGATTACCTGAAGGTGCTGGGGATATGGTTCGGTAGGGCCGGGGCGTGCACCAAAACCTGGGAGGAGTGAGTAGCCAAGGTACAACAAAAGTTGAGCATGTGGGGGCAGCGATCTCTCTCCATTGTGGGTAAGAACCTGCTCATCAGGTGCGAGGCGCTCACGTTGTTCCTGTATGTGGCGTAGGTCTGGCCCATACCCCACTTCTGCGCTGTGGCGGTCACCCGAGCCATTTTCCGCTTCATCTGGGGATCTAAAATGGACTGGCTCCGGAGGGACACGATGTTCAAATCTCTGGGTAAGGGCGGGAAAAATGTACTCAACGTGGCCCTCATCCTGATGACCACCTTCGTGTGCGGCTGCATCAAGCTGTGTGTAGACCTCCGGTACGCAAAACACCAAGTGTCACTACGTGCTGAGGTTCTATCTGTCCCCGGTGTTGCGAAGGATGGGCTTGGCCACATTGCCGCGGAACGCTCCATGCAGTTGAGCCGTGCTGTACCACCTATCCTTCGTGGAGCAGTTTCTGCGGGAAAACACCTTTGACCACCGGTCCATCAGGCAGTGGTCTGCACGGAATGTCCTCAAGGCCCTACGGGAAAAGGAGACGGTGGATCCTGTTGGATGGTTCCCCGAGCAGACCGTAAAAGTCATTTGGCGGAATGCCTCATCACCAGAACTTTCAAACAAGCACCAAGACGTAGCTTGGCTGGTGGTGAGAAGGGCCCTCCCCGTCAGATCCTTCATGCACGCCCGAAGTCTCGCCCCCTCCGCACAATGCCCCCGCGGTGGCTGTGGTGGGGAATAGACGGTTGCCCACCTCCTCCTGGAATGTGTCTTCGCAAAGCAGGTGTGGAAAGAGATGCAGTGGTTTTTGTTGAGGTTCATCCCAAGCAGCTCTCTAACACAGGAGTCTGTGCTCTACGGGCTGTTCCCAGGGACGCACACCGAGACAAACATCAACTGCTGCTGGAGGACTGTCAATTCGGTGAAAGACGCTCTTTGGTCTGCCCGAAACCTGCTGGTCTTCCAGCGCAAAGAGTTGTGCACGACCGATAGTTGCAGTCTGGCACATTCCAAGGTCCAGGACTACGTGCTGAGGGACGCACTAAAGCTTGGGGCAGCCGCAGCAAAGGCTCAATGGGGAAAGACCACAGTGTAAGGTCCCCCCACCAAGCTGAACTGAGGGGCTGGATCCATGGGAAACCCCTCGAACTGTATCGGAAAAATTTTCATTTGCTGTAAAATGTAAAAATATTAATGGCATGACAAATGAAATGGAAGGCAACTCATGATTGTACAGAAGGAAACGGACCTCCTTTGCACTGTTTGTATTTTTTGACTTGGTGCTGTTTGAAACTGTTTGGGAATGTAATTTTTACAGATTTTTATGAATAAAGTATATTTTGGAAATTTAAAAAAAAGAGGGATTTGGGTGTCCTTATACATGAATCACAAAAAGTTAGCATGCAGTTAGAGCAAGTAATGAGGAAGACAAATGGAATGTTGGCATTTTTGGATGGGGGGGGGGGGGGGTGGAGTATAAAAGTAGGGAAGTCTTGCTATAGCTGTAGGGCATTGATGAGACCGCACCTGGAGTACTGCGTACAGTTTTGGCCTCCTTACTTAAGGAGGAATATCCTTGCATTGGAGGCAGTTCAGACTGGGACGAAGGGTTTGTCTTGTTTATCACTTCCAATACTTCACACTCCTCCTTAACTAAAATATCTGCATCGTCCCCCTCTTTTTAAAAACAGATGCAAAGTATTCTTTGAGAACCATATCAGCATCTTCTGCCCCTACAGATAGGTTACCCGTTTTGGTCTTTTATGGGCCCTTCTCTTTCCTTCGTTATCCTCTTACTCTTAATGTATTGATAAAACATCTTTGGGTTCACCTTTACTTTGCTTGCGGATATTCTTTCATGCTCTCTCTTAGCTTTCTTAATTTCCTTTGTGATTTCACCCCTCCATTTTCTATACTCCTGTCGGTTTTCTGTAGTATTGAGTTCTCGGTGTTGGACATAAGCTTTCCTTTTCTGCCTTATCTTACCCTGTAAGCGCCTTGACGACCAGGGGGCTCTAGATTTGGCCGTCCCACCCTTTCTCTTTATGGGAACATCTTTACTCTGAACCCCTTGAATCTCCCCTTTGCCTCCCACTGTTCTGACACTAATTTACCTTCAAGTAGCTAATTCCAGTCCACTTTCGCTAAATCACTTCTCAGTTCAGTAAAAGTAGCCTTGCCCCAATTGAGAACTCTATCTCTTGTTCTATCCCTGTCCTTTTCCATAATTATCTTAAAACTGACTGAATTATGATCGCTGTCACCAAAATGCTGTCCCACTGCCACTCCTTCCACCTGCCCATCTTCATTTCCTAAAACTAAGTCTAAAACTGCACCCTCTCTTGTTGGACTTGCTACATACTGGGCAAAAAAGTTCTGAATGTATCTCAAAAATGCTGCTCCCTCAATTCCTTTCACACTAAAACTATTCCAGTTAGTATTGGGGTGATTAAGATCCCCTATTATTACTGCCCTATTGTTCTTGCACTTCTCCGAGATTTGCCTACATATCTGCTCTTCTGTTTCCCTCTGACTGTTTGGGGGTCTATAGCACTCCCAGCAGTGTGATTGCCTCTTTTTTGTTCCTAAGCTCAATCCATATGGCCTCATTTGATGATCCTTCCAACATATCATCCCTCCTCACAGCTGTAATTGTTTCTTTGACCAAAATTGCCACTCCCCCTCCTTTCTTATCCCCCTCTGTATCGTGTCTGAAAATCCTGTAACCAGGAATGTTGAGCTGCCATTATATGCCGGTCGGTGAGGTGAATCAGCAATTGGTGGTTAGGTGAGGCCAAGCTTGGATCTTACCTGTAGATTTTATGAGGGGAGTAAGGAATTTTATGGTTTTGAACTTCTGGTAAAGGGTGATTCAGAGTAGGAGACTTAACTCTTCAGATAGTTTATGGGTAAATGCACTGCTCGTCTGTCACTGAGGCATGTTATAGAGAGTCATAGAGAGATACAGCACTGAAACAGGCCCTTCGGCCCACTGATGTTGTGCCAACCAACAACCACCCATTTATACTAATCCTACATTAATCCCATATTCCCTACCACATCCCCACCCTCTCCTACCACCTACCTATACTAGGGGCAATTTATAATGGCCAATTTACCTACCAACCTGCAAGTCTTTGGCTGTGGGAGGAAACCGGAGCACCCGGCGGAAACCCACGCGGTCACAGGGAGAACTTGCAAACTCCGCACAGGCAGTACCCAGAACCGAACCCGGGTCGCTGGAGCTGTGAGGCTGCAGTGCTAACCACTGCACCACTGTGTCGCCATGTAGACCAGGAGAATCTTGGGTTTGATTTCCAGACTGTGCTGACTTAACCAGATGGGACTTCAGGACTCAGTGCTCCTGATTTGTGGAGAAAAAGCTGTGGTCCATTTTCCCTCTCCTGTTTGCTGTCTAGTGACCCCATGCTGGAAATTGCGTGTTCATGGTCTTTAGCTAAGGAAGGTCGGGCTTGGCTGTGTTGACCTTGCAGTCAAATAGTCCTGTGCTGACCAGCTGCATACATGGGGAATTCCTCCTGGATGAGTGATCAGAAGGCGTTTGGAGGTCTGTGGAGCTGAACTGCAGCAAGGGGGTCAGTGCGTGCCAGACACAGATGGAGAAAACGGTCATTAACTGCTTATTTAGTGACTGATAACTCGTTTACTTTCCTTTTCAGTCAGTTATTACATATTATTAATAGTATTATCTAGTTAGTGGTCTCTTGAAAATGAAAACGAACCTGCTCTAGTTTTCTGCACTATTACAATTCTTCCATCTAATTAAAGAGGTATTCCACTAAGACACAGTTATACAATCTCTTACATTGTTCTGCTTTCTCTCCATGGAGATTTAATTTAAAGTTTGTCCCAATGCAATTTCTCCAAAAATTAAACAATTTCCATGACCTTTTTCACCAGGACTCTGAGACTCCAGCTCAATATCCCTAAAACTGCTCCACATCTGGGAGTTTAATTCCCTCAGTTGTGATATATTTAGTGCAGAGCTAGGGTTGAATTCCTCACTGTGCCTATTGTAATGCAATCATTAGCCCACTTATGTGAAATGGCTTTTAATGACATGTTGAAACAGGTCAACCAGCTCACTCGAGATAGTTTAGACAGGAAAGCTTAATGGAATTTGATGCACAGCACAGTTTAGTATATTGTATCGACTGCTCACAATGCGGTCGCCTCTACATTGGGGAGACCAAACGCAGATTGGGTGACCGCTTTGCAGAGCACCTCCTCTCAGTCCGCAAGCAGGACCCTGAGCTTCCGGTTGCTTGCCATTTTAATTCGCCATCCTGCTCTCTTGCCCACATTTCTGTGCTTGGCCTGCTGCAGTGTTCCAGTGTAAGTCGAGGAACAGCACCTCATCTTCCGATTAGACACTCTATAGCCATCTAGACTTAACATTGAGCTCAACAATTTCAGAGCATGACTGCCTATTATTTTATTTGTTTTTTTAATTTCATTTTTTAACCATGTGCCTGTCTTAAACTTGTTTTTCAGGTTTTTGCTTTGGACAGAGCTGTTCCTTATTCTGCTATTAACACTCACTCTGGACTAATGTAACTATTAGCCCTCCCTTTTCCTTTGTTCCATGACATCTTTGTCATTTAATCTTCCCTGCCCTCAGCTCTAGCACACACCTTCCCTTTTGTTCTTCTTCCACCCCCTTCCCCACTTTACTTGCTCAAAGCCTATTTCTTTTCTCACCTTTGCCAGTCTGATGAAAGGTCACAGACCTGAAACATTAACTCTGTTTCTCTCTCCACCGATGCTGCTAGACCAGCTGAGCATTTCCAGCACTTTCTGTTCTTACTCCTGTCCCTGTGTCCTTCAGATGTTCCTCAGACTGACTGTCCTGCCTGCTTGGCTTGTAGACTGCATCATTTGACCATGTTATTTGGCGAGTGGGAGGTGTTGGGTGGAGATCTAATCACCCAACAGTAGAGATACCTCTAATGGGGAGTAAAAATTGATATTTGGCAGTAAAAATTGATATCTTGCCTGTTGTCCTCATCTCCAAACAGAGAATACATTTAGAAGTTTTGTTTTTTTTAAAACTTGGGTATTATTTTGTGCTCCAAGGTCTACTCTCCATGTGCCATCCTGAACAAGAGCTGCTGCCAGACCTCAACCAGAGTTGTAGTGTGACTGGCACAGGGAAGCATCTGTATGTGTCCCCAGGATGGAAGGGGTCATGGAATCTGGCTTGCTCTTGCCCACAGGGTCAAAGCCTGCTCCCCAGCTACAGGGCTGAGGCCTGCCCCAACCTTGTAGGAAATCAGTGGTGTGGATCTGGTACTGTTACAATCCAAGATTGTTCATCACGTAATATAGAGACATTCCCATGGCGCCAGGCGTTCGTTTGTGGAAGAAAGTGTCCCTGGAATCATGCCAAAAACATACATGAAAATAGCCCCATAATCGTCAACACTTGTATCAACAGTAACATTTTGCAATGCTGGTATCTATCGCTAATAGATTTTTAAGTTGCAGTCAAATAAATGCCTCAGTGTGTAGATGTTCTTTATAGACAGGTTCCTTTAGCAAACTCTGTCAATATTATGCACACTTGGTAAGCACATGGAAGAATTCACTTTGAGGAGTTTAAGATGATTAAAGGATTTGATAGGATGGATAGAGGGAAACTATTTCCTCTGGAGGAGAGAGTGCAGAACAGTATAACCTTAAAATTAGAGCTAGGCAATTCAGGAGTGATTTCAAAAAACACTTCTGAACAAAAAGGGTTGTGGAATTCTGGAACTCTCTTTCACTCAAAAACTCTGGATGCTGGGGGTCAATTAGAAATTTCAAAACTGAGATTGATGGATCTTGGGGTAAGACATTGAAGGGATATGGAACTAAGGCTAAGGGTAAATAGAGTTGAGGTACACATTGAGTGGTGGGACAGGCTTGAGGGGATGAATGGCCTCCTTCTGATCCTATGTCCATTTACACCCCCCCCCCCACCCATTTCATTAATATGCTGTGATCCAATTGTGTAAATCATTTATCTGTCGAGTCCTGACTTAACTGGCTGTACTGAACGATCCTGGTACCAAATGAGGTTTTTTTCCTCTCCAGCTTCATTAGCAATCTGCCCATACTGTATTTTCTTTTGCAGCAGGTGCACCTCTTGCCACATTGATTCAGAGAACACCAGCCTAAAAGAGTCCATTAGCCGAATGTCTTCTCACCTCTGTGAACCGGGACCGAATCCAGCCAATAGTGCTAGGGTTTAAAGTCTTCCAAGTCTCTGCCCGCTGTCAGGGTCTCATATGATATGATACCAGTTTCTAACCAAATCGGCAGCAGAAAATAGCCCCCACTTTGAAATATTCTGGCATTTTCACTCAGAGGGAACTTTATTCTATATCTAACCCATGTTGTACCTGTCCTGGGAGTGTTTGATGGGGACAGTGTATAGGGAGCTTTACTCTGTATCTAACCCATGTTGTACTGGTTCTGGGAGTGTCTGGTGGGACAGTGTATAGGGAGCTTTACTCTGTATCTAACCCCATGCTGTACCTGTCCTGGGAGTGTTTGATGGGGACAGTGTATAGGGAGCTTTACTCTGTATCTAACCCCGTGCTGTACTGGTTCTGGGAGTGTTTGATGGGGACAGTGTAGAGGGAGCTTTACTCTGTATCTAACCCCGTGCTGTACTGGTTCTGGGAGTGTTTGATGGGGACAGTGTAGAGGGAGCTTTACTCTGTATCTAACCCCGTGCTGTACTGGTTCTGGGAGTGTTTGATGGGGACAGTGTAGAGGGAGCTTTACTCTGTATCTAACCCCGTGCTGTACCTGTCCTGGGAGTGTTTGATGGGGACAGTGTAGAGGGAGCTTTACTCTGTATCTAACCCCGTGCTGTACCTGTCCTGGGAGTGTTTGATGGGGACAGTGTATAGGGAGCTTTACTCTGTATCTAACCCATGTTGTACTGGTTCTGGGAGTGTCTGATGGGACAGTGTATAGGGAGCTTTACTCTGTATCTAACCCCATGCTGTACCTGTCCTGGGAGTGTTTGAAGATAATTGCAGAGCGTTCCATTGCTAAATAGTAACATTTGTTGAAGGCAAATTTCAACATTAACGGAAATGTGGGTTGTGACTCAGTGTCCCTGTATTGCAGGTTATGAAGACCTATCACATGTACAATGCCGATAGCATTAGTGCAGAAGGCAAGCTGAAGGAGGCAGAGAAACAGGAGGAGAAACAAATCAGTCGCTCTGTGAAACAGGAGGATCGGCTGGTCGGACGGTCCCCAGACCCAGCAGCAAATGTTCGATTTGAGGAGAAGCACCAGAGACGCAGCTCAGTCCGAAAGATCGAGAAAATGAAAGAGAAGGTTTGCCGTTTTGAAATCCACCTCCTCGTCTCTCCAACCCCACCCCACCTTTTCCTCTTCCTGCAGTGCTATGTCCAAGTGGCTGTTACATGTGTGTGTGCTCAGACAATAAGGGTTAACTGACTGTCCAGGCCAGACAAGCGAAGCTGGTCTCTCCTCACCACTTTCACTAGGGTGACTGGAGAGACATCAAGTGTTGGAACATTGGTTGATTTCTGTAAGCAAAGCCAGTTGTACTCCTCTATCCATCAGCATGGCTGAGATCAGTGGATGCAGGCCAGGTCAGAGACCTTCCTTATCTGTATGGCTCCATTCCACAGTGACAGACCTGTAATTACCAGAACTGTACACCAACTTGGAGTTTTTAGTCACTGACTACACAGTGACGCACATCCTTTGAATCTGTCTGCCTCGTTTTGTTTAAAGCTTTAATATCCTCGGCTTTGAAATCCCAGCTTGCCGTTCCCTGATCTTTTGTCCGAAGATTTAGGTTTTTCAATTTAAAAAATGTTTTTAGGCCCTCATGCATGTGTGCAGGAGAAACTTGAACTATTATTGCTGTTTTCTTCCCAGCGTCAGGCGAAATACATGGAGAACAAACTCAAGGCGGTCAAGGCGCGAAATGAGTATATTCTGGCGTTGGAGGCCATCAACAGCTCAGTCTTCAAGTACTACATCCATGATCTGTCGGACCTCCTCGATGTGAGCACATTATCTGTCCTAGCCAGCCTGTCTCCTCTGCTTCAACTTCATCGAAGGGCTAAACAGATTAAATTATGAGGGCAGGTTGCATAGACCAGGCTTCTGTTCCCTCGAATTTAGATTAAGGGATGATGTAATTGAGGTGTTGAAGATGATTCAAGGATTTGATGAGGTAGATAGAGAGAAACTATTTCCTCTGGTGGGGGGAGCCCAGAACAGGGGGGGGCAGAACCTTAAAATTCAAGCCAGGCCATTCAGGAGTGATGTCAGGAAACACATCTTCACACAAAGGGGAGTGGAAATCTGAAACTCTCTTCCCTCAAAAAGCTGTTGAGGCTGTGGGTCAATTGATAATTTCAAAACTGAGATTGATAGATTTATGTTGGGTAAGGGGATTAAAGGTTATGGAACCGAGGTGGGTAGATGAAGTTAAGATACAGATCAGCCATGATCTAACTGATTTGGCTGCCTTGTGTTCCTGTGTCCTGAAAGACTCGGACGTTGAATTGATTCATATTTTGAAAATTATTACTGTATATTCATGATTTCAGGAGAGTGGGAAATCCAGGGATTGAGGTCCCTGCCTGAACCACTCCTGTACACAATGGCACCAAGTTAACCAGCTCATCGTTTGATAGTGACTGCTTGGATGGGGTTACACTGGAATCATAGAATCAGAGGTACAGCAGGGAAAAAGGCCATTCAGCCCTTCCTGCCTATGCTGTTTTTTTGATAGAGTTATCCAATTAGTCCCAATCCTTTGTTGTTGCCCCAAAACCCTGCAAACGTTTTGCCTTTGAGGACTTATCCAATTCTCTTTTGAAAGTTACTATTGAATCTGCTTCCACTGCCCTTTCAGGCAGAACATTCCAGATCACAACAACTCGCTGCGTAAAAAAAATTCCCTCATGTCACCTCTGGCTTTTTTTCAGTCGCCTTAAATCTGTGTCCACAGGTTACTGACCCTTTTACCACTGAAAACAGTTTCTCCTTATTTACTCTGTCAAAATCGTTCATGATTTTGAACAACTCTATTAAATATTCTCTCAACCTTATCTGCTCTGAGGAGAATGACCTCAGCTTCTCCAATCTCTCCCACATAACTGAAGTCCCTCATCCCTAGTTAATCTCCTCTGCACTCTTCCCAAGGTCTTGACATCCTTCCTAAAGTGTGGTGCCGAGGATTGAATACAATTCTCTACTCTAGCTGAGACCTAAACCAGTGTTTTATAAATGCTTAACATAACTCTCTTGCATTTCTACCCCATGACTCTATTAATAAAGCCAAGAATTCCAGATGCTTTTAATTAGCTTTCTCAACTTGTCCTGCCACTTTCAAGGATTTGTGTACGTACATCCCCAAGTCTGTCTGTTCCGGCACTCCCTTTAAAATTGTACCATTTGGTTTATATTGCTTCTCCTCGTTCTTCCTACCAAAATGTATCACATCACACTTCCCTGTGTTAAATTTAATCTGCTATGTGTATGCCCACTTTACCAGTCTGTCGATGTCCTCCTGAAGTTTGCTACTATGCTCTGCACTGTTTACTACATTTCCAGGTTTTGTATCATCTGCAGACTTTGAAATTCTGCCCTGTGTACCAAAGTCCAGGTCACTGACATAGATCAAAAAGAGCAGTGGTCCGAGTGCACTACAGTATATGAACTTACATACAAATCAGGAGCAGGAGTAGGCCGCTCAGCCCCTCGAGCCTGCTCCGCCATTCAGTAAGTTCTTGGCTGAACTGATTGCTCCACATTTCCACCTACCCCCAATAACCTTTCACCCCCTTGTTTATCAAGAATCTATCTCCCTCTGCCTTAAAGATATTCAAAGACTCTGCTTCCACCGCCTTTTGAGGAAGAGGGTTCCAAAGACTCACGATCCTCTGAGAGAAAATTTCTCCTCATCTCTGTCTTAAATGGGCGACCCCTTATTTTTAAATAGTGACCCCTAGTTCTAGTTTCTCCCACAAGGGGAAACATCCTTTCTACATCCACCCTGTCAAGACCCCTCAGGATCTTATATGTTTCAATGAAGTTGCCTCTGACTCTTCTAAACTCCAGCGGATACAAGTCTAGCCTGTCCAATCTTTCCTCATAAGACAACCCACCCATTCCAGGTATTAGTCCAGTAATCCTTCTCTGAACTACCTCCAACACATTTATATTCTTCCTTAAATAAGGAGACCAATACTGTACACAGTACTCCAGATGTGGTCTCACCAATGTCCTGTATAGCTGAAGCATAACCTCCCTACTTTTGCATTCAATTCCCCTCGCAATAAACAATAACACTCGATTAGCTTTCCTAATGACATGCTATACCTGCATGCTAACCTTTTGTGATTCATGCACTAGGACACCCAGATCCCTCTGCATCTCAGAGCTATGCAATCTCTCACCATTTAGATAATATGCTTTTTTATTCTTCCTGTCAAAGTGGACAATTTCACATTTTCCACATTACACTCCATTTGCCATGTCTTTGCCCACTCACTTAACGTGTCTATATCCCTTTGTAGCCTCCTTATGTCCTCTTCACAAGTTACTTTCCTACCAATATATAATAAAATCAAAATACTGCAGATGCTGGAAATCTGAAATAAAAACAAGAAATGCTGGAGCAGGTCTGGCAGCATCTGTGGAGAGAGAAACAGTGTTAACGTTTCAGGTCGGTAACACTTCTTCAGAACTCACTTATTCAGGTCACTGGTCTGAAACGTTAACTCTGCTTCTCTCTCCACAGATGCTGCCAGACTTGCTGAGTATTTCCAGTATTTCTTGTTTTTATTACTTTCCTATCTATCTTTGTGTCATCAGCAAATTTAGCCACCATACCTTCGGTCCTTTCATCTAAGTCATTTATATAAATTGTAAAAAGTTAAGGCCCCAGCACAGATTCCTGTGGCACACCACTCGTTCCATCTTGCCAACCAGAAAATGACCCATTTATGCCTACTCTCTGTTTCCTGTTAGCTAACCAATCTTCTATCCATGCCAATATGTTACCCCCTACACCATGAGCTTTTATTTTCTGCAGTAACCTTTGATGTGGCACCTTATCAAATGCCTTCTGGAAATCTAAGTACAATACATCCACCAGTTCATCTTTATCCACAGCACATGTTACTCCCTCAAAGAACTCCAATAAATTGGTTAATCATGATTTCCCTTTCACAAAACCATGTTGATTCTGCCTGATTACCTTGAATTTTTCTAAATGCTGTGCTATAAAGTCTTTAATAACTTCCCGTCCGAATGAAAAACAACCATTCACCACTACTCTCTTCAGTATCCATGCTGCCACTGTCCCTTTCGTGACAGAGTGAAGCCTAATAGAATTCCACCTTCTGAATATAAGGTCTTGAACATCAGCAGAGCAGAGTGTTAAGTATTTGAGAAAGAACATGAAATGTGAGAGGAGAATGAGATGGGAGGAATTAGTCTAGGAGGTAGGAGATAATGGAGGGAAGAAGGAAATGTCTGTGAGGGGATAATGAAAAGGGGGAAGTAAACGGAAGTGGAATAGGGGGAGGAGGAAGGGGACAAGAAGTGAAGACATTCTGAATGTGTGACCATTGTTACGGAGTCGGATGATGGTTTTGTGTCCAAGATTGGAGTTTAAAAATGGGAATACGCAAAGGGGCTGTGATGTCAATCTGGGAAACATTCCAATCTTTGCTTTCGGTTTCAGTGCTGTGACCTCGGGTACCACGCCAGTCTTAACCGTGCAATGAGGACGTTTCTATCGGCCGAGATTAACGTTGAGCAGTCTAAGCACGAAGGGCTGGAGATCATCGAAAATGCTATCGACAGTCTAGATGCCAGCAATGACAAGCAGCGTCTTATGGAGTTGTACCACACTGTGTTCTGTTTGCCACCAAAGTTTGACTTCCAACCACACATGGGGGATGGGGTTAGTATAATCTCTTTAAACTCCAAGACCTGAAGGCTTGTCCAGTACAGTTAGAAGACAATGCAATTGTGTGATGTTCTTAATACATATTGTCAAATTACCCCGATCCATGACACAACTGTGCCCCAGTGTTATACAGTGACAGACCTGTACCCACCAGTACTGTACCCCAGTGTTATACAGTGACAGACCTGTACCCACCAGTACTGTACCCCAGTGTTATACAGGGAAAGACCTGTCCCCACCAGTACTGTACCCCAGTGTTATACAGTGACAGACCTGTACCACCAGTACTGTACCCCAGTGTTATACAGTGACAGACCTGTACCCACCAGTACTGTACCCCAGTGTTATACAGTGACAGACCTGTACCCACCAGTACTGTACCCCAGTGTTATACAGGGAAAGACCTGTCCCCACCAGTACTGTACCCCAGTGTTATACAGTGACAGACCTGGACCACCAGTACTGCACCCCAGTGTTAGACAGTGAAAGACCTGTACCCACCAGTACTGTACCCCAGTGTTATACAGTGACAGACCTGTACCACCAGCACTGTACCCCAGTGATATACAGTGACAGACCTGTCCTCACCAGTACTGTGCCCCAGTGTTATACAGTGACAGACCTGTACCACCAGCACTGTACCCCAGTGTTATACAGTGACAGACCTGTACCACCAGCACTGTACCCCAGTGATATACAGTGACAGACCTGTCCTCACCAGTATGTGCCCCAGTGTTATACAGTGACAGACCTGTACCACCAGCACTGTACCCCAGTGTTATACAGTGACAGACCTGTACCACCAGCACTGTACCCCAATGATATACAGTGACAGACCTGTCCTCACCAGTACTGTGCCCCAGTGTTATACAGTGACAGACCTGTACCACCAGTACTGTACCCCAGTGTTATACAGTGACAGACCTGTACCACCAGCACTGTACCCCAGTGATATACAGTGACAGACCTGTCCTCACCAGTACTGTGCCCCAGTGTTATACAGTGACAGACCTGTACCACCAGCACTGTACCCCAGTGATATACAGTGACAGACCTGTCCTCACCAGTACTGTACCCCGGTGTTATACAGTGACAGACCTGTACCACCAGTACTGTACCCCAGTGTTATACAGTGACAGACCTGTACCACCAGCACTGTACCCCGGTGTTATACAGTGACAGACCTGTCCCCACCAGTACTGTACCCCAGTGTTATACAGTGACAGACCTGTCCCCACCAGTACTGTACCCCAGTGTTATACAGTGAAAGACCTGTCCCCACCAGTACTGTACCCCAGTGTTATACAGTGACAGACCTGTACCACCAGTACTGTACCCCAGTGTTATACCCCAGTGTTATACAGTGACAGACCTGTACCCACCAGTACTGTACCCCAGTGTTAGACAGTGAAAGACCTGTCCCCACCCGTACTGTACCTCAGTGTTATACAGTGACAGACCTGTCCCCACCAGTATTGTACCCCAGTGTGAGACAGTGACAGATCTGTACCCACCAGTACTGTACCCCAGTGTTATACAGTGAGAGACCTGTACCTACCAGTACTGTACCCCGGTGTTATACAGTGACAGACCTGTACCCACCAGTACTGTACCCCAGTGTTATACAGTGAGAGATCTGTACCCACCAGTACTGTACCCCAGTGTTATACAGTGACAGACCTGTCCCCACCAGTACTGTACCCCAGTGTTATACAGTGACAGACCTGTCCCCACCAGTACTGTACCCCAGTGTTATACAGTGACAGACCTGTCCCCCCCAGTACTGTACCCCAGTGTTATACAGTGAGACCTGTCCCCACCAATACTGTACCCCAGTGTTATACAGTGAAAGACCTGTCCCCACCAGTACTGTACCCCAGTGTTATACAGTGACAGACCTGTACCACCAGTACTGTACCCCAGTGTTATACAGTGACAGACCTGTACCCACCAGTACTGTACCCCAGTGTTAGACAGTGAAAGACCTGTCCCCACCCGTACTGTACCTCAGTGTTATACAGTGACAGACCTGTCCCCACCAGTATTGTACCCCAGTGTGAGACAGTGACAGATCTGTACCCACCAGTACTGTACCCCAGTGTTATACAGTGAGAGACCTGTACCTACCAGTACTGTACCCCGGTGTTATACAGTGACAGACCTGTACCCACCAGTACTGTACCCCAGTGTTATACAGTGAGAGATCTGTACCCACCAGTACTGTACCCCAGTGTTATACAGTGACAGACCTGTCCCCACCAGTACTGTACCCCAGTGTTATACAGTGACAGACCTGTCCCCACCAGTACTGTACCCCAGTGTTATACAGTGACAGACCTGTCCCCCCCAGTACTGTACCCCAGTGTTATACAGTGAGACCTGTCCCCACCAATACTGTACCCCAGTGTTATACAGGGACAGACCTGTCCCCACCAGTACTGTACCCCCAGTGTTATACAGTGAGACCTGTACCCACCAGTACTGTACCCCAGTGTTATCCAGTGAGAGATCTGTACTCACCAGTACTGTACCCCAGTGTTATACAGTGACAGACCTGTCCCCACCAGTACTGTACCCCAGTGTTATACAGTGACAGACCCGTACCCACCAGTACTGTACCCCAGTGTTATACAGTGACAGACCTGTACCCACCAGTACTGTACCCCAGTGTTATACACTGACAGACCCGTCCCCACCAGTACTGTGCCCCAGTGTTATACAGTGACAGACCTGTCCCCACCAGTACTGTACCCCAGTGTTATACAATGACAGACCTGTACCACCAGTACTGTACCCCAGTGTTATACAGTGACAGACCTGTCCCCACCAGTACTGTACCCCAGTGTTATACAGTGACAGACCTGTCCCCACCAGTACTGTACCCCAGTGTTATACAGTGACAGACCTGTACCCACCAGTACTGTACCCCAGTGTTATACACTGACAGACCCGTCCCCACCAGTACTGTGCCCCAGTGTTATACAGTGACAGACCTGTCCCCACCAGTACTGTATCCCAGTGTTATACAATGACAGACCTGTCCCCACCAGTACTGTACCCCGGTGTTATACAGTGACAGACCTGTCCCCACCAGTACTGTACCCCAGTGTTATACAGTGACAGACCTGTCCCCACCAGTACTGTACCCCAGTGTTATACAGTGACAGGCCTGTCCCCACCAGTACTGTACCCCAGTGTTATACAGTGACAGACCCGTCCCCACCAGTACTGTACCCCAGTGTTATACAATGACAGACCTGTACCACCAGTACTGTACCCCAGTGTTATACAGTGACAGACCTGTCCCCACCAGTACTGTACCCCAGTGTTATACAGTGACAGACCTGTCCCCACCAGTATGAGGATGATATGAAATGCTTGCAACAGGGCATAGATCGGCTATCAGAATGGGCAGACAAGTGGCAGATGGAATTTAATACAGAGAAGTGTGAGATGATGCATTTTGGCAGCAGGGTAGGGTGAGGCAATATAGAATTAATGACACAGTTCTAAAGTGTGTGCAGGAACAGAGGGACCTGGGGGTGTATGTATATTGACCTTTGAAGGTGGCAGGACATATTGAGAGAATGGTTAGCAAAGCATATGGGATCTTGGGCTTCATAAAAAGAGGCATTGAGTACAAAAACAGGAAAGTTATGCTGAACCTTTATAAAGCTCTGGTTAGGCCACAACTGGAGAATTGCATCCGGTTCTGGTCACCACCCTTTAGGAAGGATGTGAGGGTCCCTGAGAGGGTGCAGAGGAGATTTACCAGAATGATTCCAGAGATGAGGGATTTTAGCTGCAAGGTTAGATTGGAAAAACTGTGATTGTTCTCCTCAGAGCAAAGGAGATTGAGGGGAAATTTGATAGAGAGGTACAAATTTTGACAGGCTTAGATAAGTTAGACGAGGAAAAGCTATTCCCATTAACTGATGGTACTTGGACCCGGGGGCACATAGAAGATTTGACAAGAGATGCAGGGGGAATGTGAAGAAGAGCTTTTTTATACAGCGGGTGGTGATGACCAGGAGCTCGCTGCCCACAGGAGTACTGGAAGCAGAGAGAATCAATGATTTCAAAAGGAAATTGGATGGGTACTTGAAGGAAATAAACTTGCAGAGCTTCAGGGATTGAGTGAAGAAGTGGGACTGACTGGATTACTCCACAAGAGCCAGCATGGACTCGATGGGCTGAATGACTTCCTCCTGTGCCATAAATGACTCTGTGACTCTAATGTACCCCAGTATTCCACATGACAGACCTGTTCCCAATACTGTACCCCAGTGTTCCACATGACAGACCTGTTCCCACCAATACTGTACCCCAGTGTTGTACCGTGACAGACCTGTTCCCACCAATACTGTACCCCAGTGTTCCACATGACAGACCTGTTCCCACCAATACTGTACCCCAGTGTTGTACCGTGACAGACCTGTTCCCACCAATACTGTACCCCAGTGTTCCACGTGACAGACCTGTTCCCACCAATACTGTACCCCAGTGTTCCACGTGACAGACCTGTTCCCACCAATACTGTACCCCAGTGTTGTACCGTGACAGACCTGTTCCCACCAATACTGTACCCCAGTGTTCCACATGACAGACCTGTTCCCACCAATACTGTACCCCAGTGTTGTACCGTGACAGACCTGTTCCCACCAATACTGTACCCCAGTGTTCCACATGACAGACCTGTTCCCACCAATACTGTACCCCAGTGTTGTACCGTGACAGACCTGTTCCCACCAATACTGTACCCCAGTGTTCCACGTGACAGACCTGTTCCCACCAATACTGTACCCCAGTGTTCCACGTGACAGACCTGTTCCCACCAATACTGTACCCCAGTGTTGTACCGTGACAGACCTGTTCCCACCAATACTGTACCCCAGTGTTCCACGTGACAGACCTGTTCCCACCAATACTGTACCCCAGTGTTCCACGTGACAGACCTGTTCCCACCAATACTGTACCCCAGTGTTGTACCGTGACAGACCTGTTCCCACCAATACTGTACCCCAGTGTTCCACGTGACAGACCTGTTCCCACCAATACTGTACCCCAGTGTTCCACGTGACAGACCTGTTCCCACCAATACTGTACCCCAGTGTTGTACCGTGACAGACCTGTTCCCACCAATACTGTACCCCAGTGTTGTACCGTGACAGACCTGTTCCCACCAATACTGTACCCCAGTGTTCCACATGACAGACCTGTTCCCACTGATACTGTACCCCAGTGTTGGACTGTGACAGACAAAGACAAGAGCAGTAATATCATGGAACACCATCACTCCAGGTTTCCCTCCCAGTCACAGATCATACTGACTTGGAAATATATCAGCCATTCCTTCATCGTCACTGGGCCAATCCCCTGGAACACATGGACTGCAGTGGTTCAAGAAAAAGGCCCACCACCAGCACCTTCTCAGGGCAGCTAGTGACAGCGAGTAAATGTCAGCCTTTCCATGGCGCCGACATCCAGAGAATTATTTACAAATGAATCTACTGCGAAGTCTGTGTCGGTGCTGAATTGTGGGCGGTTTTTGTCAATGGAACTGGTTTAAACTGCTCCAATCACATTGTGCATGAGCCACACGGCCATCTAAGAGAGAAAGATTTCCATCTGAACATTGCTTTGGGTCCCACACTCCGAGGGGAATAGACAGTGTTTACACCATTACCACCACTGCTTACTATGTTCTCTCGATTCAACAAATACATTCTCTGTAGCAATCTTCTGTGTTGAACTTAAGTCTGACATGTTTTCACTGCTTTAGCTGTAAATCATTCGGAATTTGCTTCTTGTTCCCTAGCTGTGGTTGTGTGTGCATCTCTGCCCTGCCTCCTTCCCCTTACAACATGATGTTTGTGTTCTGCAGGTCTCACACCTGTGCGTCCAGCAGCCGATGCAGGGAGAATTAGTTCTACGGTGCCAACAACTCCAGTCCAGACTGGCTACTCTGAAGATCGAGAATGAGGAGGTGAGTCCCTCCGGGTCGCTGCTCTCCAACAGCAGATCAGCTGTCTCAGGGCTGCAATGGTTCCTGCAGCGGGTCCAACTCAGTACATTGAAGGCAGCTCCCTGTGGCTCAATGGGGTTATGCACCAAACCAGATGACCCTGACTCCGAGGGACAGTCACTGTGTTGGCTGAAATCAATGAATCAATTCTGAGCTGGTTTGTTAACTGGCGGAGGATGCATTCTGCTACTTTACTCCAGTGATATTGCAAATTTCCCCTTCTATTTTTTTTTTATTTTATTTTATTTAGAGATACAGCACTGAAACAGGCCCTTCGACCCACCGAGTCTGTGCCGACCATCAACCACCCATTTATACTAATCCTACACTAATCCCATATTCCTTCCACATCCCCACCTGTCCCTATATTTCCCTACCACCTACCTAAACTAGGGGCAATTTATAATGGCCAATTCACCTGTCAACCTGCAAATCTTTGGCATGTGGGAGGAAACCGGAGCACCCGGAGGAAACCCACGCAGACACAGGGAGAACTTGCAACCTCCACACAGGCAGAATTGAACCCGGGTCGCTGGAGCTGTGAGGCTGCGGCGCTAACCACTGCGACACTGAACCTGTGCTTCCTGACATGTGTTTGATGTTCTCACTTTATATCAGTGTCTCTGTGTCATGCAATTTTCGATGAGCAAAATAATGACACGGAATCAACCTTTTCCATTCCACATTGTAACTTTCTATTCCTCACAAAGGTCACTCACCTTCTCTCAAGGCTGAAGAGTCTGACTTTTTCTAACCTTTTCATTTTGCTTCATTCCTCTGACACGGGAAATATAGAGCCAGGAGGAGGCCGTTCAGTCCCTCGAGACTGTTCCAGGTCGTGGCTGATCGAATTCCCAGTTCCATTTACTTAACCTTAGCTCCATATCCCTTAATCCCCTTACCCAACAAAAATCTGTCAATCTCAGTAATGAATATTTCACTGACTCCAGTATCAGAGACTTCTAGGGAAGAGAATTCCAGATTTCTAATCCCCACACTGTGGAAAAAAATGTTTCCTGATTTCACTCCTAAAAGCCTAGCATTAATTTGAAGATTATGTCTCTCATTCTAGCCACCAGAGGCAATAGTTTAACTGCATTTAAATATCACCCATCCCAGCAGTCAGATCACCCTCAATCTTCTCTACCAGTGGTGTCCAACCTTTTTGCGTGAGGTGCCACATTACAATTTGAGCAAATTTTGGAAAGAAAAAGGCATCAGAAATGGAGCATACTGGGTAAAAAAATAATTACTAACCTCTTTTTTCCAACAGTTCCCCCCTTCGCCCACCATGCACCAGGAGCGGAAACACACTGCCACTCGGCGAGACCCCGCGCTCGTAATCGTGCATCACCTCCCTCCACCACTGTCTGTGTGCACAACCCCCCCCCCCCTCACTGTCTCTGCGTTCTCTCCCCCCCCCCACTGTCTGTGCGTTCTCTCCCCCCCCCCCACTGTCTCTGCGTTCTCCCCCCCCCCCCCCACTGTCTCTGCGTTCTCTCCCCCCCCCCACTGTCTGTGCGTTCTCTCCCCCCCCACTGTCCCTGCGTTCTCCCCCCCCCCCCCCACTGTCTGTGCGTTCTCTCCCCCCCCCACTGTCCCTGCGTTCTCCCCCCCCCCCTCACTGTCTCTGCGTTCTCTCCACCCCCCCCTCACTGTCTCTGCGTTCTCTCCCCCCCCCCACTGTCTCTGCGTTCTCTCCCCCCCCCCACTGTCTGTGCGTTCTCTCCCCCCCCCACTGTCTGTGCGTTCTCCCCCCCCCCCCCCACTGTCTCTGCGTTCTCTCCCCCCCCCCACTGTCTGTGCGTTCTCTCCCCCCCCACTGTCCCTGCGTTCTCCCCCCCCCCCCCCCACTGTCTGTGCGTTCTCTCCCCCCCCCCCACTGTCCCTGCGTTCTCCCCCCCCCCTCACTGTCTCTGCGTTCTCTCCCCCCCCCCCTCACTGTCTCTGCGTTCTCTCCCCCCCCCCACTGTCTCTGCGTTCTCTCCCCCCCCCCACTGTCTGTGCGTTCTCTCCCCCCCCCACAGTCTGTGCGTTCTCTCCCCCCCCCACAGTCTCTGCGTTCTCCCCCCCCCTCACTGTCTCTGCGTTCTCTCCCCCCCCCCCCCACTGTCTCTGCGTTCTCTCCCCCCCCCCACTGTCTGTGCGTTCTCTCCCCCCCCCACAGTCTCTGCGTTCTCCCCCCCCCCCACAGTCTCTGCGTTCTCCCCCCCCCCCCACTGTCTCTGCGTTCTCTCCCCCCCCCCCCCACTGTCTCTGCGTTCTCTCCCCCCCCCCCCCCACTGTCTGTGCATTCTCTCCCCCCCCCCCCCACTGTCTGTGCGTTCTCCCCCCCCCCCCCACTGTCTGTGCGTTCTCTCCCCCCCCCCACTGTCTGTGCGTTCTCTCCCCCCCCCCCACTGTCTGTGCATTCTCTTCCCCCCCCCCCCACTGTCTGTGCGTTCTCTCCCCCCCCCCCACTGTCTGTGCGTTCTCTCCCCCCCCCCCACTGTCTGTGCATTCTCTTCCCCCCCCCCCCCACTGTCTGTGCGTTCTCTCCCCCCCCCCCACTGTCTGTGCATTCTCTTCCCCCCCCCCCCACTGTCTGTGCGTTCTCTCCCCCCCCCCACTGTCTGTGCGTTCTCTCCCCCCCCCCCCACTGTCTGTGCATTCTCTTCCCCCCCCCCCCACTGTCTGTGCATTCTCTTCCCCCCCCCCCCACTGTCTGTGCGTTCTCTCCCCCCCCCCCACTGTCTGTGCGTTCTCTCCCCCCCCCCCCCACTGTCTGTGCGTTCTCCCCCCCCCCCCACTGTCTGTGCGTTCTCCCCCCCCCCCCACTGTCTCTGCGTTCTCTCCCCCCCCCCCCACTGTCTGTGCGTTCTCTCCCCCCCCCCCCCCACTGTCTGTGCGTTCTCTCCCCCCCCCCCCACTGTCTGTGCGTTCTCTCCCCCCCCCCCCCACTGTCTGTGCGTTCTCTCCCCCCCCCCCACTGTCTGTGCGTTCTCTCCCCCCCCCCCCCCCACTGTCTGTGCGTTCTCTCCCCCCCCCCCCCACTGTCTGTGCGTTCTCTCCCCCCCCCCCCACTGTCTGTGCGTTCTCTCCCCCCCCCCCCCCACTGTCTGTGCGTTCTCTCCCCCCCCCCCCCACTGTCTGTGCATTCTCTTCCCCCCCCCCCACTGTTTGTGCGTTCTCTCCCCCCCCCCCCACTGTCTGTGCGTTCTCTCCCCCGCCCCCCCCACTGTCTGTGCGTTCTCTTCCCCCCCCCCCACTGTTTGTGCGTTCTCTCCCCCCCCCCCCACTGTCTATGCGTTCTCTCCCCCCCCCCCCACTGTCTGTGCGTTCTCTCCCCCCACCCCCACTGTCTATGCGTTCTCTCCCCCCCCCCCACTGTCTCTGCGTTCCCCCCCCCCCCACTGTCTCTGCGTTCTCCCCCCCCCCACTGTCTCTGCGTTCTCCCCCCCCCCCCCCCACTGTCTCTGCGTTCTCTCCCCCCCCCCCCCACTGTCTGTGCGTTCTCTCCCCCCCCCCCCACTGTCTCTGCGTTCTCCCCCCCCCCCACTGTCTCTGCGTTCTCTCCCCCCCCCCCCCACTGTCTCTGCGTTCTCTCCCCCCCCCCCACTGTCTCTGCGTTCTCTCCCCCCCCCCCACTGTCTCTGCGTTCTCTCCCCCCCCCACTTTCTGTGCGTTCTCCCCCCCCCCACTGTCTCTGCGTTCTCTCCCCCCCCACTGTCTGTGCGTTCTCCCCCCCCCCCCCACTGTCTCTGCGTTCTCTCCCCCCCCCACTGTCTGTGCGTTCTCTCCCCCCCCCCACTGTCTCTGCGTTCTCCCCCCCCCCCACTGTCTCTGCGTTCTCTCCCCCCCCCCACTGTCTGTGCGTTCTCTCCCCCCCCCACTGTCTGTGCGTTCTCTCCCCCCCCCCCCACTGTCTCTGCGTTCTCTCCCCCCCCCCACTGTCTGTGCGTTCTCTCCCCCCCCCACTGTCTGTGCGTTCTCTCCCCCCCCCCCACTGTCTATGCGTTCTCTCCCCCCCCCCCACTGTCTCTGCGTTCCCCCCCCCCCACTGTCTGTGCGTTCTCCCCCCCCCCCCCCACTGTCTCTGCGTTCTCTCCCCCCCCCCCCCACTGTCTGTGCGTTCTCTCCCCCCCCCCCCACTGTCTCTGCGTTCTCCCCCCCCCCCACTGTCTCTGCGTTCTCCCCCCCCCCCACTGTCTCTGCGTTCTCTCCCCCCCCCCCACTGTCTCTGCGTTCTCTCCCCCCCCCACTGTCTCTGCGTTCTCTCCCCCCCCCACTTTCTGTGCGTTCTCCCCCCCCCCCCACTGTCTCTGCGTTCTCCCCCCCCCCACAGTCTGTGCGTTCTCCCCCCCCCCAATGTCTGTGCGTACTCCCCCCCCCCACTGTCTGTGCGTTCTCCCCCCCCCCCAATGTCTGTGCGTACTCCCCCCCCCCACTGTCTGTGCGTTCTCCCCCCCCCCAATGTCTGTGCGTTCTCCCCCCCCCCACTGTCTCTGCGTTCTCTCCCCCCCCCACTGTCTGTGCGTTCTCTCCCCCCCCCCACTGTCTCTGCGTTCTCCCCCCCCCCCACTGTCTCTGCGTTCTCTCCCCCCCCCCACTGTCTGTGCGTTCTCTCCCCCCCCACTGTCTCTGCGTTCTCCCCCCCCCCACTGTCTCTGCGTTCTCCCCCCCCCCACTGTCTCTGCGTTCTCCCCCCCCCCACTGTCTGTGCGTTCTCCCCCCCCCCCCACTGTCTCTGCGTTCTCTCCCCCCCCCACTGTCTGTGCGTTCTCTCCCCCCCCCACTGTCTGTGCGTTCTCCCCCCCCCCCACTGTCTCTGCGTTCTCCCCCCCCCCCACTGTCTCTGCGTTCTCTCCCCCCCCCCACTGTCTGTGCGTTCTCCCCCCCCCCCACTGTCTGTGCGTTCTCCCCCCCCCCCACTGTCTGTGCGTTCTCCCCCCCCCCCCACTGTCTCTGCGTTCTCTCCCCCCCCCACTGTCTGTGCGTTCTCTCCCCCCCCCACTGTCTGTGCGTTCTCCCCCCCCCCCACTGTCTCTGCGTTCTCCCCCCCCCCCACTGTCTCTGCGTTCTCTCCCCCCCCCCACTGTCTGTGCGTTCTCCCCCCCCCCCACTGTCTGTGCGTTCTCCCCCCCCCCCACTGTCTGTGCGTTCTCTCCCCCCCCCACTGTCTGTGCGTTCTCTCCCCCCCCCCACTGTCTGTGCGTTCTCTCCCCCCCCCACTGTCTGTGCGTTCTCTCCCCCCCCCACTGTCTCTGCGTTCTCTCCCCCCCCCACTGTCTCTGCGTTCTCTCCCCCCCCCACTGTCTGTGCGTTCTCTCCCCCCCCCACTGTCTCTGCGTTCTCCCCCCCCCCCCCCACTGTCTGTGCGTTCTCTCCCCCCCCCACTGTCTGTGCGTTCTCTCCCCCCCCCACTGTCTCTGCGTTCTCTCCCCCCCCCACTGTCTGTGCGTTCTCCCCCCCCCCCACTGTCTGTGCGTTCTCCCCCCCCCCCCACTGTCTGTGCGTTCTCCCCCCCCCCCCACTGTCTGTGCGTTCTCTCCCCCCCCCACTGTCTGTGCGTTCTCCCCCCCCCCCACTGTCTGTGCGTTCTCTCCCGCCCCCACTGTCTCTGCGTTCTCCCCCCCCCCCACTGTCTGTGCGTTCTCCCCCCCCCCCCACTGTCTCTGCGTTCTCTCCCCCCCCCCACTGTCTGTGCGTTCTCCCCCCCCCCCACTGTCTGTGCGTTCTCCCCCCCCCCCACTGTCTGTGCGTTCTCTCCCCCCCCCCACTGTCTGTGCGTTCTCCCCCCCCCCCCACTGTCTGTGCGTTCTCCCCCCCCCCCCACTGTCTCTGCGTTCTCTCCCCCCCCCCCCACTGTCTGTGCGTTCTCTCCCCCCCCCACTGTCTCTGCGTTCTCTCCCCCCCCCCACTGTCTCTGCGTTCTCTCCCCCCCCCCACTGTCTCTGCGTTCTCTCCCCCCCCCACTGTCTGTGCGTTCTCTCCCCCCCCCACTGTCTGTGCGTTCTCTCCCCCCCCCACTGTCTGTGCGTTCTCTCCCCCCCCCACTGTCTGTGCGTTCTCCCCCCCCCCCCACTGTCTCTGCGTTCTCCCCCCCCCCCCACTGTCTGTGCGTTCTCTCCCCCCCCCCCGCACTGTCTCTGCGTTCTCTCCCCCCCCCACTGTCTGTGCGTTCTCCCCCCCCCCCCCACTGTCTCTGCGTTCTCTCCCCCCCCCCCCACTGTCTCTGCGTTCTCTCCCCCCCCCACTGTCTCTGCGTTCTCTCCCCCCCCCACTGTCTGTGCGTTCTCCCCCCCCCCCCACTGTCTCTGCGTTCTCTCCCCCCCCCACTGTCTCTGCGTTCTCTCCCCCCCCCACTGTCTGTGCGTTCTCTCCCCCCCCCCCCACTGTCTGTGCGTTCTCTCCCCCCCCCCCACTGTCTCTGCGTTCTCTCCCCCCCCCCACTGTCTCTGCGTTCTCTCCCCCCCCCACTGTCTCTGCGTTCTCTCCCCCCCCCCACTGTCTCTGCGTTCTCTCCCCCCCCCACTGTCTCTGCGTTCTCTCCCCCCCCCACTGTCTCTGCGTTCTCTCCCCCCCCCCACTGTCTCTGCGTTCTCTCCCCCCCCCACTGTCTCTGCGTTCTCTCCCCCCCCCCACTGTCTCTGCGTTCTCTCCCCCCCCCACTGTCTCTGCGTTCTCTCCCCCCCCCACTGTCTGTGCGTTCTCCCCCCCCCCCCACTGTCTCTGCGTTCTCTCCCCCCCCCACTGTCTGTGCGTTCTCTCCCCCCCCCCACTGTCTCTGCGTTCTCTCCCCCCCCCACTGTCTCTGCGTTCTCTCCCCCCCCCACTGTCTGTGCGTTCTCCCCCCCCCCCCACTGTCTCTGCGTTCTCTCTCCCCCCCCACTGTCTCTGCGTTCTCTCCCCCCCCCACTGTCTGTGCGTTCTCCCCCCCCCCCCACTGTCTCTGCGTTCTCCCCCCCCCCCCCCACTGTCTCTGCGTTCTCCCCCCCCCCCCCACTGTCTCTGCGTTCTCTCCCCCCCCCACTGTCTCTGCGTTCTCTCCCCCCCCCACTGTCTGTGCGTTCTCTCCCCCCCCCACTGTCTCTGCGTTCTCCCCCCCCCCCCACTGTCTCTGCGTTCTCTCCCCCCCCCACTGTCTCTGCGTTCTCTCCCCCCCCCACTGTCTCTGCGTTCTCCCCCCCCCCCACTGTCTCTGCGTTCTCCCCCCCCCCCCCCACTGTCTCTGCGTTCTCTCCCCCCCCCCACTGTCTCTGCGTTCTCCCCCCCCCCCACTGTCTCTGCGTTCTCTCCCCCCCCCACTGTCTCTGCGTTCTCCCCCCCCCCCACTGTCTCTGCGTTCTCCCCCCCCCCCACTGTCTCTGCGTTCTCCCCCCCCCCCACTGTCTCTGCGTTCTCCCCCCCCCCCACTGTCTCTGCGTTCTCCCCCCCCCCCCACTGTCTCTGCGTTCTCTCCCCCCCCCCACTGTCTCTGCGTTCTCTCCCCCCCCCCCACTGTCTCTGCGTTCTCCCCCCCCCCCACTGTCTCTGCGTTCTCCCCCCCCCCCCACTGTCTCTGCGTTCTCCCCCCCCCCCCACTGTCTCTGCGTTCTCTCCCCCCCCCACTGTCTCTGCGTTCTCCCCCCCCCCCACTGTCTGTGCGTTCTCTCCCCCCCCCCCACTGTCTGTGCGTTCTCCCCCACCCCCCCACTGTCTCTGCGTTCTCCCCCCCCCCCCACTGTCTCTGCGTTCTCCCCCCCCCCCCCACTGTCTGTGCGTTCTCTCCCCCCCCCCCCACTGTCTCTGCGTTCTCCCCCCCCCCCACTGTCTGTGCGTTCTCTCCCCTCCCCCCACTGTCTCTGCGTTCTCCCCCCCCCCCCACTGTCTCTGCGTTCTCCCCCCCCCCACTGTCTCTGCGTTCTCCCCCCCCCCCCCACTGTCTGTGCGTTCTCTCCCCCCCCCCCACTGTCTCTGCGTTCTCCCCCCCCCCCCCCACTGTCTGTGCGTTCTCTCCCCCCCCCCACTGTCTCTGCGTTCTCCCCCCCCCCACTGTCTCTGCGTTCTCCCCCCCCCCCCACTGTCTGTGCGTTCTCTCCCCCCCCCCCCCACTGTCTCTGCGTTCTCCCCCCCCCCCCACTGTCTGTGCGTTCTCCCCCCCCCCCCCACTGTCTGTGCGTTCTCTCCCCCCCCCCACTGTCTGTGCGTTCTCCCCCCCCCCCCCACTGTCTGTGCGTTCTCTCCCCCCCCCCACTGTCTGTGCGTTCTCTCCCCCCCCCCACTGTCTGTGCGTTCTCCCCCCCCCCCCCACTGTCTGTGCGTTCTCTCCCCCCCCCCACTGTCTGTGCGTTCTCCCCCCCCCCCCACTGTCTGTGCGTTCTCCCCCCCCCCCCCCACTGTCTCTGCGTTCTCCCCCCCCCCCCCACTGTCTCTGCATTCTCTCCCCCCCCCACTGTCTGTGCGTTCTCCCCCCCACCCCCACTGTCTGTGCGTTCTCTCCCCCCCCCCCACTGTCTGTGCGTTCTCCCCCCCCCCCCCACTGTCTGTGCGTTCTCTCCCCCCCCCCACTGTCTGTGCGTTCTCCCCCCCCCCCCCCACTGTCTGTGCGTTCTCTCCCCCCCCCACTGTCTCTGCGTTCTCCCCCCCCCACTGTCTGTGCGTTCTCTCCCCCCCCCCACTGTCTGTGCGTTCTCTCCCCCCCCCCCACTGTCTCTGCGTTCTCCCCCCCCCACTGTCTGTGCGTTCTCTCCCCCCCCCCACTGTCTCTGCGTTCTCCCCCCCCCCCCCACTGTCTCTGCGTTCTCTCCCCCCCCCACTGTGTCTGCGTTCTCCCCCCCCCACTGTCTGTGCGTTCTCTCCCCCCCCCCCACTGTCTGTGCGTTCTCTCCCCCCCCCCCCACTGTCTCTGCGTTCTCCCCCCCCCCACTGTCTGTGCGTTCTCCCCCCCCCCCCCACTGTCTGTGCGTTCTCCCCCCCCCCCCCCACTGTCTGTGCGTTCTCCCCCCCCCCCCCCACTGTCTGTGCGTTCTCCCCCCCCCCCCACTGTCTGTGCGTTCTCCCCCCCCCCCCCCACTGTCTGTGCGTTCTCTCCCCCCCCCCCACTGTCTGTGCGTTCTCTCCCCCCCCCCCCACTGTCTGTGCGTTCTCCCCCCCCCCCCCACTGTCTGTGCGTTCTCTCCCCCCCCCCACTGTCTGTGCGTTCTCCCCCCCCCCCCCACTGTCTGTGCGTTCTCTCCCCCCCCCCACTGTCTGTGCGTTCTCCCCCCCCCCCCCACTGTCTGTGCGTTCTCTCCCCCCCCCCACTGTCTGTGCGTTCTCCCCCCCCCCCCCACTGTCTGTGCGTTCTCTCCCCCCCCCCACTGTCTGTGCGTTCTCCCCCCCCCACCCCCACTGTCTGTGCGTTCTCTCCCCCCCCCCCACTGTCTGTGCGTTCTCCCCCCCCCCCCCCACTGTCTGTGCGTTCTCTCCCCCCCCCCACTGTCTGTGCGTTCTCCCCCCCCCCCCCCACTGTCTGTGCGTTCTCTCCCCCCCCCCACTGTCTGTGCGTTCTCTCCCCCACCCACTGTCTGTGCGTTCTCTCCCCCCCCCCACTGTCTGTGCGTTCTCTCCCCCCCCCACTGTCTGTGCGTTCTCTCCCCCCCCCCCCACTGTCTCTGCGTTCTCCCCCCCCCCACTGTCTGTGCGTTCTCTCCCCCCCCCCACTGTCTGTGCGTTCTCTCCCCCCCCCCCACTGTCTGTGCGTTCTCCCCCCCCCCCCACTGTCTGTGCGTTCTCTCCCCCCCCCCCCACTGTCTCTGCGTTCTCCCCCCCCCCCCCACTGTCTGTGCGTTCTCTCCCCCCCCCCCACTGTCTCTGCGTTCTCTCCCCCCCCCACTGTCTCTGCGTTCTCCCCCCCCCCCCCACTGTCTGTGCGTTCTCTCCCCCCCCCCCACTGTCTCTGCGTTCTCTCCCCCCCCCACTGTCTCTGCGTTCTCCCCCCCCCCCCACTGTCTCTGCGTTCTCTCCCCCCCCCCCCACTGTCTCTGCGTTCTCCCCCCCCCCCCCACTGTCTCTGCGTTCTCTCCCCCCCCCACTGTCTCTGCGTTCTCTCCCCCCCCCACTGTCTGTGCGTTCTCCCCCCCCCCCCCACTGTCTCTGCGTTCTCCCCCCCCCCCCACTGTCTCTGCGTTCTCCCCCCCCCCCCCACTGTCTGTGCGTTCTCCCCCCCCCCCCCACTGTCTGTGCGTTCTCCCCCCCCCCCCCACTGTCTCTGCGTTCTCTCCCCCCCCCCACTGTCTCTGCGTTCTCTCCCCCCCCCACTGTCTCTGCGTTCTCTCCCCCCCCCCACTGTCTCTGCGTTCTCCCCCCCCCCCACTGTCTCTGCGTTCTCTCCCCCCCCCCCCACTGTCTCTGCGTTCTCTCCCCCCCCCCCCACTGTCTCTGCGTTCTCTCCCCCCCCCCCACTGTCTCTGCGTTCTCTCCCCCCCCCACACTGTCTGTGCGTTCTCCCCCCCCCCCCACTGTCTGTGCGTTCTCTCCCCCCCCCCACTGTCTGTGCGTTCTCCCCCCCCCCCCCCCACTGTCTCTGCGTTCTCTCCCCCCCCCCACTGTCTCTGCTTTCTCTCCCCCCCCCACTGTCTGTGCGTTCTCTTCCCCCCCCCCCCACTGTCTCTGCGTTCTCTCCCCCCCCACTGTCTCTGCGTTCTCTCCCCCCCCCACTGTCTGTGCGTTCTCTCCCCCCCCCACTGTCTGTGCGTTCTCTCCCCCCCCCCACTGTCTGTGCGTTCTCTCCCCCCCCCCACTGTCTGTGCGTTCTCCCCCCCCACTGTCTGTGCGTTCTCTCCCCCCCCCCCACTGTCTGTGCGTTCTCCCCCCCCCCACTGTCTGTGCGTTCTCTCCCCCCCCCCCACTGTCTCTGCGTTCTCTCCCCCCCCCCCCCACTGTCTCTGCGTTCTCCCCCCCCCCCCACTGTCTCTGCGTTCTCCCCCCCCCCCACTGTCTCTGCGTTCTCTCCCCCCCCCCACAGTCTGTGCGTTCTCCCCCCCCCCCCACTGTCTCTGCGTTCTCTCCCCCCCCCACTGTCTCTGCGTTCTCCCCCCCCCCCCACTGTCTGTGCGTTCTCCCCCCCCCCCACTGTCTCTGCGTTCTCTCCCCCCCCCACTGTCTCTGCGTTCTCCCCCCCCCCCACTGTCTGTGCGTTCTCCCCCCCCCCCCCCACTGTCTCTGCGTTCTCCCCCCCCCCCCACTGTCTCTGCGTTCTCTCCCCCCCCCACTGTCTCTGCGTTCTCTCCCCCCCCCCACTGTCTGTGCGTTCTCTCCCCCCCCCACTGTCTGTGCGTTCTCCCCCCCCCCCCACTGTCTCTGCGTTCTCTCCCCCCCCCACTGTCTCTGCTTTCTCTCCCACACCCACTGTCTGTGCGTTCTCTCCCCCCCCCCACTGTCTGTGCGTTCTCTCCCCCCCCCCCACTGTCTGTGCGTTCTCCCCCCCCCCCCCACTGTCTGTGCGTTCTCTCCCCCCCCCCACTGTCTGTGCGTTCTCCCCCCCCCCCACTGTCTGTGCGTTCTCCCCCCCCCCCCACTGTCTCTGCGTTCTCCCCCCCCCCCACTGTCTCTGCGTTCTCTCCCCCCCCCCACTGTCTGTGCGTTCTCCCCCCCCCACTGTCTGTGCGTTCTCTCCCCCCCCCCCACTGTCTGTGCGTTCTCTCCCACACCCACTGTCTGTGCGTTCTCTCCCCCCCCCCACTGTCTGTGCGTTCTCTCCCCCCCCCCCACTGTCTGTGCGTTCTCCCCCCCCCACTGTCTGTGCGTTCTCTCCCCCCCCCCACTGTCTGTGCGTTCTCCCCCCCCCCCCACTGTCTGTGCGTTCTCTCCCCCCCCCCCACTGTCTCTGCGTTCTCTCCCCCCCCCCCCCACTGTCTCTGCGTTCTCCCCCCCCCCCACTGTCTCTGCGTTCTCCCCCCCCCCACTGTCTCTGCGTTCTCTCCCCCCCCCACTGTCTGTGCGTTCTCCCCCCCCCCCACTGTCTCTGCGTTCTCCCCCCCCCCCCACTGTCTCTGCGTTCTCTCCCCCCCACACTGTCTCTGCGTTCTCCCCCCCCCCCACTGTCTCTGCGTTCTCTCCCCCCCCCACTGTCTGTGCGTTCTCCCCCCCCCCCACTGTCTCTGCGTTCTCTCCCCCCCCCACTGTCTCTGCGTTCTCCCCCCCCCCCACTGTCTGTGCGTTCTCCCCCCCCCCCCCCACTGTCTGTGCGTTCTCCCCCCCCCCCCACTGTCTCTGCGTTCTCCCCCCCCCCCACTGTCTGTGCGTTCTCTCCCCCCCCCCACACTGTCTCTGCGTTCTCTCCCCCCCCCCCCCACTGTCTCTGCGTTCTCTCCCCCCCCCCCCACTGTCTCTGCGTTCTCTCCCCCCCCCACACTGTCTGTGCGTTCGTCCCCCTCCCCCCACTGTCTGTGCGTTCTCTCCCCCCCCCCACTGTCTGTGCGTTCTCCCCCCCCCCCCCCACTGTCTCTGCGTTCTCTCCCCCCCCCACTGTCTGTGCGTTCTCTTCCCCCCCCCCCACTGTCTCTGCGTTCTCTCCCCCCCCCACTGTCTGTGCGTTCTCTCCCCCCCCCACTGTCTGTGCGTTCTCTCCCCCCCCCCACTGTCTGTGCGTTCTCCCCCCCCCCCCACTGTCTCTGCGTTCTCTCCCCCCCCCACTGTCTCTGCGTTCTCTCCCCCCCCCACTGTCTGTGCGTTCTCTCCCCCCCCCCACTGTCTGTGCGTTCTCCCCCCCCCCCACTGTCTCTGCGTTCTCCCCCCCCCCACTGTCTCTGCGTTCTCTCCCCCCCCCACTGTCTGTGCGTTCTCTCCCCCCCCCCACTGTCTCTGCGTTCTCCCCCCCCCACTGTCTGTGCGTTCTCTCCCCCCCCCCCCACTGTCTGTGCGTTCTCTCCCCCCCCCCCACTGTCTGTGCGTTCTCTCCCCCCCCCCCCCCACTGTCTGTGCGTTCTCTCCCCCCCCCCACTGTCTCTGCATTCTCCCCCCCCCCACTGTCTCTGCGTTCTCTCCCCCCCCCCACTGTGTCTGCGTTCTCCCCCCCCCACTGTCTCTGCGTTCTCCCCCCCCCCCCCCACTGTCTGTGCGTTCTCCCCCGCCCCCCACTGTCTGTGCGTTCTCCCCCCCCCCCCACTGTCTGTGCGTTCTCCCCCCCCCCCCACTGTCTGTGCGTTCTCCCCCCCCCCCCACTGTCTGTGCGTTCTCCCCCCCCCCACTGTCTGTGCGTTCTCCCCCCCCCCACTGTCTGTGCGTTCTCCCCCCCCCCCCCACTGTCTGTGCGTTCTCCCCCCCCCCCACTGTCTCTGCGTTCTCCCCCCCCCCCACTGTCTCTGCAATCTCCCCCCCCCCCACTGTGTCTGCGTTCTCTCCCCCCCCCCCCACTGTCTGTGCGTTCTCTCCCCCCCCCCACTGTGTCTGCGTTCTCCCCCCCCCCACTGTCTCTGCATTCTCCCCCCCCCCACTGTGTCTGCGTTCTCACCCCCCCCCCCCACTGTGTCTGCGTTCTCTCCCCCCCCCCACTGTCTGTGCGTTCTCCCCCCCCCCCCCACTGTCTGTGCGTTCTCTCCCCCCCCCCACTGTCTGTGCGTTCTCTCCCCCCCCCCCACTGTCTGTGCGTTCTCCCCCCCCCCCCCCACTGTCTGTGCGTTCTCTCCCCCCCCCCCACTGTCTGTGCGTTCTCTCCCCCCCCCACTGTCTGTGCGTTCTCTCCCCCCCCCCCACTGTCTGTGCGTTCTCTCCCCCCCCCCACTGTCTGTGCGTTCTCCCCCCCCCCCCCACTGTCTGTGCGTTCTCTCCCCCCCCCCCCACTGTCTCTGCGTTCTCCCCCCCCCCCCCCACTGTCTGTGCGTTCTCTCCCCCCCCCCCACTGTCTCTGCGTTCTCTCCCCCCCCCACTGTCTCTGCGTTCTCCCCCCCCCCCCCACTGTCTGTGCGTTCTCTCCCCCCCCCCCACTGTCTCTGCGTTCTCTCCCCCCCCCACTGTCTCTGCGTTCTCCCCCCCCCCCCCACTGTCTCTGCGTTCTCTCCCCCCCCCCCACTGTCTCTGCGTTCTCCCCCCCCCCCACTGTCTCTGCGTTCTCTCCCCCCCCCCACTGTCTCTGCGTTCTCTCCCCCCCCCCACTGTCTGTGCGTTCTCCCCCCCCCCCCCCACTGTCTCTGCGTTCTCCCCCCCCCCCACTGTCTCTGCGTTCTCTCCCCCCCCCCCACTGTCTCTGCGTTCTCCCCCCCCCCCCACTGTCTCTGCGTTCTCTCCCCCCCCCCACTGTCTCTGCGTTCTCTCCCCCCCCCACTGTCTGTGCGTTCTCCCCCCCCCCCCACTGTCTGTGCGTTCTCCCCCCCCCCTCCCACTGTCTGTGCGTTCTCCCCCCCCCCCCCACTGTCTGTGCGTTCTCCCCCCCCCCCCCCACTGTCTCTGCGTTCTCTCCCCCCCCCACTGTCTCTGCGTTCTCTCCCCCCCCCACTGTCTCTGCGTTCTCTCCCCCCCCCCACTGTCTCTGCGTTCTCCCCCCCCCCCCCACTGTCTCTGCGTTCTCTCCCCCCCCCCCCACTGTCTCTGCGTTCTCTCCCCCCCCCCCCACTGTCTCTGCGTTCTCTCCCCCCCCCCCCACTGTCTCTGCGTTCTCTCCCCCCCCCACACTGTCTGTGCGTTCTCCCCCCCCCCCACTGTCTGTGCGTTCTCTCCCCCCCCCCCACTGTCTGTGCGTTCTCCCCCCCCCCCCCACTGTCTCTGCGTTCTCTCCCCCCCCCACTGTCTCTGCTTTCTCTCCCCCCCCCACTGTCTGTGCGTTCTCTTCCCCCCCCCCCCACTGTCTCTGCGTTCTCTCCCCCCCCCACTGTCTGTGCGTTCTCTCCCCCCCCACTGTCTGTGCGTTCTCTCCCCCCCCCCACTGTCTGTGCGTTCTCTCCCCCCCCCCCCACTGTCTGTGCGTTCTCCCCCCCCCCCCACTGTCTGTGCGTTCTCTCCCCCCCCCCCACTGTCTCTGCGTTCTCTCCCCCCCCCCCCCCACTGTCTCTGCGTTCTCCCCCCCCCCCCCACTGTTTCTGCGTTCTCCCCCCCCCCCCACTGTCTGTGCGTTCTCCCCCCCCCCCACTGTCTCTGCGTTCTCTCCCCCCCCCCACAGTCTGTGCGTTCTCCCCCCCCCCCCCACTGTCTCTGCGTTCTCTCCCCCCCCCCACTGTCTCTGCGTTCTCCCCCCCCCCCCACTGTCTGTGCGTTCTCCCCCCCCCCCACTGTCTCTGCGTTCTCTCCCCCCCCCCACTGTCTCTGCGTTCTCCCCCCCCCCCCACTGTCTGTGCGTTCTCCCCCCCCCCCCCCACTGTCTCTGCGTTCTCCCCCCCCCCCACTGTCTCTGCGTTCTCCCCCCCCCCCACTGTCTGTGCGTTCTCCCCCCCCCCCCCCACTGTCTCTGCGTTCTCCCCCCCCCCCACTGTCTCTGCGTTCTCTCCCCCCCCCACTGTCTCTGCGTTCTCCCCCCCCCCCACTGTCTGTGCGTTCTCCCCCCCCCCCCACTGTCTCTGCGTTCTCTCCCCCCCCCACTGTCTCTGCTTTCTCTCCCCCCCCCACTGTCTGTGCGTTCTCTTCCCCCCCCCCCACTGTCTCTGCGTTCTCTCCCACACCCACTGTCTGTGCGTTCTCTCCCCCCCCCCACTGTCTGTGCGTTCTCTCCCCCCCCCCCCACTGTCTGTGCGTTCTCCCCCCCCCCCCCACTGTCTGTGCGTTCTCTCCCCCCCCCCACTGTCTGTGCGTTCTCCCCCCCCCCCACTGTCTCTGCGTTCTCCCCCCCCCCCACTGTCTCTGCGTTCTCTCCCCCCCCCCACTGTCTGTGCGTTCTCCCCCCCCACTGTCTGTGCGTTCTCTCCCCCCCCCCCACTGTCTGTGCGTTCTCTCCCACACCCACTGTCTGTGCGTTCTCTCCCCCCCCCCACTGTCTGTGCGTTCTCTCCCCCCCCCCCACTGTCTGTGCGTTCTCCCCCCCCACTGTCTGTGCGTTCTTTCCCCCCCCCACTGTCTGTGCGTTCTCCCCCCCCCCCCACTGTCTGTGCGTTCTCTCCCCCCCCCCCCACTGTCTCTGCGTTCTCCCCCCCCCCCCACTGTCTCTGCGTTCTCCCCCCCCCCACTGTCTCTGCGTTCTCTCCCCCCCCCACTGTCTGTGCGTTCTCCCCCCCCCCACTGTCTATGCGTTCTCTCCCCCCCCCCACTGTCTCTGCGTTCTCTCCCCCCCCCACTGTCTCTGCGTTCTCCCCCCCCCCCACTGTCTCTGCGTTCTCTCCCCCCCCCACTGTCTGTGCGTTCTCCCCCCCCCCACTGTCTCTGCGTTCTCTCCCCCCCCCACTGTCTCTGCGTTCTCCCCCCCCCCCACTGTCTGTGCGTTCTCCCCCCCCCCCCACTGTCTGTGCGTTCTCCCCCCCCCCCCCACTGTCTCTGCGTTCTCCCCCCCCCCCACTGTCTCTGCGTTCTCTCCCCCCCCCACACTGTCTCTGCGTTCTCTCCCCCCCCCCCACTGTCTCTGCGTTCTCTCCCCCCCCCCCCCACTGTCTCTGCGTTCTCTCTCCCCCCCCCACACTGTCTGTGCGTTCTCCCCCCTCCCCCCACTGTCTGTGCGTTCTCTCCCCCCCCCCCACTGTCTGTGCGTTCTCCCCCCCCCCCCCCCCCACTGTCTGTGCGTTCTCTCCCCCCCCCACTGTCTGTGCGTTCTCTCCCCCCCCCACTGTCTGTGCGTTCTCCCCCCCCCCCCACTGTCTCTGCGTTCTCTCCCCCCCCCACTGTCTCTGCGTTCTCTCCCCCCCCCCACTGTCTGTGCGTTCTCTCCCCCCCCCCACTGTCTGTGCGTTCTCCCCCCCCCCCCACTGTCTCTGCGTTCTCCCCCCCCCCACTGTCTCTGCGTTCTCCCCCCCCCCACTGTCTCTGCGTTCTCTCCCCCCCCCCACTGTCTGTGCGTTCTCTCCCCCCCCCACTGTCTCTGCGTTCTCCCCCCCCCACTGTCTGTGCGTTCTCTCCCCCCCCCCCCCACTGTCTGTGCGTTCTCTCCCCCCCCCCCCCACTGTCTGTGCGTTCTCTCCCCCCCCCCCCCCACTGTCTGTGCGTTCTCTCCCCCCCCCCACTGTCTCTGCATTCTCCCCCCCCCCACTGTCTCTGCGTTCTCTCCCCCCCCCCCCACTGTGTCTGCGTTCTCCCCCCCCCCACTGTCTCTGCGTTCTCCCCCCCCCCCCCACTGTCTGTGCGTTCTCCCCCCCCCCCCCACTGTCTGTGCGTTCTCCCCCCCCCCCCCCCACTGTCTGTGCGTTCTCCCCCCCCCCCCACTGTCTGTGCGTTCTCCCCCCCCCCCCACTGTCTGTGCGTTCTCCCCCCCCCCCCCACTGTCTGTGCGTTCTCCCCCCCCCCCACTGTCTGTGCGTTCTCCCCCCCCCCCCACTGTCTGTGCGTTCTCCCCCCCCCCCACTGTCTCTGCGTTCTCCCCCCCCCCCACTGTCTCTGCAATCTCCCCCCCCCCCCACTGTGTCTGCGTTCTCTCCCCCCCCCCCACTGTCTGTGCGTTCTCTCCCCCCCCCCACTGTGTCTGCGTTCTCCCCCCCCCACTGTCTCTGCATTCTCCCCCCCCCCACTGTGTCTGCGTTCTCACCCCCCCCCCCACTGTGTCTGCGTTCTCTCCCCCCTCCCCCACTGTGTCTGCGTTCTCACCCCCCCCCCCCCACTGTCTGTGCGCTCTCTCCCCCCCCCCACTGTCTGTGCGTTCTCTCCCCCCCCCACTGTCTCTGCATTCTCCCCCCCCCCCACTGTCTCTGCATTCTCCCCCCCCCCCACTGTGTCTGCGTTCTCCTCACCACCCCCCTCCCACTGTCTCTGCGTTCTCTCCCCCCCCCCCACTGTCTGTGCGTTCTCTCCCCCCCCCCCACTGTCTCTGCGTTCTCTCCCCCCCCCCCCCACTGTCTGTGCGTTCTCTCCCCCCCCCCACTGTCTCTGCGTTCTCCCCCCCCCACTGTCTCTGCGTTCTCTCCCCCCCCCACTGTCTGTGCGTTCTCCCCCCCCCCCACTGTCTCTGCGTTCTCTCCCCCCCCCCCACTGTCTGTGCGTTCTCTCCCCCCCCCCCACTGTCTCTGCGTTCTCCCCCCCCCCCACTGTCTCTGCGTTCTCCCCCCCCCCCACTGTGTCTGCGTTCTCCTCACCACCCCCCCCCCACTGTCTCTGCGTTCTCTCCCCCCCCCCCACTGTCTGTGCGTTCTCTCCCCCCCCCCCCACTGTCTCTGCGTTCTCTCCCCCCCCCCCACTGTCTGTGCGTTCTCTCCCCCCCCCCCACTGTCTCTGCGTTCTCCCCCCCCCCCACTGTCTCTGCGTTCTCTCCCCCCCCCACTGTCTGTGCGTTCTCCCCCCCCCCCCCACTGTCTCTGCGTTCTCTCCCCCCCCCCCACTGTCTGTGCGTTCTCTCCCCCCCCCCCCACTGTCTCTGCGTTCTCCCCCCCCCCCACTGTCTCTGCGTTCTCTCCCCCCCCCACTGTCTGTGCGTTCTCCCCCCCCCCCCCCCACTGTCTCTGCGTTCTCTCCCCCCCCCACTGTCTGTGCGTTCTCCCCCCCCCCCCCCACTGTCTCTGCGTTCTCTCCCCCCCCCACTGTCTGTGCGTTCTCCCCCCCCCCCCACTGTCTGTGCGTTCTCCCCCCCCCCCCCACTGTCTGTGCGTTCTCTCCCCCCCCCCCCCCCACTGTCTCTGCGTTCTCTCCCCCCCCCCACACTGTCTCTGCGTTCTCTCCCCCCCCCCCACTGTCTCTGCGTTCTCTCCCCCCCCCCCCCCACTGTCTCTGCGTTCTCTCCCCCCCCCACACTGTCTGTGCGTTCTCCCCCCTCCCCCCACTGTCTGTGCGTTCTCTCCCCCCCCCCCACTGTCTGTGCGTTCTCCCCCCCCCCCCCCCACTGTCTCTGCGTTCTCTCCCCCCCCCACACTGTCTGTGCGTTCTCCCCCCTCCCCCCACTGTCTGTGCGTTCTCTCCCCCCCCCCACTGTCTGTGCGTTCTCTCCCCCCCCCCCCACTGTCTCTGCGTTCTCTCCCCCCCCCACTGTCTCTGCGTTCTCTCCCCCCCCCACTGTCTGTGCGTTCTCTTCTCCCCCCCCCACTGTCTGTGCGTTCTCTCCCCCCCCCACTGTCTGTGCGTTCTCTCCCCCCCCCACTGTCTGTGCGTTCTCCCCCCCCCCCCACTGTCTCTGCGTTCTCTCCCCCCCCCCACTGTCTGTGCGTTCTCTCCCCCCCCCCACTGTCTGTGCGTTCTCCCCCCCCCCCACTGTCTCTGCGTTCTCCCCCCCCCCCACTGTCTCTGCGTTCTCCCCCCCCCCACTGTCTCTGCGTTCTCTCCCCCCCCCACTGTCTGTGCGTTCTCTCCCCCCCCCACTGTCTCTGCGTTCTCCCCCCCCCACTGTCTGTGCGTTCTCTCCCCCCCCCCCCACTGTCTGTGCGTTCTCTCCCCCCCCCCCCCACTGTCTGTGCGTTCTCTCCCCCCCCCCCCCACTGTCTGTGCGTTCTCTCCCCCCCCCCACTGTCTCTGCATTCTCCCCCCCCCCACTGTCTCTGCGTTCTCTCCCCCCCCCCCCACTGTGTCTGCGTTCTCCCCCCCCCCACTGTCTCTGCGTTCTCCCCCCCCCCCCCACTGTCTGTGCGTTCTCCCCCCCCCCCCCACTGTCTGTGCGTTCTCCCCCCCCCCCCACTGTCTGTGCGTTCTCCCCCCCCCCACTGTCTGTGCGTTCTCCCCCCCCCCCACTGTCTGTGCGTTCTCCCCCCCCCCCCACTGTCTGTGCGTTCTCCCCCCCCCCCACTGTCTCTGCGTTCTCCCCCCCCCCCACTGTCTCTGCAATCTCCCCCCCCCCCACACTGTCTCTGCGTTCTCCCCCCCCCCCCCACTGTCTCTGCGTTCTCCCCCCCCCCCCACTGTCTCTGCAATCTCCCCCCCCCCCCACTGTGTCTGCGTTCTCTCCCCCCCCCCCACTGTCTGTGCGTTCTCTCCCCCCCCCCACTGTGTCTGCGTTCTCCCCCCCCCACTGTCTCTGCATTCTCCCCCCCCCCACTGTGTCTGCGTTCTCACCCCCCCCCCACTGTGTCTGCGTTCTCTCCCCCCTCCCCCACTGTGTCTGCGTTCTCACCCCCCCCCCCCCACTGTCTGTGCGCTCTCTCCCCCCCCCACTGTCTGTGCGTTCTCCCCCCCCCCCACTGTCTCTGCATTCTCCCCCCCCCCCACTGTCTCTGCATTCTCCCCCCCCCCCCACTGTGTCTGCGTTCTCCTCACCACCCCCCCCCCACTGTCTCTGCGTTCTCTCCCCCCCCCCCCACTGTCTGTGCGTTCTCTCCCCCCCCCCCACTGTCTCTGCGTTCTCTCCCCCCCCCCCCACTGTCTGTGCGTTCTCTCCCCCCCCCCACTGTCTCTGCGTTCTCCCCCCCCCCACTGTCTCTGCGTTCTCTCCCCCCCCCACTGTCTGTGCGTTCTCCCCCCCCCCCCACTGTCTCTGCGTTCTCTCCCCCCCCCCCACTGTCTGTGCGTTCTCTCCCCCCCCCCCACTGTCTCTGCGTTCTCCCCCCCCCCCACTGTCTCTGCGTTCTCCCCCCCCCCCACTGTGTCTGCGTTCTCCTCACCACCCCCCCCCCCACTGTCTCTGCGTTCTCTCCCCCCCCCCCACTGTCTGTGCGTTCTCTCCCCCCCCCCCCACTGTCTCTGCGTTCTCTCCCCCCCCCCCACTGTCTGTGCGTTCTCTCCCCCCCCACCTGTCTGTGCGTCTCTCCCCCCCCCCACTGTCTCTGCGTTCTCCCCCCCCCCACTGTCTCTGCGTTCTCTCCCCCCCCCACTGTCTGTGCGTTCTCCCCCCCCCCCCCACTGTCTCTGCGTTCTCTCCCCCCCCCCCACTGTCTGTGCGTTCTCTCCCCCCCCCCCCACTGTCTCTGCGTTCTCCCCCCCCCCACTGTCTCTGCGTTCTCTCCCCCCCCCACTGTCTGTGCGTTCTCCCCCCCCCCCCCCCACTGTCTCTGCGTTCTCTCCCCCCCCCACTGTCTGTGCGTTCTCCCCCCCCCCCCCACTGTCTCTGCGTTCTCTCCCCCCCCCACTGTCTGTGCGTTCTCCCCCCCCCCACTGTCTGTGCGTTCTCCCCCCCCCCCCCACTGTCTGTGCGTTCTCTCCCCCCCCCCCCCACACTGTCTCTGCGTTCTCTCCCCCCCCCACTGTCTGTGCGTTCTCCCCCCCCCCCCCACTGTCTGTGCGTTCTCTCTCCCCCCCCACTGTCTGTGCGTTCTCTCCCCCCCCCCCACTGTCTGTGCGTTCTCTCCCCCCCCCACACTTCTCTGCGTTCTCTCCCCCCCCCACACTGTCTCTGCGTTCTCTCCCCCCCCCCACACTGTCTCTGCGTTCTCCCCCCCCCCCCCACTGTCTCTGCGTTCTCCCCCCCCCCCACTGTCTCTGCGTTCTCTCCCCCCCCCACTGTCTGTGCGTTCTCTCCCCCCCCCACACTGTCTCTGCGTTCTCCCCCCCCCCCACTGTCTGTGCGTTCTCTCTCCCCCCCCCACTGTCTGTGCGTTCTCTCCCCCCCCCACTGTCTCTGCGTTCTCTCCCCCCCCCACTGTCTCTGCGTTCTCTCCCCCCCCCACTGTCTA